>NC_089500.1:4017819-4374694 GCF_036850765.1 Saccopteryx bilineata
TTCTTTTCCCTGGCTGCCTTGAGAATTTTTTCTTTGCTGTTGGTTTGTGTCAATTTCATTATGATATGCCTTGGAGTAGGTTTGTTGGGGTTAAGAAAACTTGGAGTTCTGTTTGCTTCTTGAACTTGAGGCTTTAGTTCTTTCCACAGGCTTGGGAAGTTCTCATCTATTATTTGTTTGAGTATGTTCTCCATTCCATTTTCTCTCTCTTCTCCCTCTGATATACCTATTATTCTTATGTTATTCTTTTTGATGGAGTCAGATAATTCTTGTAGGGCTATCTCATTTTTTTAAATTTTTGAGTCTCTTTCTTCTTCTCTCTGTTGTGCCTCAAGTTGCTTGTCTTCTATTTCACTAATCCTCTCTTCTATCTGACCTGTTCTATTAGCTAAGCTTGTTACTTCGTTTTTCAGCTCGTGAATTGAGTTTTTCATGTCTGTTTGATTTGTTTTTATAGTTTCAATTTCCTTGGACATATATTCTTTGTGTTCATTGAGTTGTTTTCTGAGCTCCCTAAATTGCCTTTCTGTGTTTTCTTGTATATCTTGGAGGATTTTTAGGATTTCTGTCTTGAATTCTCTGTCATTTAGCTCCAAGGTTTCCAATATATTAAATTTTTTCTCCTTATATTTTTCCTCATCTAGCTGTGTTACCTCTCTTTCTTTTGTATCCATGATTTTCGATTTTCTCTTCCTTAATGGCATCTGAGGATGGTTTTGTTTATAGTATTAATGAGATTTAATAAAGAATAAAAAGTTAAAAAAATAAAAATAAAAAAATAAAAAATCAAAAAGAGTTGTTTTTTTTAAAAAAAATTAATAATGAAATAAAGAAAAATAAAATAAAAATTAAAAAAAAGGAAATTATTCCCCCCCTCCTTTTTTCCTCTCCTCTCCTCTCCCCTCTTTTTTGAGAAAATCTTGTGGTGGACTGTGAATTATAACAAACAATGCCTGTGATGGAGGGCCTGAATTGGGGAAAAGTAATAAAGGGGCAAAAAAAAAAAAAAAAAAAAAAAAGAAAGAAAAGAAAAGAAAAAAAAAAGAAAAAAGAAAAAAAAAGAGCGTATTGACCCACAAAAAGCAAATAAGGAAAAAATTTGGGTCAAGAATAAAATGATTTGCTTTTAGGTGTTGGTTGTCTAAGAGTTATGATGAGAGGAATAAGAGGAAAACAGAAAAATGGGGGGACAAATTAAAAAATTACTATTGTATTTAGTGGAACAAGAACTAGATAATATGGAGAGCCAGGGATGGGAGCACTGCTAGTGAGTTAAAAAGGTGAAGTAGAAACCCCCCAAAGTGCCACAAACATAGGTTTGAGTCCCAGATAAGATAATTTGTTTGTTATTGAGGTTTGAATGAGAGGAGATGTAAAGGAGAAAGGAAGAAACTAATATAGAGGGAGAAAAGAAAGAGAGAGAGAGAAAAAAAGAGGGAACCACTAAAAGAAGAAAAAAGAAAGGAGAGAGAGAGAGAGAGAGTTAAGGGTTTTGGAGTGCAACCCTCATAGAGAGAAAGGAAGAGAATAGAAAAGATAATGGGAGATGTAACACTTATGGGTAGTGTAGTTCAAGGAGAGGAGAGAGTAAGACCGGTAGAGAGTTAATCGGCCAAATTGGAGGAGGAAAAAAAAGTATCAAGAATGAAGATAAGAGAAACAAACGAACAAATATAATAAAATGGGATAGGTTATAAAGTCTGCAGATTATTCTTGATTTTGAGAGGTTATCTTCTTGCTTTTTCTTTTCTCTCCCTCTTCCTGGTCGGTGACTCTGTACCCCGGGTTCTGCCCCTTTGGCACGCTCAGGTAGAGGTTTGCAGTTGATAAGTCTCTATGGCAATGTCATGTATTGTGCTTTAGTCTCGTTGGCAGTCAAAGCTCATTAGCATTTATAGGCTCCGACAGTGAGAGAGTCCGTGTTCCTGGAGCCTTTCTCCTAGTCTTTCCTTCCTCAATTAGTAGCCTGATAATCCAGCTATGGGGTTGCTGCTGCCTCTGCCTGGATAGTAAGAGGCTCAAAGAGCTGGCAACTCCCCACTCTATTTCCACTCAGCACAGGGCTCTGGGTAAGGCTCAGTCAGTCAGAGCTGCTAGCATAATCAGGCGGGCTTTCCGCCCACTCAGAGACCTCTGGCTCTGCCACTCTGTCCGGTAACACAAGCGGGCGCCCACTTCCGGGGCGCTTGGAGGAAACTCTCACTCACTGTCTGTGACCAGGATATCCAGCCAGCAGTCTCACGCTCTGAGTGAAACCCCCAACCGCAGGGAAAAGTTGCAGCGTTGGAATTGAGTCTCGCTCCGTCCCCGTGCGCGGCTTTTGCAAGGCGCTGGGGCGGCTCGAGATTCTGCTTTGGCCCACACAAAGGCCCCTGACTCTGCCCCTCTGTGCGATAACACGGGCGCGCACTGCCGAGGCACTCGGAGGAATTGCTCACTCCTTATCTGCGCGCGCAAACCAGGATATGAGGCCGGCCACGGTTCCCTCTGAGTGAAACACCCTCCAGCACGGAAAATCTCCACCGTTGGAATTAGTTCTCACTCCCTCCCGTGCGCGGCTTTCCCAGGGCGCTGGGGCTGCCCAGAGACTCTGCCCTCGGCCCACAGAAAGGCCTCTGACCCTGCCTCTCCGTGGGGCAACACGGGCACCCACTCTCGGGGCCTAGGAAGAAATTCTCGCCCACTAACTGCGCACCGACCAGGAGACCAGGTAAAATGGCCGCTCCGCTTGTCTTTCTTTGTTTGGGTTTGGCGCGAGTGTTAGCTTGTATTGCCCGGGTTGCCACAGGATCAGATTTTCCTCAGCTTGGATCTCCGTGCCACTGCCTGGTTCGGCCGTTTCTGCCGCAGCGGCCTGGATCTATTCACCCCCTTTGCCTGCCTCAGTTTCTATATTCACAGTTACTAGAGAAAGCCGCCCCGTTTAGGTTAGTGAGGAAGGAGGAGCATTTCTTACTCCCTATTTCCTTCGGGGTTTGGTTATATATTTAGCCAATTTTTCACTCAATCATACCTTTGGGTGTATTGCGAAGCATCTGGAAGCTCCAAGTATAGGTTTTTCTGTTTCTGGTTGAAGATCTTGTTGAGTTTTGGGGGAGATTTATCGATATCGCTTCCTACCCCGCCATTACTCTGACCTCCTGTCTTCTCCTTACTCTGATTTCATTCCCAGGTCAGACCTTTCCACTTCTCCCTGTGTGAATTTCTCTTGTTACTTCAACCACATTATATACTAGGTATGTGCATCAATTTTTTTTTTTTGTGTGACAGGGACAGAGATAAACAGAGAGGGGGACAGATAAGGACAGACAGACTGGAAGGGAGAGATGAGAAAGTGACCCCTTGCTCAAGCCAGCGACCTTGGGCCCAAACTGGTGAGCCTTGCTCAAACCAGATGAGCCCGTGGTCAAGCTGGCGACCTCAGGATTTCAGACTGCATCCCAGTCTGACGCTCTATCCATTGGGCCACCAGCTGGTCAGGCTGCATCAATTTTTAATAGCTTTTGACATTCCTATTGCTGCCCAGTTTCAGAAGATGAATGTTTTACTTATTTACGTTATCCCTCTCCTGCTTTCTCTCCCTCTTCCTTCTAAGTTTGGCAAGTTACGTTATTTTTAGTTCTGTTGTTTTCCTTTGAACTTAAATATTTACTTAATCCTCTATCTACTGGTGAGTTGGCATTAGAACGCAGCTCACAGTTCCCCTCTATACCCAAGAAAGGTACCTGTGCCCTGCCGTTGATGTCTGTCTCTCTGGCCATCTCAGCTGTCCATCTTCAGCTCGCTGTGAATTACCTTTCAAATCTTCAAGACGGAAAACACATCATGACCCATTGCCCAAATGGCTCGCTCATGGGCTCTGCATTTATTCTGAACCTTTCAGGGCGATACCAAATGGGTGAGGATGACTTTCACGGGTGGACCTTAACTTAGTCTCCCTGTTCTCAGCCACCCGCCCATCATTCCCTCTGAAGCTGAAGACATAGGACTCAGGCGTGTGCCGGAGTCCCAGCATTAACGTGGGCTGCCGTCACCACTCACAGTTCTTAAGGACAGAGTTTATGCCGTACCTTCTTCACTATGATTCATTAACTCCAAATTTCTGTATGAATTTTTTGTCATAAGTGTATTGACCTATGCCTCTGCTTCACATGGCTGATTTCTCATTTTCTTTGTTGTTAAATAGTTTCTTCCCTTTTTTAGTTTTTTACTGTAATTTTCCTGGAGTTTTAGGAAGAGAGTATCTTGAATCAGAAGTATTACCAAATACTTTCAAGGTCTTCTTGGGTGCAGTAGAGAAAAAGAATAAAATTTATGATCAAAGTGCATCGATTGAATTACTGGCCTACACCTCTGCTTATTTTAGCAGATTAACTTTGGGAAATAAAAGTTATATAAAATTCTAGAAAGTCAGTTTCCTGACTTATAAATTGAGAGTAATAATACTTTCCTCAAAAGATCATGTTAAAAACTAAATTTTTAAGAATGTGAATATGCTTTGAAAAAATTGAAGTTCCATACAAGATTAAAAAAAATCATTTTGGTTAAAAATCTCGACTGGAAGGTGTCTTGAACTGATTGTCTTCCTTATTCAAATACAGAAATGGAAATAATAATGTTTTAATTCCAATTCAAAGTTATTTTGTACTGGATATTCTGAGGTCTCAGGGAATTCTGAGATCTGAGCTATAAACATGAAAGATCAAAATGCTTAAAAGTTAATCACACAGTGAAATCCATGACAAAAAGTTGACTGCAAGTGCCTAATATATATAGATATGTGTATATATGTTTAATACACATACACACACACACACAAATTAATCTTTCCCTCCCTCTCTTCTCACTTCATATTGGTCACAAAACCTATCAATTTATACCTTCCAAAAACTAAAACGTAGGGACCTCTAACATCATTACTATTCAAAATGGAGTAATCTGTTTACCTATTTAATAACATGTGAGTGCCTCCCTCTCTAGTCTCTTGAGAAGTATAAAGATAATTAACAAAACCACTATTCTTAAGGAAGTTTGGAAGTAATAAGAAAGAGAAATAGAATATAAAACTTGACAGTACACAGTGATTTAGGGAAGATTATTGTCAGACAAAAGATAATGACGTTCTGTTTTTCCTCATCAATTCAATATTGCTACATTATCTTATCAAAAAGCATATTGACATGCTTGACATCTTTTAAAGCAGAAATGCTCTCTTTATTGTAATTGTTAAGTTTTTCTTTCTTGGTCTATCTATGACACTCACTCTATTCACTGTGGCAGAGGGGGAATATTCTAATTTAGCGTTAAGATGATAAAACTCACCCCAACATGTCCAATATTGTTTTGCTAACCACACCATTTGCCCCTGTTTTTCTGAACTTTTAAAGTTATTGGAATAAGCTTTGCCATTTGTGAGTTTAGACATGTGGATCTCTTCCCCAAGAATACACTCTCCTTTCATAGGTCGTTTTCACTGCTCCACTGGCCCTTCGGGTGCCCTGGCTAACTTCACTTGCTGCTCTTGTCTTTCCTGAAGCATGTTGGTTAAGTTTGATGCTTCTGCTGCAAAACTTCCGATCACCCCCACTGCCACTGGGGTATGGTGCGGGTCACTACGAATTACAAGTCCTTGTTCTCTGTCTTCGCGACCTCACTGTGCAACAGTGGCCATGGGGTGTTTGCTCTCTGACTGCCGGTCACTCATGGCTTAGTGCTTTCACAGATAGCAAAAGTTTTTGTTAAATCTATAAACAACCATGAAGAAGAGGGTTGCTTTTATATTTTCTTCACATTGTTAAAAATCTTTATCTCTTTGTCTTCCAAAGCATATGATAATGGCTTCAAAAGTTGTTACAGAGATAGCAGATGAGTGGAGCATTCATTTCCATTTTGTTATCTTTAGCTGATGACTTCTTACCCTAATCTTTATGACCATCATTATCTTCTCTGTCTATCATTCAGTATTTACTCATACTGCTCGGTGGTCCTTGTGGAAAGTCATAGGTGTGGCTGCCAGAGGAGAAAACATAGAAATGTTCATTCTAGGGCTGCCATAGGGATGCTTTCTCTAGAAGCAGATGATATTTGTGGATCAATGACTTGTTAGGGATGGGCTACAAGGGGAAAACTAGTAAGGAGTTGGTTGGGAGGGGGTGGAAAGACAAAGAAACGGAGGGAGTCACACAACACCGTGATTTTCGGCAACGTGATGTCAAGGAGCTCCGGGAGTAGCCCTCCTGCCCTCAGACCCGTCACTCATTGTCTGGAGTCATTCACAGGGGACCCGGCATCCTAAGCTTCCCTGCTCCCTGCCTGGGTGGTTCTAGGAGAGCCTGCCAAGACCGTTGCAAAGGTGCCCATTGAGAGTGGCAGCACAGGAAAGTGCTGAGAGGGGAGAACAGGAAAGGAGAAGGCGTGGAAGGGAGTCCTGGCTGAGTACTGACAGCTTTCACCTGGGGCTTTATCACGCAGGCATGAGTGGAATGGTAGCGCCTGCTGTGACTTCATAGGGCAGCCATGAGGGAGGCCCACCAGCTGGGTGGCTCCAAACAGTAGAAATCTACTGTCTCATGGTTGTTAATGCTGGAGGTCCAAGGTCAAGGTCTGACAGGACCACTCTTCCTCTAGAGCACACAGGGGTCAGTCCTTCTTTGCCTCTGCTTGCGGCTGCTGGAGGTCGTTGGCAATCCTCGGACTCCTTTAGCTTGCAGCGGCATCAGCCCAGTCTTCACCTGTGAAGTCACATGGATGTCTTCTTCTGAGTGTCTCTTTGTCTTCATTTGGCATCCTCTTCTTATAAGGGCTCCAGTCACACTGGATTTGGCCCACCCTAATAAGTATGACCTCACCTTAACTTGATTGCAGGTGCAAACATTCTATTTCCAAATAAGGTCACACTTACAGGTACCCAGCATTAGGACTTCAACATATCTTTTTAGGGATGACAGTTCAACCCACACCAGCACCTAACTGGATACATACAGAAATTCATGACAAGGTTACAATCAGATTTGTATACGTGGACCTCACTAGCTTATTTTTCACTCTTCCAAAATGTGATCTGGTATTGTTGCCTTTTTTTTCCCCAGGAAATGTCTATGGTAGCTTATCTTCAAAGAGCACTAATGTCACTCCCCCATTGAGAGATGGATTCTAATCCCCCCTGCCACTTGGTTCTTGAGTTTTAGCAAGACTCTGTACAAAATAACATATTTTATCGCAAATGAGTAACCCTACAATGTATACTAAATTTGAGGAAGACAGGATTTGGGCTCTGTTTTTAAATTTGAAAACAAAATACATGCCTTCTTTCTAATTACGTAGTAACTTCCATCACTGTATCAGAAAATGAGCCAGCCTGCAGCCCAAGAGCTTGTTCACAGCTCCGTGTCCTAGCAAAGTATTTGATGTCCCTGTTGCTGGATGGCGCATGGGCAGTAAAGCCATGATTTTCTGAGAAACGTTCAACCAGCCAATTGTTGACTAATGGCAGATAGCAGCAGGAGCTAAGTGTCCATCAGCCACAAGCTGTGCTTTCCTCCCCCTGGGCTGTAGTAGCCCAGGAGTGACCATAGAGCACAAGGTAGACCAGGCTCCCAAACCAATGTGGGCTGTACCTTAGCACTGTCTTTTACAGTCGACCCATGCCTGCGTGGATCAAGCTTAAGCTGTAGAGCTATGCGAGTCAAAAGCCTTATGATTTATTCAACAGCACTGTCATTTAGAGGAAAATTATACCACCTGTTGATAAAAAGGCTAGAGCTGGATAGGTATGGTCATTCTCAACCCCACAAAACATCCTACTTCAAGGTGAGTGGGCGCAATCACGTTTCTCCTCTGCTGTTTACATCTGTGTTCAGAATTTCTTTTGGCAAAGAGCAGGAAAAGGATTTAGCTACAATCATTTGCACAAAAGTGATCTTTCCTCCTGGAACTGGCACGTGATCAGAGGGAGCATTGGAAATTTTCTTCACTAAAATGTGGCCCTATAGGGTCAGCTGCGTTCCCTGCGACACAAAGAAAGCCACAGTTATGTCACTGCCTAGGAATGTCCCCTCTGTCCCTGACCATGTGCATGTTGACATTATAATCATTTGTTAAGACCAGAGTAGGTCAGATAAATGCAAATTTGGAATGTGAGTATGCCACCTTTTCTCATTCAATTCCTTCAGAACTCTCCGTGTTGGTGGTGTATCACTTTCATTTTATTATTATTATTTTATTTTTATTTTTATTTTTTTTACAGGAACAGACAGAGAGTCAGACAGAGGGGAATAGATAAGGACAGACAGACAGGAACGCAGAGAGAAATGAGAAGCATCAACCATCAGTTTTTCGTTGCAACACCTTAGTTGTTCATTGATTGCTTTCTCATATATGCCTTGACCGTGGGCCTTCAGCAGACTGAGTAACCCTTTGCTCGAGCCAGTGACCTTGGGTCCAAGCTGGTGAGCTTTTTGCTCAAGCCAGATGAGCCCACGCTCAAGCTGGCGACCTCTGGGTCTTGAACCTGGGTCCTTGGCATCCCAGTCTGATGTTCTATCCACTGTGCCACCGCCTGGTCAGGCTTATTTTTTTTTTTAATGTATGTATTTTTAAGCCTTCCCACTAAGGCAGTTTTCAACCTTTCTGCAAATTGCAATCAATTGGGAGCTTTTAAAAAATATATCAGTTTCTGAGTGTGACACCCCCATATTGATTTAATTGATTAGAGGTGGGACCGAACCTCCTCAGGAGATTCTAATGCACTTTTAAGGCTGAGAAACACAAAGTATCCTGTCTTTGCATGTGATATGCTACCATTGTGTGAGGAATCACTCTCACCCTTGGGCACAGGGAGGAATTAATTCATACTGGAAACCCATTGTTTAGAGTGTGGCCTGCTGCTGCTGTCTGTCTTGGGCAAGGTCTCTCCTTCTTCCCTCTCTCCTCCTTTCCTTTCATCTTCCTTCCTCCATTTCTTCTCTGTGTTTTCTTTCCCCTTTTCCTCTTTTCATCGAAATGAAGCTGCTATTTTGCCACTGGGTTGCTTGTACTGTGATGGCCCATTCTGAAATTTTCATATCATTCAAGAAGCCTGTTATAATGGGCATAGACCGTGAGCCTGAGTAAGTCAAGTAAAGGAAAAAGAAAAGTCTACATTTTTACTTCTTCTCTTGCCAGGCAATAGTGTGGCTTTTATGTTAACAATACAATTGCCATCCTTATTCCCTACTCTAGCTTCTGTGGGATATATCTCTCCATACCTCCCATGTGTCGGACACTATGGCGATCACCAGGTAGGCGAACAAACAAACATGAGCTCCCTCTAGATGGAGCATTAAAATATTAAATATTTTTCTTTTTATTCAATTTATTGGGGTGACACTGGTTAACAAAATTACACAGGTTTCAGGTGCCCAGTTCCATAACACATCATCTGCACACTGTGCTGTGTGTCTCACCCCAAGTCAAGTCTCCGTCTGTCACCATTTACCCCTCTTCACTCTCCTCCACCTCCCCACCCCCGCCTGGCAGTCACCACACTGGTGTCCTTGCCCATGAGTTTTTTCCCTTTTTTATTCAGTCCCTCCACCTCCTCCAATAACATGCCTGCCCAACAGCCATCAGCCTGCCCTTTATCTATGAGTCTCTCTATTTTGCTTGTTTGTTTATTTCTTTCATTAACTTCCACATATGAGTGACATTATATAGAAATTGTCTTTCTCTGACTGGCTAAGTTTGCGGTTGGCTCTGAGTTCAATGTTAATCGATCAACAATATATATCAAATAAGGTCTCTTTGCAGGGAAACACACATAAAACAAGGTTATATATTGATTGGTTGTCGAAATTTTGTGACCAGAGTGCACCTAATTCTATACTCATGATGAAGGTCGGTTTAGTATTCACAGAGTCAGCGTTTAAGGTGAATTCACAAAATATAACTACCGGTAGATAATGAGAATCAACTGTATTTAGATTTATTCAGACTACTTCTGGGATCTGAAAGAAATAGCTCTTATACCCTTTTTCTTCTTAAATTATAGTGTCTTTTGACTTATTTAATATTTCATCAGTCCAAGTAATGAGCTAAGATCAGGCAGAAAAATTAATTTCTAAATGTGTATATTTTGTTTTCATTGTGAAGTTAATGATGTAGATCAAAGAGCGAGAAAGTGGTCCACTCATCTCATGGGGTATTGTGTGCTGGGGTGTGTCTTCATTTTCATTAGTAATTTATTGGTTCACAAGGATAGACCAAGTCCCAATGATCTGGAGAGAAGTGCGTACTTAAAAGAGATGTCACCACCATTACAAATTTTGATTTCTGTTCTGCGGAAGAAAATTTTTTTATTGGCTGATTAACCCTGAATATATATTTGCTTATAATTGCTTAATTACTCCCACCCCCATCTTCAAGTCATCAATGCCAAAGCAGGATGGCAGTGCTCACTGTGTGGTGTTGCCCAGTGTTGCAAGTAACCTCAGTTACACGTGTGACGTGATACGTTTATTTCCTATGATCATTTTGAATTCACTGTGCATGCAGATTATATGCAAACAGGAAAAATAAACATTACACATCCTTTCAGAGATGACGTGCAGTAATTTAAAGAGCAAGTTGTGTGCTCATCCTCCCACCAGCAGGAAACACGACATCCTGAGGACTTTAAACTGCCTTGCCCTGTGCTGGGATCTGCCCGCAGCCCTCCGGCCCCAGAAATGAAACCTGAGACATTACAGCTTTACCCTTGAATGGCAGGGTTGGCCCCAGGGAGCAAAGAGCTTTTGTGTACACAGGAAAATTGCTTGGTGGTGACAGGGATTCATTCAGGCCTTTCATGAAGGTTTGTGTGATTTCCCAGGAGGTCTCTGCGGGGTTCACAGAAGAATGGCGCATGTAAACCTGGCCCTTCTCGCCCTGCTGTGCATGCAGGGGAGTGTAAGCTGCCTCCCTGCCCCTCAGGAGCACAGGCTCTTGCTTTAGGAGCTGCTTGGCTTTGAATCCCTTGCATCAATACCCACCCTTGTTTCCCGGAGTCACTGGTGTCATTCTGATCACGCATTCTACCCGGCGCCAGTCATCATGGGAGCACGCCCCTTTGTGTTTTTCTTCCTGTAACCCTGGTGTGCATCTGGTCAACCAAGGGGGCCAACAAGACCTACCATGTGCCTGGCACCAAGTAAACAGTCAAATAGTTTCTGGTTAAATTTTAATGACCTTGAATGTGAGCTAATAAAACATATATGTAGTATTATAAGAATTATTTAAAGGAGAAAAATTGAATATATGAAAACCACTAGCAAGGGGGCTCATATTTTAATAGCAGAAGGATGACTGATGTTGCCTCTGCAGGAAGGTAATTCAGAGAAATCCATCACAGTGACATGGTGATGCTTTCACCCAGGGTTCACATTGCCAAGGGTTTATTCCTAGGACATTTATGGCAGCACTCTTCAGAATATTTTAAAAAATTGGAAATCATCTAAGTATCTAAATACTTTATAAAAACCAGTTAAATGAACATTGCCATTTGATGTCATAAAATCCCACACAGCTGTTAAAAATTGCAAGGGAGATCTATGCAGATACTTTCATAGACTCTCTCAGAGTTATAGTACTGATATTTGAAGAAGTAAGATGCAGACTTTACTGGAATTTGTGAAAAATTAACAGAGGGGTGTGTATGTGTGTGTGTGCATGTGTGTTTGTACATATTCGAACAAACACACTTAAGTTTGCGTCTTAAACTTCTCTTCTCCAGAGAGAAGTTGCCGCTGGAGAGATACGGGAGTGGGCAGCTGACTTACAGGAGGAGTTAGGAAGGAGATTTCCTTAACATTTTGTACCATTGGAATGTGTCACTCTACCAACAATAATTTAAACTTATTTTAAAATTACTGAAGAAGCAAAAACATAGATGAAGACAGCTGTAGTTCATGGTTTTCTATTTTATTTCATTGTTTCAATGTGTAGGAATCAGTTCAGGGTCATAATTTGTTCTCTTTGATCTGGTGGTTCAGAGATGTTCAGGGCCAGCACACCATTAATTTAGAAAACTCAAATTCAGCGACTTCACTGTTGGAAATAACTGAAGCAATTCGTTGGGGAAGGCTTCCCTCTCAACATTTCTAAAGAGAAGGAGCAGGTGAATTGACATTTTGAATTGTCTAAGGAATGTTCTTATTTTAATGAGTCATGCTTTATAGTTATTTTAAAAGCTCCCTCTTAAGTAAGTTTGTTTAAAAGTGTCCCTTAAATAACTGTATGCAACCAGTCATTTGGGGTCTTTTTCACTGGCTCTCTTGAGTTTCACTGTCAAATGCCACATGATCACTTCAGGGAAGCCATTTCAAGTCAAATCATTTAAGTATTGGAAAATCTTGCTCTTTACCTTGAGAACATAAAAAGCATGGAATTTATTTACTGTAGAGTGGCATGTGACTCAGTTTATGTATGGAATTAATGTGACGTGAAAACAGAGAAATGGAGGAAAAAAAGACATTTTTTATTTGAAAAAATAATTTCAGCCATTAATAGAGAAGCAATGATAGAATTAGAAAAACCATTTTGGACCCACAAATATAACAGGTGATTCAGATGAAGATCATCAACAGATACTAAACTCCAGAAGAAAGATGCTTAAAGAAGAAGTTATCGGGGGAGGGGGCCCAAATATCAGCCCATGGCTTCCTCACTAACAACAAAGGGAAACATTTACTTGGACAGTGAAAATAACTAGGGGCCACCACCACTG
This sequence comes from Saccopteryx bilineata, assembly GCF_036850765.1. Classification (NCBI taxonomy): domain Eukaryota; kingdom Metazoa; phylum Chordata; class Mammalia; order Chiroptera; family Emballonuridae; genus Saccopteryx; species Saccopteryx bilineata. Next base: position 4,030,559 of record NC_089500.1, read on the forward strand.
TTACCCTATTTTTTGGAGTCAGGTAGTTTATTTGGGAGGTAGTCCCAGGAGGCACAGGCAAGATGTGGGGAAAGTTGAAGAGGGTGCTGTGGGTTGAACTCTGTCTCCCCCAAAAGATATGGAATTTCTAACTCCTGAAATCTATGAATGTGACCTTATTTGGAAATTCTATAATTAAGGGTTAAGGTCTCTGCATGGAATTTAGTTGTAAGTTAACATTGGGTAACTCTTGTAGACTAAAAATCACCATATGGACACAATTACCAAATATTCCATGCAAACCTTACTTGTATCTTGGATTAAATCAAAAGAGTTAAACACATCTATTGGGTAACTTGAACATGGCTATTAGAGAAAACTTGAACATGGCTGATATTTTGATATGATTGGTAATTGTCTCAGATATGTTCCTGGTGTTCAAGTTACGTAGAGAAGAAGGTCCTTGTGCTTAAGGGTGCTACTGAAGAATGTATGTCTGTAACTTACTTTCAAATAATTATGCACTGTATTGGATTAAACAGAAACACATTCCTATGTTGACTGATTCTATATATTTTCATTTGTAAATATAATGATTAATACATTTGAACATGAGCATGTATATATCTATATATCACTACCATCTCTCTATATACATATAGCTGCATATATATATATACTAGAAAGCCCGCTGTTCTAGATATTATAAATTGTAATTAAAATGATTTGTGCAAAGGTGTCTGCTAATTCAAACTGAATTACCCAGGGCAGGCGGTAAGGATGCCCCTTTGCTTACTGCCCCACAGGGTTTCCCCCTTCTACTTGCTTAATTGCTTAAAGTAGAGTGCAATGAAGGAAACCACTGGCGGTACATTTCTTAAGAGCCACCGCTAGCTCAATAAATAAAGGTGATTTAAATAATAAAATGTTAATTCACATATCAAAGATCTCTTTGTACACAACATTTCTTGTGTAGATCTTTCCATCATTTTTAAGCTCGCCTTGCAGAGGACCATCAATTATTTTTAATTTTATGTCCATTCTTTCACGAACTCTTGAACAGGCAACATAAAGTTGACCGTGTCCAAATGCAGGCTCAGGTAAAAAAATGCCAACACGCTTAAGCATTTGGCCCTGAGACTTATTGATGGTCATAGTAAAGGCAAGTTTTACAGGAAATTGTCTACATCTCAACTGAAACCGCAACCCTGTTTGAGATCGAGCCAAATCAATTCTTGGAATGACATGTATTTCACCTTTAGAGGAGCCAGTCAAAGACTTAGCTATTATGACATTATTTTTCAATTGGAGAATCTCTAGTCTTGTACCATTGCAAAGACCCCTTCTGGTGTTAAGATTTCTTAACAGCATAATAATTGCTCCAATGTTTAACCTCAATTTGTGAGGTGGCATGCCAGAAAGCGGGACTATTTGAATGCCGTGGCAACTTTACCCCATTGGCTAGTACAGTTACGCAAGCAACCAATAAGCTATCGGCGACAGACACTTAAGCTGCATATAATAAAGATATATATAGTGCAGATATCTAGATATGTATAGATGGATGGATGGATGGACAGATGGACAGATGAATAGAGAGATATATAGATAGGTAGGTAGGTAGGTTGATAGGTAGGTAAATAGATAGATGATAGATAGATAGATAGATAGATATGAATCCTAGAACTCATTTTTCTGGCCTCTTGAGTTCTTATGACTCGTTTTCATATCTCTGAGTATGAAAACTCCATAGCTGATCTCTTCGTGCATTAAAACATCATCTGCATAAACAGAAAAGTTGGAGAACAGGAAATGATCCATGTGAGTTATTCTCCATTTTCCCCTTCTCTGGCCTAGATGCATCCTCCAATATTTCGTGCCTTGATCTGTGCCCCAGTGTGCCGATCTCTGGAGATTGTATCATTGGAATCCTTTGAAGTTTTTAAAAGCTGTTTTGTTTTTATTATATGAGACACAATTATTTTATCTTTTCTGGATACCAGAGTCTTGACTATAATTTCAATTCTCCTGGCATTGTTGTGAATGTAACAATGTGCCAAACACCAGGTTGGATGTATTGCAAGTGCCTGAAACACTGGAGTTGATAACATTAGGCATCAATGTATTATGAGAGCCAGACAACATTCTTCTGGAAACCATGTAAGGATTTGCTGGAAATGAGTACGTTTCTATCACAAAATGAAAAAGCATGTAAGTTTTGGTGTGCATTAACTCTGATTAAATGTATTTCTGTGATCACGGATGTAGAGTGAGATTCTGAAAGGACGAGCTAGCTAGCCCTTACCAGAAGCGAGGCAGAGCGCTCATGCCACGTGGCCGCGTGCCCTTGGGAACCCGCGCCCAACGCATCTCCTCCGTCTGTGGACGTTTTCACACTTCGTACCTCGCCGTTCACGTGCCCACGCAGCTCTCTGATCCCATCTGTGCGTGGTTTGACTGTGTTTTTAAATGCAGGGATCCTAACGCTGGCTCTGGGCTGAGACTTGCTCAAGTCTCTTTTTATATTGAATCTCTTCGGGCATTTTCTTATTCTGAGACATCGTTAATCAGGTTGGGCATCTGCTTCACTCAGGAACGGCTGCTTTCAGCTGTAAATCTGTCCATCTCTAACCTGTGAATATACATCACGAAGAGGCCGATGAGAAAACAGTTTTGTGCAGCTCTGAATAATGTATCGCAGGCTCTGATTTGAACCCTGCTGGCTGTTTGGGGCAAGCCGTCCCATACTCAGCGTCTTCATCTGTAACGTGGGGAATACAACACCGACCTCGCAGTCTTGCGGAGGTCAGAGGGACGAGTATATATGAAGAGCATAGCGTAGCCCATGGAGGTAGAAATCACTTAATAATGCTACCATTGTTTTTACTAGTCATAGTAATGGAATTCAAGATGACCATCAGTTTTATTACAGACAAAATGTTTGACATAGACCCAGGCAGATTCTAGAACCTTGGGGAGGAGCCAAGATGGAGAACAAGCTTTTGTAGGTTCTCTGTAGCTGGAGGAATCAGCGGACTTCAGGCCCCGCTGGGAGCTGAGCCATCCATCTCTCTCTCTCTCTCACTCGCTTTCTCTCTCTTTCACTCTGAGTAGAGAGGTAAGGCTTCCTGTTTATGAATGGGAAGAAAGCTGTTTACAAGAATGTTTCACTTAAACCCAGTGATTGCTCACTGTAATGGAAAGAGCTAGGTCAATATTACTAATGTTCAAAGATATCTGTTCTCTCCTGGCGCAACTGTGTACATTTTAATCCTATCAGAAACCAAGCTATCTCATATTTGATTCCATTAAATCACCAAGTTTCTCTCTGCTTCATGCAGATATCTAGAGCTGAAGTTAGAACGTGTACACAATTAGATTAGATTGTAATTTAGGAATGTTATTGTCCATGGACAGTCGTCTATTAATGACCATATTTATGTTTTGGGTTGTTTTTTTTTTCCGGTTATAGCTAGTGGATGTGAAGTATTTATTTCATTCTCATATTTCTGTCTTTTGGCAACCTGAATTCTGTTTTCTATAAAGTATCAGTTGAACTTGATTTTTAACTGTTAAAATGACCCTATGTCTGAAAACTTTCTTTTAATTTCCATCTTACATTTATTAATATATTTCCATATCACAAGGCAATGTAGGTTACTCAATTCCGAAAATTCATGGTAATAGGGGTTTCATGTGAAACTTCATGCTATAGTCATAAGTTTTAGAGATTTTTTTAAATAGCAGAGTTGAACATTTACTCCAATAGCCTCTCTTTTGTTTAGTCATACTATAGCTTGTACACATTCCCATGTCCCATGTTCGTGACTAGTTAAGTGGGTATCAAGCATAACACAGGCATTAAGAGGAACTCACTCGAGATACACCTGTTGACAGTGCGCCAGGATTCTGAATGTAAACATTACAACACAGGTGTTGGGCTGTCAACAGTTATGCACTTTGATTGATTACTGCATTACCATGCTGTTGTATAAGAAATAGCCCCAGTCAGTTGCCTCGTGAGCTGGATCCGGACTCGCAGGTGAACCCTACCTTTAAAAAGGTGGCACGGCTATAATTCTTGACATGCCACAATTGTCACTCTAACAATTTCTTCAAGCATTGTTGGCTTCTCCGCAGTCCATGGCTTGTAAAGCCCACGGCTCTGTTCAATGTCACCTCCCTCCCAGTTAAAACAGAGCAGGTGCAGTGGACAGTTGCACATTGATTGCCTAACTGTCCCCCTCCCCCTGAATTATCCTGTCTCTGTGCTTTTGTCTGTAGCACTGCTCGCCTTGCTCAGAAGCATGGGCGTCATTTCGTGCATTTCCCGAAGCCAGCTGAGGGAAGGGGCGCTCTGCCCCCGGGTGAAAATGTCAGGCTTCCTTCACGCATCAGCTGCGTGGACCTGCTTCCTGATGGGTAGTGTTCTCAGCACAGACACCTCCACTCAGACCACGGAGTGCATGCGGTCCCTGGCTGACTCCTCAGCTGGTTTCTGAGTTTCCACTCTCATAGACCTTAATGCCCCCTTTCAATCTGACACCTCCCTGAACCCCTTCTTTAATGGTTACATCTTCTCAGGAGTTTAGAGACTCTGTTATGAGGCTACAATCTTACATTTCCTCAAATTCTGATTTGTCAGTGAGCATCACTTGAATGTTCCTCTGACGCATAATCTATTTTTTATTAATTTTATTTTTAACTCTTTTTGTCCTTTTATTTTTGTATTATATTTTGTTTTTTCTTTTTTCTCATTCTTGGTGGGTGTTTTTTTTTTTGGTTTTATTATTATTTTTTAATTTCTGACACAATTCTTAGGACAAAAATCCAAGTGACAGATTTTCAAGCTTGGTAAGAGACCTCTGTGCCTGTGACCCTCATAGTCTTGATGCTTCGCAAACTTTCCCATGCTGTACAGTGCTTAATTTAATCCTTCAAAACACTGCCAACCTTTCATTGGATTTTTTTCCCATCATATTTCCCACATTCTCTTTAATCCCCTAAATTCCAAACTTTCTCAGACCCTTGAAACCCAAACTTGGGTCATTTCAGCCATAGACACGTGGCGTGACAATAAGCTTAGTTAGATGTGTTAGTAAGGGTACCTGAGCCTCAGCCTTCTGACAAGAGCTGTTTCTGCTCACGCTGCAGTTCTGTGGCGGTCTGCAGTCTGCCCCTTCTTTGTCTGGCGTCACCGGTGTTCTTTTTTTTTTTATCATTTATAAGCTTTTAAAAAAATTCTTCTTCCTATGGAAAAAAAAACCCTCTTTCTCTCAGCCAAACCAGGAAGCCATGTCGAACATCAACAGCCCTTTCCTGGCCGTCTCTATCTACTGATGCCATTCCCTCCACCCTCTTACCAAATCTTTGACGGCCAACCACACTTGGTAAGGTCCACGCCATGATTCCAGCTGAGATGGGTTTAAAAGCACGTGTCTGTGTGTGCATTGTACAGGGCCTAAGAGCAGAGGGTCAATACAGAAGCTTTGTTTTGTCTCGGAATCTAGAGTGAATCTAGAACAAATCATCTCAATGTGTGCTTTCTGAAACATGGATAGGAAAGGTTTCGGTTTCTTAGAGAAAATGGTTTACTATAAACAAGATTCTGTTATGTGTATCCACCATGGTCAATAAAGATGGAAAGAGTAAAAGAAAATAAATACAGGTGTCTTGACATAACATCGATTTGGCCGTAGCACAAGTTTATAAGTTGCGAACTGGAGTACTGTAAGAGTTTTTCTTTCCCTGACACTTCGGTTGCAGCATCGGATATTTGCATTTGGACAGTTTTGTGTCCTCCGAGAGGTCGTGGCTCTGTTCTGTCCTTTCGCTCACTTACGATTACGCTAGGTCTTAAGTTCACCACCAGGAAATGTCAGGTTCTCCTGACCGCCGTGATGAGATGACATCCTCCTGTCCTGCTCAAGGTTGGATCAATACAGCAGCTGTAAAATCTAGTGACAAAATTCTCCTTAAACCCTGATGTTGTGTGACACGCCAACTGCTGATTCGATCACGGAAGTGACTGGGCTCGGCCGTGGACCGTGGGAGCGTGAGCAGCCCCGTGTGAACAATGATTCACATCAGAGAGCAGTGATTCCCAAACGTGAGGCTGTGTGGCTGAGATACACACAGGAAGGAAGGATGGGGAGGGCGGGGTCGTCCCGGCCTCTCCAGTGTGACTTAACATCTAGTGTGGGGGGGGGGAGTTCCCTATTGAATGTGGGTCCTTTTACTTTTGTTGGTCTTTTGGGATGTTTTCATTTGAAAATATCTTTGTTTCTTCCTCAGCAGCAGAGCTAAGATTCAGCTGCACCTTTTCCTTAGAATTCTCTGAATTTAAATACCAGGATTTGGAGAGTACTTTTCTATTAAGCGGCCGGATTGATTATAGCATTTATCTCTGCTGTGCTATCTCCCTTTCCCTGCAGGGCTTCCTTACCTGCACACCCTTCTCCTACCTAGGGTCGATACCGACTTCCACTGCTGAACGACGCCGACATTTTCCAATGCCATATTATTCTGCCCTTTCTTATAAATATTGAGCTACACTTGGGACAGATTCTAATGTATTTACAGCTGTTGCCTTTCAATTAGCCATTTATTTTTATTCATTAATTTGTACATTATTTAAAGTTAAATATATTGTGAAAACAAGTGACAGGGAGTAGACAAAGGAATGCATAGTCATCTTTGTGCCTTTGGGAACACATGGTTTGGTAGAGGGGTCATCGTATTAGCACTGGCAACAAACAAGTCTTTAAATCTAACCCAGAAAATGATCTGGGAGAGCAGAACATGGCATTTAAAAGAATTTGGATCTTTGTGAGAGTGTTTGCTGTGATATCCACATAAGGCAGAACCTTAAAGAAATGGGTTGCAGTTTAGAAGTTAGTGAGAAGCAGGAGGAACATTTCTACAATTAAAAAAAAAATTTATATTTATTTTTTAATCAAAATGGAAAACTTCTTGCTACAGAGTAATTGACCTTGATTATCATAGGAAATAGTAGTATGGTTGACTTCGTGATTTGCTTAGCTGATCTGAGAGTTTTTTTTTGTATCTATATAGAGTCAAACAAACATAATATTGAAAAAAAATTATTCACTTCTATAAATCATAGTTTATATTATAACTGTTAAGAAAGATAATGATAGTAAGAATAATAAATAATCATTATAAAATGTTCAATGTGACAGCATAATTTTTAATTATTTAATCGTTATGTACTATTATCTTTACTTTTAAGATATAAAAATCAGTAATAACATTTTCATCAGATTATTGATTCTAACAGGCTATTGCATCCTAAGTTTTTTTTTTGTTTTTACTGTACAATTTAGATCATTACAATATATTTCCATATCTATTTTATAATTTCCCACACATTTTAGCTATATTAAAGAAGCTTCTCAATTTTCCAAATGCAAAGATGAAATTAAATTGTACAATAAATAGTACGTTGAGGAGAATGCTTGGTGTGCACACACACTTCATGTGCTTATGTGTTACTTTTACAATTTTTAGTAGGGCATATAATAACTATATTGTGTACCACATGCTGTTTTTTAGGGATTATAATTGAACTATGAATAATTTTTATAAGATCCTATGTCTTCAGGTAATCACAACAGGTCATAACATCTTTATACCTGTTTGATTTGAAGACTAATGACATGGTTCAAATCTTCATTTCCAGGATTTTCTTTGGAAATTTATTATCAAAATATTGGATAAACCTCATAACATTTAGGATGTTAGAATGAGTGAGATCATTGCTGGCGTCAAAATAATGTCTTGTTAGCCATCTAAATAATTTGATTTGTATGTATTTGTTAGGTAATTTATCATGTTTTTCCTACAAATGCCTTTTAAAGATGTTTCTAACACACTACCTCATAAATTTTATGCAGTTTTATCCATTAATGCCAAGAAATAAAATCTTTAACTTCATTACTTCGGGACACGATGTTACGGAGTAGTCCTTGAAGACAAATTCAAAGAGCAAGATGACCAATTATGATAAAATCTGAAAATGAGGTCATTGCTGTCGTCAGTGCCATAGCAAGTCACTCTCTCGGTTCCCAGAGACACTTCCAGGGCCGTCTGCAACATGAACAACACCCGAGAGGTGCCTTGCTGAGAGCCTCAGTCTGCCCTGAACAGGTGGAAAGATTGTCCTTCTCCCTAGTTACGCTCCCATCTCTCCTTAAATACCCACCCATTGACGTGCTCCTCAGCCTGACTCCACTTGACACAGCTTCTTCCTGGCTCCCGGCCCCGTAGCCCCCTTTTCTGAGAAAAATGATAACTGTAAATTCTCTTTCTGTCCCATTGAGATGAGACAAATCTATTTTTAAAGTCTTTTCCTAGTTTGAAGACCCGGGGCAAGGGGTATGTTCCTCTCTGTGATTCAGAAGCCATCCCTTTGAAATGCAGCCATCAGGAAGAAAGATGGCATCCCCTGGCTCAGTCCCTGTGGGAGGGAGAGTGTCTGACTGGGATAGGAGCCACGCCCATGCTCTAGCTAGGAAGGCTACTTTCTGTGGTGCAGGAACAAGAAGGTTTCCTTTTCCTTTGGATTGGGAACACAGATGTTCGAAGCGTCCACCTTCCTTAGCTCTTCAAAATTCTCCAGCTCCCTTTGCGAGTGAATATGAGCTCAGACATACAAGATTGCAGCAGTAAAAGTATTTGCCTTCTTTAAGAAGATTTGGTCAAGTGGGTAATATAAATGGACAGAAGAAAGTGACCTATTATTTCCATGCTGAAAGAAAGTCTGCCTCTATTTTCTATTAGTTTTTCTTTTTTCACATAGTTCTTTTAGATGGTGGTTGGGGCGGTCAAGTGAGAGAGACTTAAAGTAGAAAGTTGGATCCACGAGACTGGAACTTAGAGGTGACATGTAGGTTTTCACACTAGACTCGTCTCACGTGTGTGCAGTTTGTGGGTCTGTTTATTTTAATTGGTAATGGCATTTCTAGAAGGAGAGTGGTTCTGTTCACAGGGACCAGATCATAAATGATGTGACTCTGTCTGGACATCTGCGTTCTTAGGTCACTTGTGCAAATATGGAAACAATATGCACAGGGATGCATCGAGTATTTTCCAGTTAGATTATTCTATGGGTTAAAAGTTTGAGAAGCATAGAGCAGAAGTAGAGGCATATGAAGCAATAAAAAACAAAAACAAACTTGGTTTTGGAAAAGAACAGAGGCAGGCTGGTTCATGAGGGCAAAGAATGTGTTCGGGCTCTGGGAAGAACTTGGGGTTGGACCTTTGACAAGTCTATTAATCCTGTGGAACCACAGGGTTATTAAATAGAGCCTGGGAGATAAGGATTAGATGAAATAATGTCTGAAAGTTCAAATTTTAATATTCTAGAAATACATTATTTCTAGTGCTCTTCAACTGTGCCTCCAGCACACTTTGTATCTTAATTTTTAGCTTAAATCATAGCGTAATTTGGTATAGCAATCTTCCTTAGAAGACTTTCTGTTCATTTGCATAAAATGGAAATTATTGAGATTGCTTCAGAACACCAGTTTTTCCCCCATGAGTGTGTGGGAAAGTTTAATGTTCTCAAAGGTAGAGCTTCCCAAGAGGACAGTGCCTCAATAGCCAGTTTTCAAAAGCTGTTAAGATCTGACCATAAAAATGTGATTTAGAAAAAACAAAGGACACTATTGGTGGGTTGGTGGGTTGTTTTGTTGGTTTTTTTTTCTTTTTTTGGTAGCTGAAAATTTGCTTTAAGTTGCATAAAATCATTGCTTTTATTGTTCATATTGGGTCACCTGGGTTAAATTAATAAAAGCCTTTAATAAAATTAAGTTTTATTTTATTGTATCTCTATAAGATTAGGAACAAAATAGATATAACAATGATACTAAAATGTTATAAAGCAACACCTCAGAAGTCAGTTTAACTTTTATTTTTGTGTTTGCTTGTTTTTTTTTTCTATGCGTTGTAGTATTTGCAGTTCCTCTGGGATCCTGTGAGAGAGCATTTGTCCCTAAGGACGAGGGTAGGTAGATCGCTCTCTCCAGCCCGTCCCAAGAGCTGGGGACTTCGGAAGGGCTTCTCTAATCGGCCTCCTTACAGCACTTCAGTCTTAGCTGTCACTGGAAACAGCCTTGTCTGGTCGTATCTGCCCTCTCGACACAAGGGCATGTCGGGCCTCCAGTCAACGGGAATCTGTCTTTGGTCTCATTCTGAAGATAAATTGTATTTTGCACAAGGTATATTCTCACCAGCAATTGCTGTTTTCATGAATGTTTACTCTTTGTTTTAAGGTCCAAACACCTTCCCTTTAATTTGTTACTCCTGTGCACATGACTGACAGGCATTTGCCAACCGGGACAATGAGAAATGGCACTGGCTTCTTGGGGAAGCCCCGGCGAGCAGCATACTTTATCTGGAAAGCACAGAAAAGAGAGGTCCCTGGACCTGATGTAAGTGAGCCCTCCCTTCAATACTTCCCCTCTTTTCCTTTCTTTTTTATGTCTGTAGGAATGGGATAGAGGTTGATTGTGACTTGGGGTATATGATAAAAAGCTAGAAACTTAGTGCTTGAATTCAAGATCCCTTGAACATTTTTCGATATGTGAACAGGTTTAGTTATGTTAAAAGATCCGTGCATAGTCTCAAAAAATCAATGTGCTTGGTTCCTTGTGGAAATTGTTACACATCATTTAAAAAGTGAATTCAATGAAACTCACTCATATTAATTTAATATGCTAAGGAAATTACTATTTTAGGCTAAAGTTCAAAGTTAAATTCTCATCTAGCTGGTGATTTATATTATACTTGTGCATGTCTGAATGCATAGATATGAAGTATATTAAGATTAAATTTATTTATTTTTTGTATTTTTCCAAAGTGAGAAGCGTGGAGGCAGACAGACTCCCGCATGCACCTGACTAGGATCCACCCGGCATACCCACTAGGGGGCGATGCTCTGCCCATCTGGGATGTTGCTGTGCTGCGGCTGGAGCCATTCTAGCACCTGAGGCAGAGGCCATGGAGCCATCCTCAGTGCCTGGGCCAACTTTGCCCCAGTGGAGCCCTGGCTGTGGGAGGGGAAGAGAGAGATAGAGAAAAGGAGAGAGGGGAGGGTGGAGAAGCAGATGGGTGCTTCTCTTGTGTGCCCTGTCCGGGAATTGAACCTGGGACTTCAACACGCCTGTCTGATGCTCTACCACTGAGCCAACTGGCCAGGGCCCCAGAATGGCTCCAGTTGCAATGAAACAACTGCCCAGATGGGCAGAACATTGCCCCTTGGTGGGCATGCTGGGTGGGTCCTGGTCGGGCACATGTGGGAGTCTGTCTCTCTGCCTCCCTGCTTCTAACTTTGGAAAAATACAAAGAAGAAGAAGAAGAAGAAGAAGAAGAAGAAGAAGAAGAAGAGGAGGAGGAGGAGGAGGAGGAGGAGGAGGAGGAGGAGGAGGAGGAGGAGGAGGAGGAGGAAGAGGAGGAGAAGAAGAAGAAGAAGAAGAAGAAGAAGAAGAAGAAGAAGAAGAAGAAGAGAAGAAGAAGAAGAAGAAGAGAAGAAGAAGAAGAAGAGACTTCTCTGTTACTGACAGACAGATCAGCCGTGAGTGTAAGTACTCCTACTTCTTCTTCTTAAAAAGATGGAACAGAAAGCTTGGTCACTCAGCAGTGTGCCTGCCCTGTGCCGGCGTGTGATAGAATGAGAGCACTTATAGCCCAAGTTAAAAGGCTCACTGTTGTCTTCCAAGTGATTCTGAAATGGAGAAAAATAAAAGCTGAGGTCAGAAGAGTGTCACCGTGGGAACAGGCTGTCAGGCAGCCTCCGGGGAAAGCTGTTCAGATGACATGTGTGTACGTACAGTAACTTCCTGCAGTGCAAGGAAGGACACAGTTTGGGCACACCTCATTAAGCCTGCTAGGGACCGAAGGCGAGACATCTTTCTCTATCTCCCCTGGGAGGAAGGGCTTACATTTTTATTTTTCCTGTATGATTCTCTCTACTCCTCCAAACTTTTGGGATCAAAACATCACTTATGTATAATAATTTGAAAAGAGGCATTAGGGAAGGGAGTCACTATTATAGCAACTAACTTGCTAGGTCCGGAAGGTTCTTACCCTGACTGGCTCAGACCTCTGATAAACTCCAGCGCCCCCACACCTGTACACTCAGGTGTCATTTTCACACATCTGTTCATGTTTTGGTGTTAATAGGCATGTCCACAGGAACTGTTGATTTCCCAAATTTGCAAGGATTGCAGTCAACAAGTTTTAACATCCCTAAAGCGTTGGCTGCTTAAATGTTTGCAAGAGAGTGAAGAAGAAAATAAGTTTTGACAGTAACAAAGGAAGAGGTTGATATTCATCAATCATTTATAGTACTTACAAATTTGCGCATCTCCTTGTAAGTTGCACAGACAATGCACCCTACACTTCCTGTGCAGGTCACCAAGACAGAAACTGCGGAGGGGTTGAAGCAAGCAGAGAGAGACAGAGGCACAGGCAGGCTCGGGACGTGTTGACTCCACGGCGTTGTGCCCAGCGCACTCCGTCCCCACAGACAGCTAGGACCCCACATCCAGGCTGCTCAGGCGTGTGCCTCCCGAACAGGGCTTTAACTGAATTGCCCTGGAAGGCTGTGTGTGCTCTTGTCCTTTAGCACAAGAAACAGCCACCTGATGAAAATCACGCTATCTTCAGCAAGATTGCAGATGGAGACGTCACCCTTTGTGCTAATTAATGTCCCTTTTAAGTTATAACACAATATTTTTTCTGTAAAATTTAATGCCATATGAGTCCACTTAACATGTCGTGTGTGTGTGTGTGTGTGTGTGTGTGGATATACACAGAGTCTTGCTCTCATGTCTGTTTGTTTGTTTGTTTGTTTAAATGAAAGACATGTAAAGCCATGTTTTGATTTTCATTTTATTGGAAAAACAAAATAAAACTGAGTTGTTTTTCCTCTTAGGCTCCTAACACCCATTTCCCCTTCCTTTAATTAGTTTTATATATTTTTATCTTCCTGTTTTTTGCTTTTGTTTGCTCAGTGTTATGCATGCATTGTAAGTGAGTGCCAATTTTTATAGGTTGCCAGGCAGTCAGGTTTCCAGAAAACAGTTTTGAGCCTGGAACAGTCCCATGTACACATCCAGGTTTACTTGCAGACGGAGGAAGTGGGCATTCAGGATGTCACTGGACTTGCTCACGTGCTCACAAGCAGCGCACAGCCCAGGGAAACTTCTAAAGTCTCTGTGTAACCAGGCCTGACACCCCCCATTTCACACCACACTTATTCATAGAGAGGGGTGCAAGCCCAGCACCCTACTTTCGCTTAGCTCTCTACCACTTTTCCCAGTATTCCAGACTCAGCCATGTGTCGTGATCGTCCTTTGGCTCTTGGAGGCTTTCTCTAAGTGTAAATTTCATAACGTAGAGATCACCTTCAACCTCTGCGGGTAGGTGCGATGCTCTGGCTTTCGAAGAGTCACCGGGCAGGAAGGAGGTCTGGAAAGATGTGAGGATGCACTCAGAGAAATCTGCTTAAAGAAGGGTTGACTATGTGTGTCACTCGGTGTTCTGTAAACCACAGAGAGATTAACATATTCTGAGGAATTATTCTTCCTATGTTATTAGTATCATCCTATAATTTCTTTAATAAATATACTTTTTCTGAAAAAAATAGAAGAGGGTTCAGGTGGAAGCATCTGACTTGGAGAAGTGTCAACTGCAAATGACAAGAAAACTTGAAGACGGAAATGCCAATGGTGATGATGTGGTTCTGAATCTGCTGTTGCTGATGAGTGTCGCCCGACAAGAAGCCTCGTGCTGCAGTGATTAGAGAGATTTATAGGAATTCCACCGCGGATGGATCTGTCTGATATAAAATAAAACAGGTTAAAAATAGGCAGCTGCCCCAAAGGGGAAAAATACAGAAGAACCAAGAAAGGAATCTGCCTCTCAGGTTTAGGCTTCTATGACAATTCCGTGTCACTTGCAACATTCGAGGAAGAGGCAGTGTGGTTTGGGTTCGAGACAAAGGACTGCAGAGCAAACTTCCCAGGAGATGGAAGACAGCCCGTGTGGACAACGTCATCACCACACAAGAGGGAAGTGCCCCTTGTGATGACAGTCACCAAAGCTAGGAACTTACTTTATTTATTTATTTTTTATTATTTATTCATTTTTAGAGAGGGAGAGAGACAGAGGAAGGAGAGAGAGACGGGGGGGGGGTGCGGGGGGAGGAGCTGGAAGCATCAACTCCCATATGTGCCTTGACCAGGTAAGCCCAGGGTTTCGAACTGGCGACCTCAGCATTTCCAGGTCGATGCTTTATCCACTGCGCCACCACAGGTCAGGCTAGGAACGTACTTTAAAGAGTGTAAAATTTGATAAGGTAAAAGAAGAAATACAGACAGTGAAGATGATGAAGAAATAATAGTATAAGCACCCATTGAAGGGATGTTCAGACCATTGCAGAACCAATGAAAACATGTTACCAGGTTTGATTTTCAGGGGCTGGGAGCTGTCAGCTATGACAGACAACAAAGAGCAAGAGTGCTCTCCGCCTGGGACAGGAGAGCACTGCTCTACTCAGAGTTGTGCACGGAGGGCGGAGGGCGCTGTAGAATCCAAGTGTCCCAGCTTTGGGAGACATGAGCAACGCTGAAGAAACCCTAATTAAGAAGAGGGAAAAAAATATATATCAAGTGTACACTTACATACAGGGTGGGCAAAGGTAGATTTATAGTTCTTTGTATGGAAAAGAATACAGTAATACACTCTATGTGTTGTGTAGTCACCACTGTAAACCTACTTTTGCCCACCCTGGCAGAGGAAGCCATGCAGTTAAGAGAACCTATTATTTCCTGACTCTCTTCAAAGCACCGTATTTGGAGGAATAGGTGGATTAAAAGTGGAAACCACATGTATTTCAAGTGGGAAAACAGAATTGGAATTTACGTTTTTAATAGGAGTTAGCACATGACTCGGTGTATTGGTTAGCTATTGCTGCATAACAAGGAAATACAAACTTAGTCACCTAAAATGACACCCAGTTATCACCTGTTTCTGCCGTGGCTGGGTCACTTCTCAGGACCTCTCTAGGGCGTGATCCTTTCCCCTCACTGACCCTCCCTAACATTTCTCTGGCTCTATTTCCTGTCTAGTACTTTTTAACATCTAATGTACTATAGCCAGTTGACCCTTAAACAACGAGGGGGTTTGGGGCACCAAACCCTCTGTAGTCAAAAATCTACTTACTGCTCTTGACTCCCCCCCCAGATTTAAGTTATCTCTCAGTGTCCATGAGGTTCTAGGAACTACCCCCCTTCCTCTTATGGGTACCAAAATCCACAGATACTCACCCACCCCAGCAAGGCAGGGACAACATAAGAGTGACCAGATGACACATGTAAGCCAAGAGATGGAGTCACAGTTGTCCACCTGGTGTGAGAGGAAGCTGCTGGGTCTTAAAGAGAGGGGTCCTGTGATCAGGTTTACAGCTTAAATATCATCCTGTGACTTCTTTGTGAACAACAAAGCAGTCCGAAATGGATGGAGGGAGCTGTTATGAGAAGAAAGCACTTCCCTGGTGGAGGCCATGGAGGCTTCATGCGGGTGGTGACAGTGAAAGTGTGAGCACAGGAGCTGGCATTAGGACGTGTCCTATCCTGAAGGGCAGCTGGCAGAGTCTGGTGATGGCCAGGGTGAGAGTGGTGAAGTATTGGGGAGAATGAGATATAGCTCTGGGTCAGTGTAGTCTTTCTGGGATGCAGGGGAAGGGTTTTCATACACTTGTTTTTATTTAGATCTAACTTGTAGACACAAGTCTTGTGTGCTTTAGGGCAAAATAAAAATAACAAAAACAAAAGTGAAAACTTCCAACAATTGCCAACAAACATTTCCCCTAGCAAACCTGACAAATACAGCTGGTAGCCAAGTTAAATAATTTAGTGGCTGCAAAGTCTTGTGGCCATTGTTCTTATCAGGTTCAGAAATTTACATTAAACGCATGTGAAACAAAGATATGTTATTATTGCAGTCACATCATTATACATCTATGTATGTCTATATATGTCTATGGGTATTTCTACGTATAAATATATATAAATGTATGTATGTATTTATATAATTATGAAATGTCCATCCTCAGATTATTAACATCAAAAACATTTTCGTGTGGCTTTTATATCTTTAAGCCCTATTGGTTTCATCAAATATGCTGCTGGTTATGAATGACTCACAGTCAAGACTGACATCTGTCATTGGTTCCTCTGAAATGAAAAATGTGCATGTGAGTGTGCATGTGTGTGTGTGCATGTTTTCACACTGACAGGTACTTGGGGGGGGGGGGGAAGGAAGGGACCAATGGATTATTTACTCCATGGGAAATGTTTATCCCTGTGAGTCATGGAGGACATGGTACAGGGTGTGGGTGGGAGTTTTCTCCACACCAAACAATGCTAATGAGAACTCATTTTGGAGGACGGCCGGGACAGTCCTTCAGCATTCGAGAGCCTGAGCCACAAAGGCACTTTGCTAAAAGGTCACAAAATATTTCAAGTGGGAAGACGGCAGCAGCCCGAGATGAACCCAAATGCTTTGTGTTAGAATAAGGATGGGACATCCTCCACGGGGTTTGTTTAAGCACCTATCAGTCACTACTGTGCTCCACTGTGTTTAGTGAAACTTGTTCTACTTCATGTCAGCTTGAAAGAGATTGAGTTACATCAGCAGCATTTTTTGTCTTTAACTTTATTTTTTGATTTTTTTTGGCACATAGGAAAAGATATTTCAGAAATAGTGGCGCAAACAAACTGTTGGAAATGTGTCTTTGTATATATTCTACGACTGTAGAATATTTCTATTATGCTTTGTCACAAAAACTGAATGGCATAGTATTCACATGATATGCTGGCATGGACATACCTACAGAATAATTTTAATCTATGCTAAGGGATAGTCTGTAATTCTCTTAAGTTTCATGCGATGGCAACCTAACATTCAAGCACTCACAAACGGGAACAAGATAAATCTACTTCGGGTCTATAAGAAAATACACGTAGAGCCCATGGGTGTTGGTTTGAGGTGATTGACATCTTTCTGTGGTTGAAAATATGCAAAATTTAGACTCTAACAAAACAGGGTTCTGAGTTCTGGCTTTTCATGGATCTAATAGATAGTAGGTATAAAAATGTCTGAACAGGTTGTAAACGAAGTTTGTTGTAGTCTACACAGGTGCTGAGGTAAGTGGGAGGAAAAACAATGCTATTTGGAAGAAAAAGAGAAAAATCGATTCTAGGGAAAAAGCTGGGAAAGTCACTGAAAGAAGATGCCTAACTGAGTCATTTTTATTTGAGAATGAGAAGCAGCCCTTCCTGGGTATAGTTTATTATTATTTTTCAAATGTCACTGTTATAGAACACAGGCTGTAGGTGCATACCTGGATTCAAAGTATCGTTCAACAAGGATCAGACGAACATCTGATGTAGAAGGGGAGGCTTTGTAAATGTGGCCACCAGGTGTCCCATACACACTCTAGGTGAAGAGAATGTCACAGCAGCAATGACCAAGCCACTTTAGTAAATCTGATATGTAGCACTTATTAATTTTTTTACATTACGTTTTGTTTTCTAGAGCAGTTTCAGGTCGAATTGAGTGGAGAGTACGGAGAGTCCCTGTCTCCACACGTGCACAACGCCCCCACTGCCAGAGCGGTGCCTATGTTACAGCGGATGAACCCACGTTGACACGGTAAGGTTCTCTTTTGGAGTCGTACATTCTGTGGGTTTGAGAAGACGTTTCCACCACTATAGAATCCTACAGAATTTTCACTGCCCCCAAATCCTCTGTGCTCCACCTGTTTACCCCCACCCCCTAGTCTTTAGAAACCACTGGTCTCTCTTCCAGAATGTCCTATAGTTGGAGTCACAGGTAGCCTTTTTTGGTAGTACTTTCACTTAGTCATATGCATTGAAGGTTCCAGAGTGTCTTTTACTGGTTGGATAGCTTATTTCTTTTTAGCCCTGAATAATATTCCCTTGCCTGGATGAATCACAGTTTATTTATCCAATCATCTACTGAAGGACATCTCGGTGGCTTCCATGATTGGGCAATTATGAATAAAGCTTCTATAAACATCCATGTGTAGTTTTTGTATGGACATAAATTTACAACTACTTTGGGTAAATACCAAGGAACGTGATTTTTGAATCATATGTTCCGAGTATGTTTAGTTCTGTAAGAAACGGCCAAACTGTCTTCTATAGTAGCTTCCAGCGTGGTACTATTTTCATACCCACCAGCAATGTAGTGTTCAGTTTTAACTTTTTCCTTCACTGGCTTGTACCATGTAAAAAACCCCTATTAATTTAACCATCAGTGAACCTCTGTTTCTCACGATGGTCTGGTGTTAGTGTTGGTATTGTGGAACGCAGAAAGGGAGGCAGCGAGGAGCAGGATTTCAAGCGGCCCCTTGAAAGAAAACGGCACCCCTAGGACATGAAAATAAGGAGGAAGGCACTGGAAACAAGAAAGGTAGGCTAATGGGCTTCGAGGAAAACATAAAGCTCTGGGAAATCTGCAGAGAGATTGCCTGGGAAGATGATCCTCTCAAAATCTCCCCAGGGGAAACTCAACCTGAAGAAGAGTTCCGGGGAGATCAGCCCGCCGAGAAGGGACTTTTCCTGATTCCCACACCTGGAAGTCTCAGGGGGCTTCAGCAGTCCCATCCAAGAGGCGATTTGAAGACAGAGCTAAAAGAGGTGGAACCAGGTGGATGATGGGAAGATCTCGGGCCATGTAGGGAGGCAGGGAAGGTGGGATACGCCTCCTTCTGCTTCCTGTCTACACATAATGGGGCAAGGAAGTAGAGTCCCAGGGACTGGGCTCTACCTTCCAACTTCCCAGTCTTTATCATAGATTAACTCCAGGATAAAAGTGTCCCCAGAGAGAAACTCCACTCTCTGGAGTTCTACTCCCTTCCTGATCTTTGCCCAGCAGTTCCCATGCGAAGGTCAGCCGTCCAGTGCCTTCGAGCCATGTATGTCCGATATTTTATCTAGGATTTTTTCAGTTGTCCTCAGTTAATGTAACTTGGAAAAAAATAGTGTGCCCATATTAATTTTTGGTGGTTTCAGGAAGGAATAAAGCAATAATGACTTATTCATTGGACAGTATTTTTGTCAACTTAAGATAGTAAAAAACAGATAATTTGGTCTCAGACTTAAGGGAGTTTCTGCTTATGCTTTAAATATTGCATATTAAACTGTCTTTTAATATTTTGAACATAAACATTTGTCTTTCTCACTGCACTAATTGTGTAGTAATGGACTTAATCTGGTTCCCAAAAGTTAGGAACACTAATTTTCATCAACTTTGTGTTCACATTTCTGGTTTAATTTTTTTGATGATATTTCCTTGCCAGCTGGTGAAGATTTGCCTTATTTCATCATCATCATTATTATTCCTTATGAATCTCAAGTAAAGGACTATTTTTTTTCCCTAGCTGACACCTGATATTTTCTTAGATTGTCCATTTAACTTGTGTTCTTGTTTTTGGTGAAACCAGGATAATCTGGCAAAGGAACACAGGATGTGAACAGTGTTATATGAATATTTTTGAACAACAGTGCAGAGAATCTGAGAGAACTCTCAACAAGCAATTTGGATATCTCAATAGCTTATACAATTTAAAGGCCAGCTTTTGCAATCTCCTGGTCTAAACATTTAAAGTTAATCTTGCATTTACAAGAGCAGAGTCATGGCTGATGCTGGAAGAAACTGACACCAGACCCCGTCTCTGCAGAAACAGCATGTCTGTCATCATTTCCCTTTGATTGGTTCCGCAGTGACAGCTCTAAGGAAAACTGTATCTGAGGCTGCAGTGTTTCTCTTCAGTCTCTAGAAAGAACATTCTTTAGAAAGACTTTACTGTGACTATGTTTCCATCCAGTCCACTAGAATTGGAAATTAAATGGTCCTGACCTTGAATCCCATAGGAACCTCTCGTCGGCTTGAAGGAGCTACTTTGCTCTCCCCCCCCCACATCTACCTGAGAATACCTTCTATGTATTTGAAAGACACCTCCCTCACAGAGCACATGACCCATGTCCCTGTCCCCCAAGTACCGTGTCCATAATGAAACCTCAGGTGTCCTGGCTTCAGACATAGTTTAGAAAAATATTATTTTATCTCAAGACAGTTTTGTGTTCACTCTTACAATCCCTGTGTTTAGCACAAAGTTTGATTGGTAGCAATATATCAATAGAAGTTTCCTTATGGAATGACCTAACTAAATGTAATGCTTTGGGCATTTATATAGGTATAAATAAACAAAGACATAATATATCATATATATAATATATATATATTATATATATATGCAATACCTATAACTTTGCTCTACACAGCTCTAGCAGTGTGGTTAAATCTGTAAATTTGAGAAATAAATAAAATTTCAAAGAGGCATCAATTGTAATTTAATAAACAATGAAAGAAAAATACATGAATAAATTCTGTTGTTTGGGTTACTAATTTGAGAGTAAGGAAAGAAGAATCTAAGGAATATTAAAAATGTTATTTTCTTAAAATATCCCTCTTAGGTTAATGTCTTACAAAACAAATCATTTTCAGAAGTTTATAGTTGTCTACATCTATCTATATGTACACTTATGATCTATCTATTCAGTCTAAGAAGCTAACAGCAAGTCACAATGACACAACTGGAGGAATGGAACAGCCTAAAGAATAATATAGCAGCATAGAAACTCTATTCCTTTTTTTTCTTTTTTTTTTTTCTGAAGTGAGAAGCAAGGAGGCAGACAGACAGACTCCCCCATGTGCTCTACCAGGATTCACCCAGCATGCCCACCAGGGGGCGATGCTCTGTTGCAACCAGAACCATTTTAGTGCCTGAGGCAGAGGCCATGGAGCCATCCTCAGTGCCCGGGCCAACTTTGCTCCAGTGGAGCCTTGGCTACAGGAGGGAAAGAGAGAGATAAAGAGAATGGAGCCTGACCTGTGGTGGCGCAGTGGATAAAGCGTCAACCTGGAAACACTGAGGTTGCCGGTTCAAAACCCTGGCTTGCCTGGTCAAGGCACATATGGGAGTTGATGCTTCCTGCTCTTCCCCCTTCTCTCTCTCTCTCTCTCTCTCTCTCTCTCTCCCCCCCCCTTCTCTCCTCTCTAAAATGAATTAAAAAAAAAAAGAGAATGGAGAGGGGGAAGGGTGGAGAAGCAGATGGGTATTTCTCCTGTGTGCCCTGACTGGGAATTGAACCCGGGACTTCCACACACCAGGCCAACAATCTACTGCTGAACCAACCAGTCAGGGCCAAAACTCTATTCTTAATGACTGTTTTCAACTGTTGTGTAGTAGTGAGTTGCTGAAAATAAACTGTGTCAGTGTTTTTGAATACTTTGAATTTTATAAAGTATAGCATTGAGATTAAGGGTTAGTTGTGTTATGCAATCTGAAATAAATCATTATGGATGGAAGTGAAATAAAGTGATGAGTGTAGGAGAAATCAGTAGGACCTCTGAAAGAAGTGAAGGGTGATCTTATTTTATTTCAATTTAAATTTAATTTTCAGAACTTTGTTTTTATTGCTATTACTGATCATGACTAGATTTCGGGGCTCAGTGGTTCCGTGTTTGGATGCATCTGTATCCTCTAAAATTGGGAATGTGCATTTTCTTTACAAAATTGCTAAGTGGCAATAATAGGTTTCTGATTAATGTCAAGTGTAATTTTCTGCATCAAATGATTTCAGAAATGGTTTCTAAGCCCTCAAATGATAATTTATATCGCTTACCATATTGTTAAGTGTCATGTGAGGCATTTTTAATTATTTGGTCTTCAAACAATTTGGAGATGCATTCTGTGGTAAATCAAGGACGCAACTGTGCTGGGTGAAGTAGGATATGAAATATAAGTTAACTTGATGAAGAACGGAATCGGTTATGCATGTGGGTACATGTGACAGAGTACAATAACAAGTTTATAAAGTACTAAGATAGGTGTCAGCTATTGAATCTTCAAGCAAAGAGTACCTAAAGTGTTTCTGTAGAGCACCAGAGATGTGGAAAGCAGTACAACTTGGAAAGCAATATAAATTCAACAGCTATTAAGTAACATTTTAATATCTGATAACTATATATATTACACTGAATTTTATATTTGGCAGTACCAGGCAATGAAACAATTGTTATAAAACGCTGAGTTAAATTAAAAATAAAAGGGATCCTAAGGAAGGGAAAACAAGATGATAATTAGGGAAATCAGTCTAATGGAAAAAAAGAAGGGGCGATAAAGGAACATAAAACATTTTATCAAACACTGTTGGATCAACATTGAAGTGTTTTTGATTCTTTCTAATTTTTTTTTTCTTGAATCCTTCACACCCATTGAAAAAGTAGGCATGGATTTCTGGACTTAACACATCAGAGAAGGGATGATCGTTAAAATAAAACAGTCAAACTACTGATTTTAGGTGTTGATATAGTTTATCACACTCATAGAACAATCAAGATTTGGATTAAAAACAATTATGGAACTTTGAGCTTTGAAGGATTTTGGATAGCCTTTTCACCACAAATAATAGAGGTCGAAGGCACATGGTAGTGTAAGAGTAATTTTTTTTCCTTTTCCAAAGGCAATAACGTTTTCCTAAGAGAGGGGTAAGAAGACAGTGGCTTCATTTCCCTCCTGCGGCATCTGTTTTGGAACAGGGTGTCCATCGCTGCAGTCCGTGCCTGCCCACACTGTGTGCTGGGCGTGCTGGGAGCAGGCAACGTGGCTTTGGAGCCTCAGGGGTCCACAGGTGGAGAGGAAAGGTGTTATGAGTGGATGGACAAAGGAGTCTCATCACAACCTGGACCTTATTGAGATATTGGGCTTTGAGCTGATGAGATTCCTATAAAATTTGGACCTGAAGTTGATGAGTTGATTAGATTTGGATGGTGACAGGTAGACTTGGAGCTGATGCTATAATGGTTGGAGACTCTTGAGGGCTTGTGAAGAGATGAATGTCTGAGAAGAATGTGGCTTATTGGAAGTCTGAGGGCATGGGGTAGACAAGGTGCTCAAATGACCACCAAGATTCATGCCCGTGGTGGTGCCCACCCTGTAATCCCCAACCTTTGAGTCTCTGTGGGATATGATTATGAAGGAATTGCACTCCCATGATTAGGGGTACTAATCAGTTGACTATGAGATAAAAGAGTGATAATTCTTGCATAGTCTGACCTGAAGTTTAGCCCTTAAAAGAAGGACTGTGCCCTTCCTGAAATGTGAGATT
The DNA here is from genome assembly GCF_036850765.1 of Saccopteryx bilineata. NCBI lineage: Eukaryota > Metazoa > Chordata > Mammalia > Chiroptera > Emballonuridae > Saccopteryx > Saccopteryx bilineata. The sequence goes on from NC_089500.1 coordinate 4,053,826, forward strand.
CACCGTCAGAGGCCCTCTTCTGCTTATGGTGAAGAGCAAACTTCCTGTTCGAGAGAGCACAGCATGTCCAGAAATGGAAGACAGACTCCAGGAATGACAAGGGACTGAATTGTGCCATCAGCCAAGCAAGTCAGAGGAGGACAGTGACACTCAGATGAGATCCCAGCAGGGTCAACACTGAAACTTGATCCCAGAGGGACACTCAAATGATAATTGTTCTGTACCAATAGAGAACGAGTACAGTTGTACTCAGAAGTCTATTTTTATAATTGCGTATTCAATGCAAACTGCATGATTCCTTCCAACCAATTTTAAATGACTTTTACTTAAAGACATCTTTATTTTTTAGAAAATTAAATTTAATAGGGTGACATTGATCAACAAGTGTACATAGATTTCAGGTAAACATCACTGTGTCATTTGAATAGTCGATTATGTTGTATATCCATCACCCAAAGTCGAATCATTTTCTGTCACCTTATATTTGTTCCTCTCTTCCCCCACCCCTCCCCTTCCCTACTCCTCTTCCCTTCTCCCCCTCCCCTACTGCACTCTTATCTATGTCCATGAGTCTCAGTTTCGTATCCTGCCTATGTGTGAAATTGTATAGTTTTTAGCTTTTTCTGATTTACTTATTTCAGTGTAATGTTCTTGAGGCCCATCCACGTTGTCATAAAAGACATTTTTTGATAACATTCCCTATTCCCTGGCACATCTTTTTCCTGTGTCCTAGTGATATAAGGAATATTACTACATTAATTTCTAATTGATTGTTTATGAATTGAAACCATTTATTAACCACTTAACATGGACCAAGAACTTCATGAATAGAACATGCTACTGCTTTCCAGGACTTGATCTACTGAGTAGCAAATATGATGTAAATGAAGAAGGGAGTCCTAGCATCAGCCCCTGGGATGAATCCGAGGCCTCGTACGTGAGGTGTTATGAAAAGAGAGGGCACATGAATGAAGAAAAAGGAGGAAAGAAAGTGTGTGTAGTTTGAGTCAAGGACTGATGGTGGGAGAGAATTTTTCCAGGCAGACAGACAATGGAAGGGGTTTTGTGGCTAAGAGAAGACTGGTAGATATTCAAAGGAAGGAAACAGTATTTTGCATTTGGAAGGAGGAGTTTGGCATAACAGTTTAGCAAGTGAATTGAGCAATTGGAAATGATGATATTAATTGTCAAGACCGCAATTGATACAAGGGTTTTGGATGTGCCAGGCACATTTAGCTCTGTGTACTGTGTGCAGTAGGTAATTTATTCTTTGTCACGAACTTCTGTGCTATATTACCTTCATTTTACCAAGAAGTGATGAGCAATGAGCAAATGACATTGAGGTCAGGCGTGGTAGTTTTTAAAATAGGCATGCTGTATTTATGTAATACTCGTTTGGTTGGATCAGTGAAAAATGCATTATTAATAACACACATTTATCTCTTCATGTTCAAAATAATGGCTATGTGTAATTTTTCCTCAAAATGCACTTATTAGATCAACATTTTGTATTTTACTCTTTGCTTATAAATATTTAATAACTAATTGTTCATGTGGGAAAAGAAAGAAAATCTCTGACACCTGCCTTTGGCTGATTTCTGTAGTTCAAACAGTTCCCTCCCCAGGTCAGTTCAGGTTATGGTGAGGTCACTGTCACAGCACCAGGAAGCTGTGTACATCCCAACCCCACTCAGATGCCTGAACACCCTTGCCTCTTCCTTCTGAACCTCCAGACCTCACTTCTCATGCCACACAGGGTGCCCTTATAACCTGACTTTCTGGTGTCATGTTGTGTCTTTCTGATAGGACTTTCCACGCCTGTCACGGTTTTGTTTAATTCCACAGGTTGGTCTCTACCTTTTTCTCTCCTGGCTAGAATGTCCGCAAGAAAAGGGGAGGAGCCATCTACCATGTTCAATGAATTCCAAGAGTGTCTCAGCATATGGCATAACTCAATAAGTATGTGTTAGGTTAAAGAACAAGACTCTGGAGAAGGCATATAGGAGAGGCTTCTTTCTGACTGCCTATGTTTAGTGATTCAGTGGCTACACTGGTGATGAACAGAAGGAAAATTTCTAAAGGTGATATAATTTGGGGACCTACAACGTCTTGATTAACTTCTTTAAGACAATCGAGGACTAGTGCAGGCTCTTTTGGATGGAGAGATGCAGATTGCACAGACCATCTTCTGCTAAGCCAGGGGTTTGCCTCCTGTATGTGCTTGGATCGTGGGATGGAGTGGAATAGAGCGAAGATTAGAGACCGGAGAACAAGTGTCACCTTCTATAATTTACTACAGTCTCATTAGCCATAAAGCTCTTTTAAATGTTGTGTCTCCACAGAGGACTCTGGACTATGCCAGACATTGTGTCAATGTTTGTTGAATAGAAACGAATAAAGATTCATTGAAAGGTGCAGTGTAATGTGATAAAAAAAAAATAAATGATTTTCCACTTCCTCTTGAGTTAAAATAGATGATACAGATTTTGCTTTACAACAGAATCTTTACCAATCATTAGATATAAGCATACTCAAATGCCGCTGAAATTTCAGGGTCAAATACAGATGATTTGGGGATTGCTATTCTATTGGGTGAGCTACGCCTATCATTCATTTAGTTAAGAGACCCTGCCCCAATTTTGAAGTACAGTGTTGGGGGTGTGCTGACTGTCCATGTGCTCATATTCTTTGCTGTGTCCCAATTACAAGAGACAAGTATAAGAAACTCTAATAGGTATCTTTTCTCTTTGCCTTTTTTTTTTAATTTATTCATTATAGAGAGAGGAGAGAGAGAAAGAGAGAGAGAGAGGGAGAGAGAGAGAGAGAGGGAGAAGGGGGAGGAGCAAGAAGCATCAACTCCCATATGTGCCTTGACCAGGCAAGCCCAGGGTTTTGAACCGGCAACCTCAGCATTTCCAGGTTGACGCTTTATCCACTGCGCCACCACAGGTCAGGCCTTCTCTTTGCTTTCAGTAGAAAAAAAATCCTTATCTAAGTACCTTTATGTTAATGTCAAGATATTTAATTGTACTTTCCGTAGAAAGTAGCCAGTAAAGGCTATTCAAGGTAATCAAGCTAAACCACAAAGAGGCTAGAAAAAAATAAAATAATAAATCCCATGTCTTTAAAATTATCTAGAAACTCATGTTATAAATTTAGTTATTTTAAAAACATGTGTTAGGAAATAATTGTACTTGTGTGTTGTAGGTAAATGTCAACACCATTAGACAGTGGCGAAGTTGCAATGAGTAGGAAAATTGTATTGGTTGCATAAATCACTGCATTTGTAGGGATGTATTTATTTATTTTGAAAAGGCAGCTTAGGGAAGGCCTGTTAGATACTCAGCTGTCGCTTTCTTTATATTTATTTATCCCACTGACCTGCTGCTACCTTTTTGTCTCAAAACGGCCCTTTCTTTCCTAGTTACTGATTGCTATGTACCAGCATTGTGCACCTTGGAAAATTTTGCCGACTGTCATTTCATGTGATGATTGCATTCAAAAACAATGCCTTTTCTCTTGATGTTGTGTGGTTTATCTTAACACTGCCCTGCTTCCGATTGAAGCAGCAAATCCCCGTTTTCCCGAAGCTGTTTCTAGCTGGAGTCATATTTGCTTTATCCTCTTTGTCCAAGCATGCTGCTTTTGTAAACATTCCCTGCCTGTCCCCGCTATTTGCACAAATCCTCATCTGTACCACGAACCCATTGTCTGTCTATATCAGTGTGGAGCCCAAGTTCTATGCGTGATTTTCATTTTTCCAGGTACCCCAGACCCCGTGCTCTGGCTGGTCCTCAATGCCCCCGGAAACCAAGGGTAAATTCCATTTCATAAAATGTGTATTTCTCCTGCACCAGAAAATAAGTACATTCTGTGGACAGTGATAATTGTAATACTTCATGTTTTGGATACCTCTACATGTCTCTTTCCTCAATTACATTACAGTTTCTCTCTGTCAATCTCTCTCTTTCTCTCTCTCACTCTCTGACCTTTGCTTTCTAAAAGATTCAGTTCACCCTCAGCATGTGTGAACAGCTGGAAGCAGACTGAAATTTAGTTCACTATATGTAGTGCTCTGAATTGTCTCTCTTTGGCTGGCTTTTGAAATGTAATAGAGGGCATTATGGAAGGAACTTATTTTGGAAATCCAGAACTCATTTGCATCCATATTGTATTTTGAGTCAAGGATTTAGGAAGATCATACACTCTCGTTGCGTTCATATAATAGGCAGAGGTCATTCTTTTCTGCCAACACTCATGATGATATTCATTCATGAACGGGGACAGTCTCAACAGTGAAATAATTCACTGCCCAAAATATCTTTGCTGGAAAATTCAAATAGCCAGATGGTGGTTTTGCAGTCTTATATCCTTGCAAAATCTGCTGCAGTCAACAGAGTGTAAGCCAGGGAAAGAGGAGTTGCTATTTGGTGTAAATGTGATATAATCAGAATCATAGATCTCCTGTACAGAGAGGTAAAAGATAATAAAATGGCAGGAAATAAATAGTATTTTTCTTGGTACAGGTCATAATATTTTATGCTAAAAACAGTTATACTTGACTTTGACTCTTACTCGGTTGTTCAATTGTCTAAAAAAGTTCAGGATATCTGTCTGGTCTCCTGAACAAGGTAATCATTGGAACATACATAAAGATATGGTGCTTGACCAGGTGGTGGCACAGTGGATAGAGCATCAGCCTGGGATGCTGAAGATCCAGGTTGGAAACACTGAGGTAACTGGCTTGAGAGCAGGCTCACTAGCTTGAGCACTGGGTCACTGGCTTGAGCACTGGGTCACTGGCTTGAGCATGGGGTCACTGGCTTGAGTGTGGGATCATAGACATGACCCCATGGTCGCTGGCTTGAGCCCAAAGGTCACTGGCCTGAAGCCCAAGGTTGCTAGCTTGAGCCCAAGGTTGCTGGCTTGAGCAAGGGGTCACTCGCTCTGCTGTAGCCCCCCTGGTGAAGGCACATATGAGAAAGCAATCAATGAACAATTAAGGAGCTGCAACAAAGAATTAATGCTTTTCATCTCCCTCCCTTCCTGCCTGTCTGCCCCTTTCTCTCTCACTCGCTAAAAAAAAAAAAAGAAAAAGATTTTGTGATATTCTTCTACATCATAAAACTCAATAATTTAATCCATAATTGTTACTTAATATTCATCAGAAATCTATCCAGTCTTTGCCTTGTGTTGCTAAGTCAGTTTAATATTACTTGCCAATTGAAGAACTCCAAGTGTTTGTATCTACCTTATAAGAGGCTTCTCTTAATTCCGTTTCTACTGCTAATATGGTACAGAGTTGGGGATTTGAAATAATTAGACATTAAAATTGGGATATATAATTATAACAATCGTATTTACCTGATAAGTACAATTGTCTGTAATAGGCTGCATTCTTTCTTTAAAACATTTGAGGGGCCTGACCTGTGGTGGTGCAGTGGATAAAGCATTGACCTGGAATGCTGAGGTCACTGATTCTACACCCCAGGCTTGCCTGCTCAAGGCACATATGGGAGCTGATGCTTCTTGTGCCCCCTTTTTTTTCTCTCTCTTATTCTCTCACTCTCCTCTCTAAAAATAAAAAATTAAGTCTTAAAATTTTTTTGAAACAGAGGACAGAAAGTTTTCATGTGTTTGAAAAATGGGAATTATCATTTCAGTCAGATGGCCTGTTAGGCAAAACATTAATGGAAGAACAATCCTATAGATGATCAACATATCATTTTGGAATAAATAAATTTAGTTCTACAAAAAAGTGTTTGTAAAGCAGAACAATCCAGGATGAGAATATTCATGCCTATGCTTCATTATGCCCCAGGACCTTTGCATATGCTTTTCTTTCCTGGGAATATGCTCCCTCCTGACCCCAGCCTCCTGTCATCTATTTCCATACCTGCCAACTTACCTCATCCTCCAATTATCAACTCAAATATTGATTTCTCTGGGTAGCCTTTCTCATTCCACCCACACGAGTTCACCACCCCCTGCTTTCATTTGAATCTTTTCTATTTAGCACTTACTATAAATGCAATTTATAGTTATCAATATAATTACTTGGTTGATGTCAGCCTCCTGTTGTAAATTGTGGCCTCTGTAAGTGTAGATAATGTGTCTGTTTTTGTTACTAGCCTATATCCACAGTGTCACATAAAAAAAAGTCTGTCAAAAGAATAAGCTTGAGTTTAACAAGACATATCACTTGAGTCACCATCTTAGTTATTGCATGCAAATAAATACCCTGGGAAGTGGGATGTAAGGAACCCGTCTCTGCCCTTTGGAACCTCTTAGGTTACAAAGACTGTGTCCAGGGAAGAGGTTGTCAGACTTGCTTTGGAGCATGGACTCTTTAAGATCCACCTTTGGTATCCTGGGAGTCTGAGGGTAAGGATTACCATTAAACAGATGCTCACGCAAAGGGAGGAAGGAAAGGGGAGTCTGATTCAGCTCAAAACCCAGAACCAGAGCAGTGGTCCTCAACTCGATCACAATCAACAGCCCCTAATGTGATTAAACATGCCTCACCTGACATGGAACTCATAGCAAAAGGAATGGACCGACACACCTTTATTTATTGTGAGATCCTAAAGAAAAATAAAAATAATATATTCTTGTTAAGCTTACAAGGTGGGAACTACAGTGAGGACAGAGGTGTGCTCTGCTCTTTGAAGGCAAGGCGGGGCAGGGAGGAGGGGTGAAGAACTTCTCAGGCTCTGATAGTGAGTGGCTCCGGGCACCCACCGAGCTGAAGACAAGGAAATTTGTCTTCAGCTGGGGGCGGAACAGGTCATCTTGTCAAAACACAGAGTATTGTAGATAAAATGGCAGTTGATACCATGACGCCACTTCTGTGATGTAACCTTTACCTTCTTTCTTCTCTCGTCCTTTGTCCCATATATCAGTCTTTGAATTGCTATGTATTTTGACACAGATCAATGCTGTTTTCTATGGTTCCCCTGACGTACAGAATTCTGTGTTCTTAACACGGTACCTCGATAAAGAATAGTATGCAAAGACACTGTTTAGGGTTTTATGAAAATACGGAGCTCAGAACATCGGCTTGAATATTAAAATATAATTTGAAGTCAATTTAAAAGCGTAGTGTCGCTAAAAACCTAGCAAAGATGCATAAAGTACCATGCTTGGTATCGTACCTAAATCTCATGCACATCATAATATTGTACAATTACACGGAGAGTCATAACCATTTGTGAATGAAGTGTAAATTTAGGAAATGGGAATTTTCATTTCCCAGTTGTTATTTGCTAAGCTTTTCTTTCAAACAGGTCCTCAGAGCTACATTTTATCCCTACCTAGGGCTGCAGTTTTACCTAAATACATAACAGGGAGTTATTTAGCTAGCGGAAGGGGAACCATCAAAGCAAAAAAGTTTGGAGTAATTTAAGGAAGGTTGTCCAGAATGTGAGTGCCACGGATTACAGGCTCTGTATTTGGAGGTATGTGCTTCAAGGCACAAGACGCTGAAACCTCCTCCAGCCGGTTAGCACCCCTTTCTGGGATAAAGAATCCTCTTCAGAACTTGTCTGTAGAAGAGACAGGGACATTAGCTACCTCAGCACACTTCAGCGAGGGTCACATGAACACCTATAACCTGTGAGCTCCCAGGCGCGATCTAAAGGTAAACGAGGTATGGTAGAAGAACCAGCAGTCTGTCCACGGAGCAGTAGATGAACGCAGATTTTACATGCTGTGATATTCTGAGCCCCAGAGCAAGTGCGCTCGCCGTTTCTGTGGGAGCTCAAAGCGGGCTGCTCTTTCTAAGACCTTTAAATATGTAGAGTGCTGGAGTCACTTAGAATTCCGCTGTGGCCTCCCCCTCTCTCTCTTAGGTAACTTGAATCTACCTCTGTAGCAGTTTCTAAATCTTTATGCGTGCAAATCAGATACATTTTCTCCAGTTTGACTGACTGGCTTCTGTGTCATACATGTGAAATGAGGCATACTCACTGAACCCACCGTCTTCCCCTCCCCACCGTAACTATCCACCACTGGGTGCCCAGGGCCCATTCCCTGAGCGTTGGGCACGTTAGGGCAGCGCAGCCCTGCGCGTTGGGCTTTGCTGATGGTGTGAACACATCTGTGTCTTCCCGGGGGTGGGGGGGAGTGGGAGGTATAAAAGCCGGAGTGCGAGGACTGATCCTAGAAACCATGTGTGTTTCTGTGAGAAGTGTCCTTCATAACAGCAGCTGGGGCGGGATGCTGCATGGCGGGCCATCGAGGGGATCGTAGGCTCTTACGGTCTTATGTGATTTGACCTAATGAAGTTCAGCACTTGCTGAAACTGCCTACTCTGCTCTTTGCACTCAGTTTCCAAAACGAAGATGAGGATACAAATGGCTAAGGTGGCCAATCGTCCTCCTTTAGGGAGGAACAGTCCTTCTTTTGTAAGTTCCATCCTCCCTGGAAAAGTGTCCTCCTGCATGTCCTCCTTTTTGATATTGGAAGACTAATCTGTAAATGTCCATATTCAATTGATGCAGTCGATCCACTACATGTGATGTAACATAGTATTTGTATCTAAATGAGTACTTTTTTCTTACAATGATTATTAAAAATAAATAGGCATGTAAGCATAATTACAATATAAAATATTACAGATGTTTTTATTATGCATTTCTCATATTATAGTGTATTATTGTTGCAATGAATAAAATGTTTCTTTTATTTACGATATTGTTTTCTTCAATTTATTTTTGTCTTCCTTTTTATTGTAAAAAAGTTGGTCACCTTAAAAGAGCGGACAGAGTGAGAGGAAAAAAAAGGGGGCTTCCAAATCTGACCATATGAGCAAAGGGCTCCTAAAAGGCTCTTAATTTTCTAGGAGACAAAGGACACTTGGTGGTTGAGAGCCCTGAATGGAGACTGGTGCTCAGATCCGATGTGGGACTCGCCTCACCAGCACACAGCCCCAACCAGGGGCCCCAGGAGCCGTGGTGGGATGTCATTGACAAGTTTGCGGTTCAGGATGATGGTAGAAAGGGCGTCTTGAGTAGAAATTAGTGAAGCCACCAGGTTGTTGAACTCCCCAAAGTATCACTAACTAATAATCAATGATACATTTGTTGGAACTTACTGGGTCTTTTTTTTAGAGCAAACCACTCTGATGGTGTTTAGCCATGTTGTTGGTGGGACATATGAGTGGCATCAGGCATCTCTGTCATGGCAAAGGGACAGAGAGTCTGGCAAATGCATGGTGAACAGTTTAGGGGTGGTGGGGATGGCCAAGCGAGGGTCCCCAAGTCGGTCTTGAGGAGGGAACTGTTTGACCGAGTCCACAGACTGTATTGCTTTTGACAGATAGATCAGGAATTTCCTGAAGGAAACTGGGAAGTCATTCATTGGTTGCCAGTCTGACCTTTCCAAGGTAAAGTTTTCCTGTAACAAGCGACCAAGAGTTCTAGCTCTTATCTAAGTAGATGTGCACCCCCTCTGGCGTCACAGAGAAAAAGAACAGCTTTCCCTGGTCCTACTTTTTTCAGTTTTAACATTCTGAATCTTCCAAGCTCACTCTCCGCCCCAATGCCAGCGTCTCTCCCTTACTTGACCACCTGCATCACCGACCCTCCTTTGGTTATAAATTACTTCACCATTGCACCTGGCAGGAGACTGTCCGGCATTCTTGACTCTAATTCCTCACTCTCCCGCCTACACTTTCCTGTTATTTGCTTTATCCCATTAGCTGCACATAACGGTCTTTTAAGTTCAATCTTCTTTGTCAATGTCAAGCTGTTCTGCATTTACCAGCTACACACCAAGTTTTAAAATTATAGTCAAACTCAGAACAAAAGAAAATATAAATAACAATATTAATTTCAACTGATATATAATTTAAGGGGCAATTATTTTAAAATATTTTTACATTCATAAAAGTTAGAGTGGTTAGAAGTGTTAAAATATGCATGTTCATAGGCCAAATTACATAGCATTAAATTATAATATTAAAAAAATCACAATATAGTATGGAAATTTTGCATGCTGTGGCTCAAAGTATATCAGATGAAACAGAAAATGTAAGTCAGGTAAAAAAAAGGTTTTGAATTATTAAAAAAACTATAGATTACATTTAATTAATCAATACTATCAAAGAAATACAAAATATACAACTTCAAGTTCCCATGAAAGTTTTAAAAGTTGATGATGTACTACTCACCTTTAAGATTCTTCTAAATTTTCATTAAACATATTGCATAATTTGTATTTTCAGAGTATAATGTAATAAGTAGGATTAAATATCAAAAGTGTAAAAATTTTAAGTAATTTGAATGCTTATTATTTAAATTACGTTAAACCTGTTTAGTATTAATCCAGTCATTAGGGGAAACTTTGGACGGATAAAAGCTACAGATTTAGAAGTTATACCAATTGTATCCAGTTCTACAAGGGGTAAGGAGCTGATAGCTTGCATTGTGTTGACTTTCTCCCTTTTCCAACCTCACTTGACAATAAGGAACATCAATGCTTCCATTATTGATCCCGCAGTGACCACCAGTCAAAGTGGTCATTTGAAACAATTTTTCTTCAGTTGGGAGTTTAAGCTGCAAATTTAAATGGACTCTCCCTAATGCATCAAGGAAACAAACATGGATGTCTTCTAAAAGAAGCTAGAGACTTGAGGCGTTGACACAATTCACAGTGATGCGATGTTTCCAAAAGTGTCAAGAGTGGTAGTAACTATTTGGAGGTCAGTCTAGGAATGAAGAGATCTTTTCTATGCTAAATTATTGTCATGAAAGAGTTACTGAAACTCCAAGACAGTAAATACTTTACTATTTCTTTTTTGCGGGAGGGGTCAATGTAGGCCTGTTAGGCATGACATGAATTAAAAACTTTGTTTCTCACTTTGGGTCATCGGGTAGATGTGTTGCATGCCACAGCTAATAAGAATGTCACTTACGAGCCTGCCTAGACAGCAATTCTCTTCTTAAGCAACAATGACAAATGTTCTTTTTGTAGAATGAGACTAGGAAATTACTCGACTGCAAACCATTCAATCTGGTATTATTAATTATGCAGAGAATTTCCTGATTTAATAAAATCTAGAGACGCTTGCAGGAAGCAATGTGATTTTGTAATATGCTGACAATTAGCTCAGAAATGGATCATGTATATTTTATCCATATTTCTAGGCATCGGCCCCTGATGCATTGACAGCCTGAGAAATGAGAACTGACATCAGTCACTTTTGAACACTAAAAATGTCTTCTCGTAAGAGTAGGGAACATTCTGCCAAAAAAAGGAGAAATTTCATAATAACACTGATTTTACCATAAGACCAAAATACGTAAAAGTGCTTCAAGTGTGAGAAATAAGTTGAACTACTTCAAGGAGGAAAATCAATTAGAAAATCGTGAGAAGTTATGATTTGCCTTTTGGGAACAGATCTTTCTCATTTTTGAGTTCCCATAGCACTTTGTAACATAACTGATTTATCCCTGGTGCTCCGGTTGTTCTTATGTTGTGCCTCCTAAGTGAGTGTTTGCATGGTACAGCATGTGACATCCCCTTTGAATAGACCTAAGTTACAATCCTTAGCTGATTTACTTAGACTCTTGGATCTCAGTTTCCTCACTTGAGAAATGGGGAAAGTGAAAGATTCTAGAGTTTTTCTTGTCACAAGCATAATTGACCTGAAGCACAAAAAATCTGGGAAGCACCAAATGAAAGTTATTTTACCGAAGCTGTTTCTAACTTTCTTTATAGCTACATGTTATCAGTAGAGTCTAGAAGCATGCCTATTACAAAGCAGCCTTACTAACCCTTGTGCAGAAGATTTGATAAATAAATGAATAATAAGCTAGAGGAACTACAGTGGCAAAGATCTCCAGTGCCTGTCTTTACAGGAAGAGGTGATGGTGCTCAGTAGTATAATTGAAATATAAAATAATGAACATATTTACCATCTATATAATGTAATGAGTTTGGAAATACACACACACCCATGAAACTATGGCTACAATCAATATAATAAATATATCTGTCACCTCCAAAACTTTCCTTCTGCCTGTGTGTGTGTGTCTGTATGTTGGTTTTTATAAAAACACTTAACTTGAGATCTAACCTTTGAACAAATTTTTGAGTGCACAACACAATCTTATGAACTATGGGCTCACTGTTGTACAGCACCTCCCTAGAACTTATTCTTCTTTTATAAATGAAGTTTTATACCTGTTGAAAAACAACTGTCCATTTCTCCTTCTCCCAACTGCTGGAAAACAACATTCCACGGTCTGTTTTGACTATTTTAGATTTCTCGTATTAATGGAACCATGCAGCATCTCTCCTTCTGTGTCTGATTTCACTTGTCGTACTATCTTCCCGGCTCACTCATGTTGTTGCCTATGGTAGGATTTCCTTTTTCTTTTAAGGCTAATATTACATTGCATGTGTATAACCACATTTTCTTTATCCATTCATCCATCCACAAATGCTTAGGTTGTTTCCCTATACTGGCTAATGTGAATGATCCTGCAGTGAATATAGGGGTGCAGACTGTCTCTACAAAATCCTGACAGTGAGTTATGCATCATAAGTGGCTAATACCTAAAATATATAAGAATTTCCTAAATTTAATAGCATATATACCAGTATTAGTTTCAAGTATATGGCATGGTGGTTTATTTTACATTATTTTTGAAATTCTATTTATCTTGAAATAACTACAAAGCATTTGGGATCCTGGTGGATGCTTAGGGGATGGTTGAGATGAGACTGTTGTCCCATAAAGGAGAAAGAGTCAACACATTTTTAACACATATGCAATCCCTCTTGGCTACCAATTACTTTTAATCATATATTTCTTGAACATTTTCATTCACTGATGCTTAAACATTTTGGAATGTTGCCTTAGGATGGAAAACATATCTAATCAGGAACATGTTGTTTTTTAACATTTTTACAGTTATCCTTTTAAAATTGTTGTGTTACCTGAGGCTTTCGAAGACATAGCATAGGGGTAGAAATGGAGATGATTTATACAACGTTTGTTCTCAGCAGACAGCACAAGCCTTGCTTCTAGGACAAGTCACAGACTGTTAAGTTGTTCAGAAAACCATGCCAGTGCTAGAAAAAACAGCTTGGTGTGAACCACGGGCAGACTAACAGAGTGGTTGGGTGTTTTCATTTTGGGATCTGGCTGACCAGTGTTTTTAAATCCCAGCTCAGCTACATGCTATTGGGGTGACTGAGGATGAATTAATTACATAGCAACTCAAAACAGTCTCTGATCTGTATGCTGGAATTGCGAGAGAGCTCAGAATTCCTTCACAGAGTGCTTGTAAGGATAAAATAGAGAGATAATGCTTATCCCAGAACCTAGCACATAATGTGTGCTGAAAATGCTTACTTGTGACTAATTAGGTATCTTTTAAAATGAAGGATTCTGTCATCTTAAAGCTCCATTGTCTGAATGACTAAAGTCCTGCTGAATGAACTCAATTAATGTGCTGGCAGGCAGGCACACTTTGAAGCCCCTTCACAATAAACGTTGGTCATGAAAAGAGTTATTTATATCTGCACAGGAATTAAGACTATCTCTCAGATCTCTCTAAACTCTGAGCCCCAAGAATTTTACCTCTCAAACTGGTGCACCTCTGTTTTTTAGCTAAGCTGACCAGCATTCTTTGAATTCTGCTGTTTCTCTCGATTTTGGGGTGATGTTTAGTCCTGTGACTTCAATACTCTGATGCATATAAGAAAAGACATTGATTTTCAGTTTCCTTTTTTTTTCTGGTTATGAGGAGAAGAGTGACAATTTCCAAGCTCTTTCCATATCACAGCAGAAACCCCCTCACTGTGTGTGTGCGTTTGTTTTTTTTAGAAATATGAGTTTCGAAATTTAAAAAATGTGTCATCTTTCACTTAGTAATGTGCATTTCAAGTTATTTCATGTCTTTTTATGGCTCATTTCTTTTTAGCACCAAATAATGTTCCATTGTCTTGAGACCCCACATTTTACTTATCCACTCACCTGCTGGCTGGCATTTTGGTTGATTACAAGATTTGGCAGCCACTATGAATAGCAGATTTGTGTTCAGGTTGGTGTGTGCATAAGCTTTCAGCTCCTGTGGGTCAATAGCAGGGAGCAGAATTGCTTTATCTTCTTGGAAGAGCATGTTTAGTTTTGTGAGAGAGCATCAGACTGTCTTCCAAGGAGGCTGCGTAACATTTTGCAGTCCACCGCAGTAAGTGAGAGTTCCTATGGCTTCACGTCTTCACCAGCATTTGGTGCTGTCAGTGTTCCAGGTTTGACCATTCTAACACGTGTGTTATTCATATCTTCAGAAGACATGTTTTCATTCACATTCCAATGATGACGTATGGTGTGCACCATCTTCTCATAGACTTACTGGTCACCTGTAGATCTTCTTGGGTGAAGTATCAAGTTAAGATCTTTAGACCATTTTTTTAGTCCCAAATTAAAATCGGATAATCTACTTCTAGTAAGATATGCAGGCTAGAGTTGACAGTCTTGCAAACTCTGCAAGTCCAAGACTCACATTTTGGTTTTGTTTTCAGATATACACCTACAATAAATGCCTTAAAAGATGGTTAAAGTGTTTGACTATTATAAGCGCTGCCTGCCCCTGGAACGTGTCTGAAATTTACAATATAGTCATGTTTGCCCCTTTTCTTCTTCCTTTTAACTAGCTGGATTCTGCTATGTAAAGAATGCCACAGAAGACATTTAAAACTAAAAGTAGATCAACAGAGGTGCATTTGTTTCTTTGTCTTCATTTTTTCATTCATGAATGACCCCAGGCAAAAGAATCACTGTTTGCATGAATGTGGCTTGAGGGGAAAACTGGAATTTTGCTGAGAAATAAGTTTGAGCATGTTTTATTATGGAAACAGCTGCTTGCTCTAATGTCTGATTATTATATTATTATTATTTTTTAAGTAAAGACCAAGTCAGAATAGTCTTGAGCTTGGAAAATTGTCATAGCAGATGTCAAAATCCTCAGTAATTTTCCCATGAAAAATCTAATATGGACCAACATGGTTTCCTGCTGAACTAGCCAGAATGCATTAGGGCCAAAGTTTACACCACAGAAAGCTAAACAAATTAACATGCTATGTAAAATTATTTCATAGAAACCAATTGCATTTTGTTAATTTTCAGCCAGAGATAGTAAGTTTAGTTTTAGAATAGTTCACATGGAGTCATTTTTTTGAGACAATTAAATACTGACTCTAATTGTTTATCAAGGACATATTTTGCTTGATCAGACAAAATTAACAGTGTTTTGATCTATGAAGGGGATTCTTCTGAATTTTCAAGTGTTATCCAAAGGCAGTGTTAATAAGTTTGTTAAGGACAAATGCTTGCTCCATAGCAAACACTGGCTATGGTAAATGATTGGTTATTGTGGTGCATAAATGCTCATTAATAGAAAGAAACATAGATCAGGCTCATCACATCACTTGTGTCTGTCCACAAAGTCAGATGCCAATCAACGAAAGAGTGTGTCTTTAATGTCTTCAATATTTTCTTACAATTTAGTGTTAACGTTCTATGACTTGTCTAAAGCTTCTATGTATTTTACACTTAAGAAATGTGTTTTTTTAAGGGAATAAAAATTTTCCATGGATTTTAAGAAGTGGTGATTAGAGAGCTGGAGTTATGCAGATGTTTTTATAATCTTGATTCCTCTACTGAACAGCTGTGCGTTTGAGGCAAGTTAATCAACCTCTCTGAACCTTAGGGTCCTTCCCCCTCATTTAAATGAAAATCACATTAATACTTAACCTCGAATCTATCATTACAATTAAATGAGATAATATACTGAGCATTGTGCCTGGCACCCATCAGACATTCCAGGGGGAGTTTAGATGTTAATGTTAGTATCCTTCTTCTGATTTTTCCTTGAAGTACTTTATTTTGGTGACCGTTTTTGTCATTATGACGAATGTATTCTGTTACAGAGAATGAATTTAAATTTCACTGGTTGTGAGCAATGGTGTAATATACATAAAAGCTGAATAACTTTTTGTAATGTGATATGTTAAAATGCATTTTTTTTTCTCTCCTGCTTCATGCCACTGTCAAGTTACTGTAAATTTAATTTGTAACTGCCTCTTTTTCCATCTGGCCTTTCCTCTCTCTCACTCCCATTGTGTTAAAACTAACAAATGGTCATATTAGCTAGGCTCTCAGGATTATGTATGCAAACGCTTGACGTGCATTAGCAAAACTAATGACTTTTGGTTCCATATTGCTTTGATAATAAAACGAAGCAAAAACCCTAACACTGTTTTGGATACCTACTTTGGGAGAAACAAATGCAGTGTTGCATCAGAATTCAGATGATAAGTAAAAACGTTTGAACAGCTGTTGCAACATCACAGGCAAAGCAACGGTAAATGTTTTTAATAATAGGGACTATAATTAAAGCCATGAATTTCCACTCTTTATTTATAACCGATAAAGTTGCAAAACTGTAAGCATTTTGGCCTACATACAGTTTTATTGCTTTGTTTTTTTATTCCTCAGGTCTTTGCAGAATGATGCACTTTGGTAAATATAAAATTAATATAAGATATAGAATCATACTTCAGTTACACAAATGTGAGGGTCTCCAAGTGTGTGCCCCCAGAATGCATATGATGAAACCCTGACTTCCAGTGGATGGTCTTGTTGTTGGGCAATGAGTTTGTAAAATTTGCATTTTTTGAGTTTGCTCACTTTTATTGTTAGAAAATGGCGCTGTGCAGCCACATGTGTGTTTGCCCTCAGAGCAGGGCAGTTGATTGCAAATGGCAGATTGTATTCCTGCTTGAGAAGGGCCACTGTTCTGCTAATGTTTGCTGGAGGAGAGGTTTTACAGTTGAGACTTTGATTTTTTTTGCTTGAGAGAAAGAATTTAATTAAAAGACAATGTGTAGTAAGTAAAGGAAGAATTGATTGGCCATGCAGGAAGCAAGTCAGAGAGAAAGGGACTTTGGAGACAAGTGCTGGGTGCTGCCCACACTCTCCTGGTCTTGAGTCTCATGGGGATCCTTAATTAGAGTTTAGGAGGAGGGGTGCAAGAGAAATGCACCTGGGGTGGGGAGAAGAGGAGAAGGAGGGAAGAGAGGTTGCTCTGGGGTAGGGGCGAAGTCTTTGTTTTTCTGGCTCTGTCTGTTGTGGGTGCCTGGGGGCTTTCCTTCCCAGTGACATTCTGTCTCTAGTTTGTGTTCTGTTTGTGGCTATCTCATTGTCTATTTTAGTATTAGGAGGTGGAGCCCTAGGGAGGTGATAGGTCATGAGGGTGGAGCCCTCACCCTGGGATCTGTGTTCTGGGGGGCGAGGCTTCAGCGAGACTCCTTCTACTCCCCCTCACTGTGTGAGGACAGGACCAGGAAGAGGGTGCCCACCCCACCACAGCTGGCACCCTGATCTTGGACTTCCAGTCTCTGGACCTGTGAGAAATGAAAGTCTGGTTTTATAAATCTTCCTAGTCCATGGTGTCTATCATAGTGGCCTGAACAGACTAAGCCTTCGGTACCAGATGTCAGCGTTCTGCTGTATTGGGAACAATCAGACTGCTTTCTACAATCATAAGTGTTTCTTTCTTTTCTGTGGTTTCACTTTTTCTAGTCTCAAATCATCATTTGGAAAATTACAGAAATAAATAATGTGTTAGTTTTAAACCTCATACTATTCCAAGTATCATGATGAAATCTAATGCCTTTCCACCCCATCCTGACTGGGACATCAGTCGTCCCTTTCCTAGTGTGTCTGAAGTGTGTAGGCTCCCTGCCCTTAGTCACTTAGTGACCTGTCCATTATCAGACTGGTTACCAGAGAGATAGACAGTGAAAAGGAAACCACCTTCACAAAACTTTTATTACAGTATTTTCTAATAATTGTTCCATTCTTTTATTATTTATTGTTGTTACACTCTTAATGTGTCTAATTTATAAAATTAGGCTGTATGCCTGACCAGGCAGTGGCTCAGTGGATAGAGGGTCGGACTTGGAACGCGGAGGTCCCAGGTTCGAAACCCTGAGGTTGCCGGCTTGAGCGCAGGCTCATTTGGTTTGAGCAAGGCTCATCAGCTTGAGCCCAAGGTCGCTGGCTCATGCAAGGGGTCACTCACTCTGCTGTAGCCCCCTGGTCAAGGCACATATGAGAAAGCAATCAATGAACAACTACGGTGCCTCAACAAAGAATTGATGTTTCTCATCTCCCTTCCTGCCTATCTGTCTCTGTCACAAAATAAAATAAAATATAATAAAATAAAATAAGACTGCATGATAGGTATGTACATATAGCACAAACCATTGTATGTATAGTTTGGCATTATGCATGGTTTCAGGCGTCCACTGGGGGTTTTGCAACATGCCCTCTGTGAGAGAACAGGGGACAGCTGTATAAGGCTTTATATCTTGTTAAAAAAATATGGTTTCGACTGAGGATTGTATTGTATTTAGATTTGAGAGTGAATTAGCAGTTAGAATAATTATAATGTTAGCATGATTGCAACTCATGGCTGTTTAATAAAGTTCTCCTTTAACTATGGCTGTTTGAGCTTCACCTCAAAGTGTCTTATCTCAGCAAGGAGTCATTAGCCAATCACAGCACACGTTACCTCATTAGTCTAGTGTTACTCCTAGAAGGCTTCGCAAAACTGCCAAGTTTTCCTGTCACAATATTGCTCCAGGACTAGTCACTGCCCTGTCACTTGTTTCTGACCACAATGTCAGACGCTTTGAAAGACATCCCCATTGCTTCCAATGTGGTGCCCTCCACAATGCACACAGCTGGGACATCATTTAGCAGCTTGTATCCCCTCTTTGATAAAAAGAGAAATAAAGATACCAATGAAGATAGCCACACAAGGAGCTCTAGAACCAAAAGTTTCCAGAACCACAAAATGATGCCCCTGGGAACCATGAAATGAAGACTGCTTACACTGCAAGTAATGTTCCAATGAAAGCAAAAACCAAGCAGATCTGTTCTATTCAACGAAAGACAAGGGCATAATCTGAGCTTCATAGGGGAGAACAAGGAAGTTAATGTGTGAGAATGATGGGCGAGTATCAACTCCCAAAATTGGAAGCACACACAAGAATACCACTTTGGAAATAGCTCTGTCATGTTTTGTGTAGAAAGAAAAATCATTTAAAATTACTTTTTTCTTTTCTTTTGGAAAATATACTAGAAAAGCTCATTATCAGTGTAACTCATGGGCATATCATGTGGTCTTCTCCCTCCTCCAAAGCTTCCGAGGAGATCACTGGGAAGGAAGTCGGGATTAACATGGCTGTAGGCGAGAACATGATTAATTTAGCAGCAGAAGAAGTCCAGAGCAATGTACACAACAGACATAGTTTTAAACTGCTCAGTGGAACAGTTTTAAAAATAGAAAATAGGCCCTTTAAATGTTAAAGCTTAATATATATAAATGATGGTAAATGTAAATAAATGAAAAAAAATTTGTGTGGTAATCTCCTTTTTACTCTGTGCTAAAAAACAAAAGCAAAACAAAATGAAAAGCAAACAAACAAAACACCAAACCCTGAAGCATAACCAATCCCCCCAATTTTCATTTCTGACTCTATTTCCAACTCTGCATGTGTCTGATATTTGGAGAGTTTCTTTCAAATAAGATAAAGTAGACTCATGAAATCCTCACCTTCAGGGTTACTTTGATTTTCAGTGGCTCTTCCTCAGGCCCGGCTTCTAGCAGGAGGTATGTGCTCTGCCCCTGGGTGGGGACCACAGCCGTATTGCCTCCTTGAAGACAAATATCCTATATAAAATTGTAAGGCCAAGAAAGCTTTTTTTTTTTAATTAAAAAATTGCACTTACCACACACACATTTCTTCAAGTATTAACTAACAATTAAGGTGGGTTTGAAAAATGCATTTTTTATTGAGTTTATTTGGAACTTAGAATTTTATTTCTTATAAAATAATACTGTAGAAAATTACATAGTTTACATATCAACAAAAATATTTTTATAATATATGTAATACAGCTGAAGTACCATACTGACATACTGATACTTAACTTTTATATACCATTAAGAAAGACAAGTCTTCAGCATAAACGCCTGTGGTTTCCAAGGGCGGGGCTGGCTGACTGGCTGTCTGGACCCAACTGCTCCAGACAGGCGTCTGCATGGCTCGCTCTCCTAAGCACAGATATGGCCTAAAAATGATGGTACAACAGTGTCAACTCTATCATGCCCAACCTAGGAGATTAGAAAGTAAGATCAAGAAATAAAAAGAGACTGGTAGAAAAAAAGATAGAATTATGTAAGTATTCAGAGTATTTGAATTGAATTCAAAATTTTAAGCATTGTCTGATTGTGAAAATATTTTTCAGATACACCAAATAGTTACAAATAGTTGCCACAAACACACAGAAAAAGAAAGCCAAGAGAGGAAAATGGGAAAAGGCAGTTCATGAAGTTCACTCTTGGCTGGAGGACAGATCACCCGGTAGAAGAACTCACTCGTAACCAGGAGGAGGGAAAAACTAAAAACTCTCCTGTTTCACCCATTCCATTTGTAGTATGTGATGTTGGCAAAAATGTGGGAAAAGGCTGCATTCAGAAACTATTTGGGCAATGAACATTGCAAAGACCTTTTGGAAGAACAATTCAGTTGTATTTATAAAAGGGTGTAAAGATTTACTCAGCCTTTACTTAACTGTGTGGGGAATGCTAAAGAAATATTAACATATGTGCACACAGATAATTACAGTGTGTTTTCCTTTGCTTGGTGGAGCTTACAATCATTCCCATCACACACACAAAAAAATTCTCCAGGGGCATCTTTAGTTTACTCAAAATGTAGCTGGAAGACGTTGATATGTGGAACCCGCAAATCATTCATTTTGAGGGCCGTGTTACAATTCTAGGACCATGTAAAGTTTATTTTGTTTACTCTCATGTTACTAGATTTGTGGTCACCTGTTCTCATGGCTGCCAGGCTTTCTGACAGACGGCATTGCTGTGAGCCGTTCTGCGACATGCCTCCTGGGGGTGGGGGTACAGCCCTGCTGCTAAGTGGAATTGCTAGCTCACAGGCCTTGTTCCTCTTCAGCCTGATTAGATAACCTCAGATGGTTTTCCAGATGGTCTGATTCAGACTGGCAGCAACTGCATGGGGGGACTGTGATAGTTCCACATCCTTTCATACACCCGGATAGTTCAGAGATGTGTTCTTAGCCAATTTGCTGCAGGTGAAATGGTCTCCTCTGACTTTAATTTCCGTTTCTCTGATTACTAATAAGGTGATAACTATTTTCATATGTTTATTGACCATTCTTGTTTCCTGTACTGTAAAATCCAAGTCTTTGCTCATTCTCCCTTCCGATGGTGTGGTTATTTTTTAATGTAGACTAACTGACATTATTCATATATTAGGAACACAGCATTTTTTGTCAGTTATGTGAGATGGAAATTTAGTAGTATGTGGCTTTTACTTCCACTGGATCTACAGTCTAGTTTAATTAGGAGGATTTCTTAACACTAGTATTCTCAAGTTTATCCAGCTTGTCTTTTGTGGTTTAAGCTTATTGAACCCTGTTTTGAAAATGTTTCCATGTGCAAACTAATAGGTATTTTTCCTTATTGTCTTTTAAATATTTTATGTTTTTTGACATTGATAATGAGATATTTAATAAACCTGGAAATGAATTGTGTCTGTGGTTTAAGATAGAGGTTCAACAATTTTTCCATGTGGATATTCTGTTGATACAGATCATTTTATTCAAAATCAATGTTTTTTATCATTGGTAGCAATGTCATATTTGTAAGATGACATTTTCAGTTATGAGTATTTCATCTCAGAAGTTCATTTTTCCTTCTCTTAATGAATTTATTCTATCTGTACACCATTACTACTCTCTTAATTACTACAAATTATATTATTTTAAATAGCAAACAAATAATATTATTACTTTTATGTAGTTATATTAGATTCCCAGAGTTACTAAAATAAAGTATCACAGATTAGGAGGCTTACACAACAGACATTTTCTCACCATAATTTTGAATGGCAAACATAATGTACACAACTTATTGTCTTTTCAGATGAAGGACTGAGGCACAATGGAATGGTTGATTTAATCAAGGTCTCCGATTGAAAATTTATATGTTATTATTTCACAAATGTATGTTATCTTTTTAAATTAGTATAACATAAAATTATTTAATTGAAGTGGTATTTTCAGAGCTGTGCATCTCTTCTGCACCTATAGAACCAGACATCCACTTTATAATAGCATTTATATGCAATATAGGATTTAAATAGCCTTTCAAGTTTGTTTACATGAAAATCTCTACATCTTAAAAAATAATGCATTTCTTCTAAGTTAAATCGCCAAACAAAATATTTCTGTCCTAGGAATAGTCTTCAATTAAGGAAAATAAGACAATGTTTATTATCTAAATATTTCATCTTTAAAGTAAAAACATTTGAGGAAATCATAATAACATTTATAATTGGCACTCCCGGCATGTTTATAGATATTTTTTTCAAATACTAATGAAAAATATTAATCTCGATAATAACTAGAGCAGGACATGTTATCCTCTTTTTGTTCTGACATGTTTATTTTTAAAATCTGTAGCAATTTCTTAAAGAGAAATGAATTCTTGTTGCATAGATTAGATCTAAAGCAAAGAGGATTTAAAGGAACAGTTTTATCCAGGAGGCAGAGTAAAAAAAAAAAAAGTACCTTGTCATAGAAAATCTACTGTGACCCTCTTTGAAATGATCCTAGAATTTAACACTTGATGTTGCATGCCTATGGTGCTTGAAATGTTCGGGTTCTGTTGAGCTGTATTACTATATTGGTGATAGTTCAGTTAAGAAAGATCGGACACATTCAAAAGGGTTTAGACAAAAATAACTTTTTAAAAAGATTATTTACAGAGGCATGGGCTGGGTTGAGAAAATTTCAGAGACTAGTGAAGTAGTAAGACACGAGGAAGACATGTTACATCCACAGCAGCCCAGCCAGGAGCGGGCTCCTTATGTCGTAATAATTTCAGCCAGGGAGGGATCCGAGGGCAAAGTATGGACCTCTCCACATTCACTCCCATGATAGCTATGGAGAAGTGGGAGACGTCACTAGCAAAGACTTTAGAACTCTGGAAATTATCTAAAGACTTGCAGCAAACCAGAGAGCATTTATTCAAGGGAACGGCTGGAGAGCTGTTAGAAAAGTGAGGTTTGTAGTACTTGGTCTATGTCTGTGTTAAGTTGCACCAAGTGCAAGCTGATGTCTCCAGCTCCGATTCCTTACCTCATGGGCTATTCTAAGCTCCTGCTTCTTTATTCTTTCTTTCCTTTTTTTTTTTTCTGTATTTTTCCGAAGTTGGAACCGGGGAGGCAGTCAGACAGACTCCCGCATGCGCCCAACCAGGATCCACCCGGCACGCCCACCAGGGGTTGATGCTCTGCCCATCTGGGGCATTGCTCTGTTGCAACCAGAGCCACTCTAGCGCATGAGGCAGAGGCCATGGAGCCATCCCAAGCACCAGGCCAACTTTGCTCCAGTGGAGCCTTGGCTGCGGGAGGGGAAGAGAGAGACAGAGAGAAAGGAGAAGGGAAGAGGTGGAGAAGCAGATGGGCACTTCTCCTGTGTGCCCTGGCCGGGAATCGAACCTGGGACTCCTGCACACCAGGCCAATGCTCTACCACTGAGCTAACCGGCCAAGACCTCTTTATTCTTTCTTTATTGAACTTACTGGGATGACATGGAGCTTAATTGGTGTAATATTCAGAACCTGTTCCTGTAGTCACCATCCAGAAAGCTCTTTGCTCTATAAGCTTCCTGGAGAACTGAAACGAATCTAATTAGAATACACAGTGATGTCTGGTGAGGGCTGTTTTCCTGGTTTGTAGGTTGCCTTCACCTTCACTTTGTAAGGACCAAGAAAAGATCAGAATGTTTAAAATAATAGGATGTAGGCTAGGCACTAATAGAACAGGGAACTTAAGTGTTACAGGCAGGCCCTGCTCCTGTTCGTTAGGAATGCCATGCCCAAGGTTGTTCAAGATGCTGACTCACTGACCACAAAGTAACAGTATGTGTGTTTACACTTGATAACAGTATATGTGCTATATGTGTTTAGGCTTGCAGGATTTTGAAAAATTCCATTCCATATTTGGGTTGTTATGCTACATAAGTATGAATTAGCCAATAGCTAACCGCCACATTTGCTTCTATGAACTGCTTGCTTGCTTAGCTTATAAAAGGACTTAGCTGTAAACGCTAGGCGCGATTCCCATTTGCAGCTCCTTGTGAGTACGGTGTCCCTGGACATCTCAGGAATTTGCCCCTGCGCAGGTTAAACTGGCCAATAAAGAAACATCTAGACTCCTGAAAGTCTCCGACGTCTGTTCTCGTACCCGGTGCATGCTACACCCTTATGTCCTCTTATGGCCTTCTCTTGGCTTGAGCATGCAGAGAGAGAGAGAGAAAGAGAACTTGGGTCTCTTCTTTTATAAAAGCAGTAATCCCCTCTGAGAACTCTACTCCCATGACCTCATTGAGTTTGGATTCCCTTGCAGAGGCCTGGGTCTCCAAACCATCATGTTGGACCTTCGGGCTTCCACATGTAAATGCAGGATGGATGAGCACTCAGTCCACAGTGGTACCTAATCTTAAAATGGTATATTCATGACCCACGCATTCCCACCCTTCCTTCCCTCCACTATGGATGAAGCCGCTCATCAATCATGGCAGTGACTTCTCTTGAACTGGATGGAGCTCAGGGATCTCCTCCTCAACTCAGCCCTGGGTCAGCCACTAATGCCCCCTCAATGTAGGCGGGTGGCCCAGGCCATCCGCACTGGATCAACTCAGCAAAGTGATGACAGTAACTGACATTGGATCGTGATGTTCGAAGAGCTAGGAGAAAAGATAAAAGACGTTAAGTTAAGTGTTTCTCAAACGTCTTCATTCTAAAAATAGGGCAATTAGAAGAGGGATTTAAAGGCTGCAATTAAGTTTAATATCCATAATTGTTTTACTTGCAGTACGTAAAGATAATGGATGACTATTTTATGGGCTCAGAGAACACAACTTCTGCTGACTTTCAGTTTTCTAAATTCTTTTGTTTTCTGAATCACTATAAACCATTTATAAGTCAAGGATATCTTCATTTATCTCAAAATAGTATTCAGGGATCAGAAGGAATTTGAGTGGGGGGAATTTTATGATGTGGTTTCATGTGAATATAAGCCGGGGCCTAAGAAAATAGTAGCTTCTTTCGGACACAAAGCATGTTCCCTGAGCCCAGTGGAATGCTCCACTATTTTTCTGACACCTGATAGTGCTGACTCCCTACTCTGCCAGCAGGGATCTTTCTCCATTAGTTTTTACCTGTACTACTGTTTTTTGGATTTCTCATTGCTCCTTGGCTACACCTTCTCTTCTTTGGATGTCCCCTTTATTCATTTTATCTGGTATTTTCTTTCAACATAGTTCCGTATATGAACTCTATATTTTTCTTCATACACCTATTATCCATATAGGCTTTATATTTCAGTCATACCTAGCATGGACAATTATTTTTTCCTTTCATGTTTTTCATATTCTACTCACACCCTCACGCCTCCTGGAGACTCATGCTTTTGTGAACAATAATCATGTGACAGTGACAAAAACATCTGTTACTTGGAAACCAAACATGGGCACCTCATGGGCTGCACAGGATGTGCCCAATCAGACGCCAAGCTGCAGAGCGGGACCATCTCTGTATCATGATGGAAGATGTTGGCAGCAGCCTGGGGCGGGGGGCAGAATGGACCCAACGCACCTCTCCACTGGCCAGATTTTAATTTTTCTCCAAAATCATAGTTTGAAAGTCTCTTATCCTTTTAAAAGAACAAACCCTAGGTATTGTTGAACAACAATTTGCTGTTTGGAAGAGCTAGTCAGGGGCACTGAAAAGTGAAATACTCAAGTTCCAAGAATAAAGGTGATACTCATCACAGAGATAAATTGGCAAAAATAAAATAGATGCTAAGGCACGTATCTGGAGGAGAGAAGCTGGTTCCATTAAAATATATTAGTGAGAGTTGCTTATTTATGTGTGTACTATACATAGCAAAGTGCTTTGTAACTTTCAAAGAACCTTAATATATAGTTATCTTTAATTTTATGAGAACAGAATTTTGCATACTGGTGTCTGCAAAGGTATATAACATGATGCAAAAATTCAAATGAACTTACTGAACAATAATAATAAGATGAGCTTTAAGAAATAGTTGCCTTGTATATCTTTCCAATAACATTTTGCATCCTGGGAAATTAGAAACATATGTTCAGAAACCGACATGTTGAAGTAGAGTGGCTTGAAATAATTATCTCTTCAGGTTAACATCCCAACCCAAGTTCAACTCCTTCCCCTCTTCACTGCAGCATTTCACTTGATAATTAGCAGCTGTATGCTAATTGCATGGGGAGCACAGCATTTCCTGAGTATGCTAATTTAAAGTTCTGTTGAGTGGTGACTTTGTTTCATGGAAGCCTGAAATATAAGCCATATAGAATACGCTCTATACAGCTAAGCCTACCCAATGGCACTTCATACTGAAGAGGCAAATTGTTAGGACCCTGAATCACTGCGGCACTGATCGCGAGACGGTAAATAGAACTAACTCTTCTAAGACGGGGTCCCTACTATAAACTGAATGCCTGTGGAGAGATGAGAGCCAACCAACAGTCAGCAGTCACATTATCACTTGGCTTAGCTGTCGTGAAAGCTGAGTCGACTAGCCGAGAGTCTTGAAGATCTGTCATTTGACAACTGTACATATGAGGATGAGCTTCCTAATGGAAAGCAAAAAGCATTAGGGATTCCTTCCAGAGAAGAGGGAGAGATGGCCACTGAAGAGCTGAAGTCAACAATGGGAGGTGGACTTGATCATGAAACGCTTATGTGGTCTTCCTTCTACAAAGTGATTTGATTAGGATTTGTCTTTTCAGTTCTCCACCTGACCCTGCTTCTGTGCGAACTATGTACTCTGCTTAAACAGAAGGGAAGACACCAGCCTGGACTGCCATCCACTGCCTGATCCGCTCCCTTTTTTAGAAGTAACAGTCAGAAGATAGAGGCTTAAAACTGAGGAAATGTGTCAGGAACAGCAGAGCGCTAGTGGGGAAATTGAAAGGTTTTGTTTTCCTTATTTTGTTTTTCTCTTTCTCCTTTTTCTCCTTGAAATAGATATAGATGTTATATGCTTTAATGATGATAATATTTCCAATATTCTTTTCTAACTAGGTACAATTGTGGTATACACACATAGGTATATGTTTAAGAAAAATACTGTTTTTATTTCCTATTTATGTTGAAAAAATACTGAGTCACAGACAACAATGTAAAGTCGGTTTTGTGAGGCCAGCCAGCAGATAAGTGGTATACTCCCTTTTGGATCCAAGCACTGTGGGCCAGGGATCTGTACTCTTAGACTCTATTTCCCTTGATTAGCCCCACATGCATGTGCACACAACCAAGGTTGGCACTTTGTAACCAACTCTAATGCTGTATCATATGAGTCACGGTGCTTTAAAAACAGGACCAAAGGGATGTGCTGCAGAGGCTGTGCAGGGCAGTGCCTGCTGCATTGCTCTCTGCTTCAGCTGGCTCCTTACCTGCGTCCGTGCGGATTAAAATACAAAGCCTAACTTTGGGATAAGGATTTTTTAAATAACTTTATGAAAAGTCTTGCCAAGTTAACATCAAAAGGCATGCTTTACTGCTTGGAGATAATGCTGCAGTGACTTTCTACAAGTTGTATCTAAACCAGGCTCAGTAGATACTGTAGCTACAGCCCTACTCATGACAGAAATTACAACAGCTAACGAGAGACCTTTAACATATCTTGAGAAGAGTAGCACTGATACGCTGTCAGATAGCATAGGATGTGGAACAAAATAGAAAGAAAGCAAAACCAGATGTTTCGGTTTGCTTTACTTATTTGTGTTGACAGAATACATAGTTTTCAAAATTTTTTCAGTGTGTACATACACAAGATAAAGATCTTACATCATCTGAATAACGAAGGTATTATCTAACTGTCCCTACCTCCCTGGCATCATCTATCAGTAATTCAGACTTCAGTCCCTTCCAACTGAACACACAGAGCTTTCTTCACCTTTACATTTCTCCATGTCCTTACCTCACCCTCACTCTTTAATTATCAGTTGGCTGGGTATTGATTCCTAAATTGACAGTTATGCTTCCTCAGCATTTTGAATATGTATCTCATCCTCTTATTGCTAATGAAATACCCAACAGGTCAGATATTCGCTTTCTTGTAGGTCATCCATCCTTTCTCTCAGGTGCCCTTTGGTCTCTGTGCTTGTTCTGTGCACTCTGAATTTTTACCAAGACATAGTGTCTGAGAGTAGTTTTAGTTGTATTATTAACTGCTGCAAACTTAGTAGATTTTTTTATTTGATAACTCATAGTTTTTAAAATTCTATTAAACTCTCAGACATGATTTTTTAAAAGCTAATTTCTACTCACCACAGTTTCCACACCTCTCTCTGGAACTTCTATTATAACATAAAGATACCATTAGAGCAGGGGTCGGGAAACTTTTTGGCTGAGAGAGCCATGAATGCCACGTATTTTAAAATGTAATTCCGTGAGAGCCATACAACAACCCGTGTATGTTATGCATTATCCAATAAAAATTTGGTGTTGTCCCAGAGGACAGCTATGATTGGCTACAGCCACCCACAACCATAAAGATGAGTGGTAGGAAATGAATGGATTGTAATACAGGAGAATGTTTTATATTTTTAACGTTATTTTTTTCTAATTAAAGATTTGTCTGCAAGCCAGACGCAGCCATCAAAAGAGCCACATCTGGCTCACGAGCCATAGGTTCCCGACCTCTGCATTAAACTATAATAAGTTGTGCATATATAATGTAATACCTAGAGCAACTTCAATATAAGCTATATAAAGAAATATACTCACAAATACTATAGGAAAATTGAAATGGAATATTAAAATGGCTCATTACCTACAGGAAGGCAGGAAAATGAAAATAGCAAGCAAAAACAGAATTAAAAGGAAGTAAAATGGCAGACTTTAGCATGCATATATCAATAATTACATTAAATGTAAATGTTCTAAGTGCACTGATTAAGTGACAGAGATCAGCAGATTAGAATGAAGAAAATAACCTAACTATATACTGCATACAATATAGCCCTTTAATATAATTATATGGATATACCAGAAGTAAAAAAGATGGAAGAATATATTGTGCAAATACTAATCAAAAGAAGCAGTTGCATTAATATTAGATAAATTAGATGTTAGAGCAAAGAAGAAAATCCTTTTATATTTCTCAGCACATTTCAGTCATGCAGATTTCACACACATACAGAAAGAAAAAGTTGACAACAAATAGTACAATCAAGGGGTACATGTGCTAACATGGCGGAGAGTCCATTCTACTGCACTGCCAATCCTGTGGGCCTGAGTCAAAGTCTTCGTGGGCATGACCTTCGGACTGAGTTTTGAAAGATTAGCAGCTACTTTTCTGATTGACAAAACGTTCTAGGAAGATGAAGGAAAAAACGGTGCGCGGAGGTGTGAATTAACTCCGCATACCTGGAGAACTCGGTGTGGTTTGACATTCATTCAGTTTAAAGGGCCTGGATTTGGTAAAATGATATAAAATAAAATTGAGATGGACATGTTTTTGTAATATGTCCAAACTTATGTTTGTAAATATTCTGAAAAACAATTCAGTTTTAATGCTGACATTGACACCATTATGTGTTTAATCTTTTAAATAGTTTCCATCATAATTAAATGCATCTACTTTCACCTTTACAGCTGGGTTGGTTGATTTCCATGTCCCAGAGAATAATTTCTGGAAAAAAATTCAATTATCTGCCTTTTTGTTTAATGGTCCTTTGAACAGTGTCACCTCTTGACATCTTATTAGACTCTGATTTTTGCAATGACCCCGGCTCAATGCAAGCAGAAACTGTCTTAGTTATCTTTGTGTGACCAGATACACCACAGCTGCTGGAACTTGGTAGTTGCTCAGTAAATTTATTTTGCATCTTCAGGGAGCATAACCATGAAAATTTCTAGAAACTTCTATATCATAATGCATAAAAGCTTCGATGTTGCCATCATGTATAGCTGCCATTTTCTAGATGTTTAATTTTAGTAAATTTTATTTTTCTTATCTAAAAGAAAAAAAAACATCTAAATTGCCTTCCTCTCCATGGTACACATTTCTGCAAATATTATTAATTTAAAATTTATGTAACACTCTACTGGTCTTTCAGGAGGAGTTTATTGTAAATAAAAAATAAGCAGAGTGCATAAATATATCAACATACTGCATTTGTTATTTTATGCTATTTTTAGTTTTCTTGACATTGTCTCATAGATTTTTAAAAATTCATTCTTAAAAAACAATAGTGAATAATATGGAGATGTTTTGTTTATATTTTTGTACCTTATCACTGATAGTTTCTGTTCCAATGTTACTAACTTTGTAGTGCAACTTTTAACAGTGGAATTATAAACAATGAAAACATTTGGATGACATTTTATGTAGATTAAAGCAATTTAAATACTAATGCATTTATAAAACCCAAAATTCTGACAGCGGATTTGATACGAATAAATAGTCCACAAGTAAGTTATGTTTCATAGTTAAAAAAGCACAGTTATGTTGTAAAAATATAAACAGTATTTATAACTTCCAAGGAAGATTTACCAATTATAAATTATGATATTAAGACTTTAAAATTTGGGAGATGATATGATGATGAAAGCAGTTTCTCATAAAAATGAGACCTTTGATGTTACTCCATGGTAAAACAGCACTGTGAATTTCTGTTTCAACAGAGAATCGAGTAGTTTATGTCAGAGTGACTGATGTTCCCAGTTAAAAAAAAAAGGTGAAAACTTTGATGAAACACAGAAATCATTTACTTACAGGTATCAGATCGAAACTAAAAGAACAAGAACAAAAGAGTCTAAAGCTGTGATGGTGAACCTATGACACGCATGTCAGCACTGACATGCGTAGCCATTTTCAATGACACGTGGTCGCATGTGGCCGCATACCAGATAAGTATGGGGCCGCATGCCGAGAAGGACGTTTCATCCTCGGCTCCTGCATGACCAGGTGCGTAGCCGAGGATAAAACATTTGCTGTAGTGTAGACACTCTGTGCCGGAGGTCTGTAGGCCAAAACAATAGAACTCCAGCACAGAGCATCCAGTTCTGGGACTTCTGGTTAGGCTGTTAGGGGATCTATGACCTTACTTCCCGCGGCGGAGCAGGGAGCAGCGGAATGCCACAGGGGACACATCTCTGGGGGCCCTGTGATCACCATTACCAGCAACCACACAACCACAGCAACCATCATCCAATCTACTGTTCTGGGGTGTTGTGGATTTCTAATTGACCATCATTACTGAGATAAGTGAGGGGGAGGCTGGGAGAGGCGAGGGCCTGTGCTATGGGTGCCGTTTCCCACCATTAGAAATAGCGGCAGCCATCTTAAGTTACATAAGATGCAACTTGCAGAATTTCAAGACAGCATCTGGGCTCAGGTGTTTGTCGACTTGAGGTCAAAGCTTGAGAATCTGGAAAGGTGCCACTTGGAGAATCAGGAGGAGTGCCACTACGAACAGGAAATTTGGAGTGCCTGGAACTGATTACCAGACACTTTTAGCACCCTGAAAAATATAGCAGTGGCTTTATTCACAATTTTTCCCTCTACGTACTTTTGTGAGACCTTATTCTCAGTGTTAAATAATATCAAAACCAGCAAAAGAAACAGATCGACAGATGAAGTTAGTAGCACTTGCTTGGGCTTGAAGTATACAAAATACCAAGCTTCAATTGAAGATTTAGCCAATGAAATTCAGCAATGAAAAAGTCACTAATAGGCAGGTTAGTTAAAGAATTCCCCCTCCCCTCACTTATCTTAGTTCACAGCACCCCATACAAGTTAAATAATATCAAGACCAACAAAAGAAACCAACTGACAGATGAATAAAGAAGTCACTAAGCAGGTAAGTTAAATAATTAGTTTTTGGTTTATTAGATACAGTTATATATTACAATTATACATTTTTGTTATTTAAACTATAAATATTGTGAAATTATGTTGTTTTTTTTCTCAAAGTGACACACCACCTGAGTTATGCTCGTTTTTTTGGCGAATTCTGACACACCAAGCTCAAAAGATTGCCCATCACTGGTCTAAAGATACAGAGAAGAGAGAAGTCATGGGATTAAGTTGACCTTTTGCACCTGGTCTGTCCTTGTATACACTTAACCAGGGGTCCCCAAACTTTTTACACAGGGGCCAGTTCACTGTCCCAGACCATTGGAGGGCCGAACTATAAAAAAAAACTATGCACACTGCACATATCTTATTTTAAAGTAAAAAACAAAACGGGAACAAATACAATATTTAAAATAAAGAACAAGTAAATTTAAATCAACAAACTGACCAGTTTTTCAATGGGAACTATGCTCCTCTCCCTGACCACCAATGAAAGAGGTGCCCCTTCCGGAAGTGCAGCGGGGAATGGATAAATGGCCTCAGGGGGCCACATGCGGCCCACGGGCCATAGTTTGGGGACCCCTGCACTTGACAGTCCTGGACAGGAGCAAGTGGCTGCCATTCTGGACTTGCTTTAAGGAGGGAACAGCTACCTGAGGACAAGAGTCTACAGAGTGTTTACAATATAGCGGTACTGGATTGGCAAAAAATGCCTGATAGGCACGAGCAGTTTATCGCTCAAGACTGACTCAATGCTGAAGCTCTCTGGGGTAACCCAAAAGAACTTTTCTGAAATACAGAGAGAAATATTCATCAGTCTAATCCTTGCAAGGAGAAAAAGGTTAGTGCTCGCCACTGTGCGGGGGCAGGGAACATATTGATCATGACTGTCTCTGTGTTGAAATCCTTGATGGCGGATGAAGGTCATTTCACATTAAGCCAAAATTACCTAACTGTCACTCAGCCTTAAATCACATCAATTATGTAATGCAGGCTTAGAGGGAAAAACAAAACAATCTACTGTAACAAGACGAAGCAATCAAGAAAACTAGACAAAATGATGACTCAGGTCTAGGAAAGAAACAGATTTACAATAACTATGAATAGTTTTTTGTTCAATGCTGTGAGGGAAAATCAAAACATGCACGACCAGATTTCAGCAGAACTGAAATGATAAAAAAGACTCAAATGGACAACCTAGAGGTAAAAAATGGTAACAAAATGAAAAATATTTTTGAATTAGTCATTGCACACAAATAATAATGTGTTTAACATCATTAATCGAGACACAAGTGAGGAAAGGAGGAGCAAACAAACCTGAACGAGAATTGGAGGGCAGAAGGCAGAGTACTCACGGGTGAGGAGACAGCATGAAATGATCCAAAATACATGCACATTGACATCCTAGAA
Source organism: Saccopteryx bilineata (assembly GCF_036850765.1). Classification (NCBI taxonomy): domain Eukaryota; kingdom Metazoa; phylum Chordata; class Mammalia; order Chiroptera; family Emballonuridae; genus Saccopteryx; species Saccopteryx bilineata. The sequence goes on from NC_089500.1 coordinate 4,087,270, forward strand.
GCAGAGAAAGAGAAAAGATAAGAAAAAATATTTGAACAGAAAACGGCTGATAATTTTCAAATGGAATGAAAAAAACAGCAAAGCCCCATTGTAAAGAAGCTCAGAGAAACCCCAGTTGTGTTATTTAGGATGTTGAAACCAATGATAAAGAGGTAATCTTGAGGCAACCAGAGTGAAAAGAAAAAAGAAACAGATTTTTTTAATTTTATTTATTTATTTTTTTACAGAGACAGAGAGTGAGACAGAGTGAGTCAGAGAGAGGGATAGACAGACAGGAACGGAGAGAGATGAGAAGCATCAATCATTAGTTTTTCATTGTGCGTTGCAACACCTTAGTTGTTCATTGATTGCTTTCTCATATGTGCCTTGACTGTGGGCCTTCAGCAGACCTAGTAGCCCCTTGCTGGAGCCAGCGACCTTGGGTTCAAGTTGGTGAGCTTTTCCTCAAACCAGATGAGCCCGCGCTCAAGCTGGCAACCTCGGGGTCTTGAACTTGGGTCCTCTGCATCCCAGTCCGACACTCTATCCACTGCGCCACCACCTGGTCAGGCAAGAAACAGATTTTTATGAGAGACCCAACCCAACCTTAGAACAGTCATCTTTGCATAATTTGCATAATTTGATTGCCTATGTAGTTGGGTTCATAGGTAGCAGATCTTAGAGTTGGCTTGGTAGGAGATTTTATGGGGTCCATGCTGCCATTTATTTCCTGTGGAATATTTCTTCGTAGACTCAGTAGGTACAAGACCTTCCAGGGAAGAACAAAACACATGAGACTAGACAACAAGATAGAAAAACACACGGTGGGAACTAAGCAAGTGGCAGAAGACTCAGTAGGATGATGCTAAGGGTATTTACCAAGTGGTGCGCCTTCCAATCAACGAGAGTAAGTAACAAATCCCAGATAGCAATATCAACTCGACAACCAGAATTCAGTGAAATAAGAACTCATATTTCGCTGAGAGGCTTTCCTAGTAACACATTGGCAGGACATCTGTATCATAGGAACAAGGGACCCAAAGAATGCACCTGTTGGTCTGTGGGTCCCATCAAATGCTTCCAAGTCAGAGTCTGCAAAAAATTCCCAGTGGAAAATTTAGTTTTTAAAGACCCTATCACTTAACATCTGAATCAAAGTCTGAAAGTTACTACTTACTAGAGCAAGGAAATCCTGTGCGTGTAAGATTCAATACTTGAAAACAAGATGGAACAAGGTAAGCCTTTGATGGAACACTGATGATATGACTGCTTTGGTAGACCAGTTGTCAAAAGCTTCTGAACTAAACGCAAATATTCCATGTAAGCCAGAAATCTTCCCCGCTAGGCTCTCCACCACAGACAGACACACTGTGCACCAGTCTTCCCAGCAGCGTTATTTAAAACAGCCCCAAACTATGATATATAGAAACAACTGAATGATTCATCAATACTAGAATAAATACATCAATTGTAGTAAATTCATATAATGGAATATCCTTTGATAAGAAACAGTGAACTAGTGCTATTCATAGAAACATGGATGACTCCATAAACTCCATATTCAGTAAAATATGTATACTGTAAGGATAGAAGAAGTGATTTCATTTATATAGAATTCAAAAGCAGGTATAGTGCACCTGTGATGCTGAAAGAAAGCATACTATCTACATTTAAAAGCAGGTGTTTAGTAAGTGGGGCACAAGTTGTCTAATTAATAAAGGTGGTTTATGTTTCGTTTCTTCACATAGCCACTGGTTCCATGGTTATGTGATTCCTGTCAAAGTTCTCTGAGCTGTTCATTATGGGCAGTGTTGCTGCATGTTATAACTCAATGAGAAGCTTTCTAAATACCTAAAATTTGCATAAAACGAGGCTTTAATGCAATAACAATCTCTTCAGGTTTAGGATAAGGAATAATAATCTATAAAACACTTAGCTCAGGTTTCTACATATTATAAGTATCCAATAAAATGTAATATACTAGTTTTTATCTTTGTAGTTGTCTTAAATTCCAGGTTTTTAAGAACTCCAAATATGTTCACTATTTTTCATAAAATATTGTACATCCCACATACATGAAAGGCTCTCATTAGTCACCTATTCAGGATCTCTGTGGCTCTTTGGGCCCTATGAGTTTTAAGGTATATGTTTTCCTTAAATTGTTTAGAGTAATTTACTTTTCCAGCCTCCGACTTCTCACTCTGCTATAAATTTTCTACTGAATGAATATAGTCCTTTTATATTGAATATAACATACAGTGGGTAAGTACACAGAACCTATGAATAGATTTTGTAAGTGTTTATGGAAGGCAGAAACCGTGGGCCGAAGCAGAAGCAAAAACACAAAGCTCATGTGCTCCAAAAGGAAAGTTTATTTTAAAAGCACCTGGGTGCAGGTGGGCTGAGACCAGCAAAAGGTGTCAGCCCCGAGTTGTGGGGGCAGCATTAGATAAAGGGGACAGGGCTGGATTAGCATGTTTTACGTTATGGCCTTGGTCACTGACTTGATGAGTAGGAGGCGATGGGGGGCTTCAGCTGCAGAAACATCTCCTCCACAACTTCTTCCCATGCAGCACAGGCCTAATCAGCGTGGTCCTATCTGGCATCCTTGGTAAATCTTCAAGACAGCCAGGGCCAGGTACCTCCCAGTTAACAGTCAGGTACTGCCCCCCCCCCTGGGAATTAGCTGTGAAATTTTTTTACAGGGACTCTGTTTTCCTTAGGCTACAAAGTAAAGATTTAGGATTCGTGATCTAAGTTTCTAACTAATTTACAAGTTTTAATTTTCCACAGTAAATCCTGTGGCAAGGCCAGGCGTGGCCAATAGTTTTTGCCTCCCAGGCCAGATTAGAAAGAGGACTATTTTCACGGCCAGGAGAAATATTAAAATTAAAAAATGTTAAATACAAAAACAATTCGTTTAAGTAAACAAAATGTTATCATGTAATTTGTTTATGAATAAGTGTAATTTAGTACAACAAATTAACAGAAAAACTAATGTGATGTGTTGAGGCGCTTTGCATCACCTATTAATTTTTTAATGTCTGGCTCTATACTTGCAGTAGCTATTCTTAACACAGCCTCCAAATGTAAATCATTCTATCTTGATCTTGTTGTACTTTTATTTAGATTCATTAAAGAAAAAATTTGTTCACAAATATAAGTTCAGCTGAAGATTACTAAATATTCCTTGGGAAGTTTTTTTAAATTTTCTTATTTTCATTATTAATTGCTTATAAAAATTGCACAGACGAGTACTAAAGTTGTAAATCTTTATAATGGAATTTTTTAAAAAATAAAGAAGTATTGCGAATCCATTCGACCAATTATTGGAAGTTAACCCTAGATTAGTCACACGCGGAATTCTTCTCCGCGTATCACTATCTTCTTAAATATCTCGATTTCCAATAATCAAAGACGCTTCCATTTCTGAGTAGCTGAGATTTTAACTTTCATTGTGTACAATGGTTAGATATTGTAGTTTATGTATAACGATTTAAAAGTACCACTTATTTCATTTACACAGTGCGTCATGAGGAGAATATTAAAAACTTAATTGCAGTCCACATAAACTCATTCTGCAGGCCGGATCTGGACTGCAGGCTGTATGTTGGCCATGCCTGGGCTAGGCTTTTACAGACAACCATTGTGATTTCAACTCCCCTAACTGTCAGGTCCCCCCCAATGTGAGCTTTTCCTGACATTTCTGCAAAGGTAAGGTAAACTTTTTGCTACAAATAAAAGGAAAGGTCAAGAAGCCATTAAGAGAGAATAGCAAGCAAAGTAACTACACCTCACACTGGGGGTGGGAATGTTCTGTTTGGAGCCCCTCCTCCTCCTTAGGGTCTGCACTGTTCTCAGGGTGGCAGCTGAGTAGTCATTTTATCTATCAGTTTTGAACCCCAATTCTGTCATATACTTTGGATGAAAATAACTGCACCCACCCTATAGTTTGAGGAGTTCATTCTCATGCTGAGAACAAACCAGGCATTTAGTAAATGCTAGGTATCATTGCTTATTAAAACAGATGTTATTAACAAAAACATTAATCATATTTGGCAGTTTAAATATAAGAAATAAAATTTATTACTGTGACAGTCTTGACACCTTCAGATGTGGCTAATTTTTCTTTGGAGTTGTGGGTGTATTTTTTGTAAGAAAGAGTTTTTTTTTTTTTTTTTTTAATTCATCAACCATAAGGTGTTCGCAGATGCCTAATTAGTGGCATGCATCATGATGGACATGCTTGGTGAAATTTCTGTGAAAATAGCACATTTTACTTGGCATCCCAAAGTTTTCAATTCAGTTACCTTCTGGACAAGTGACATTTTATTTTTTGTTATTGTTAGTATCTCATCTAAAAGATTACTCACTTTAGTTTTTCAAAGGTGAGTTTTCTGTGAGCATTTGGATCACTCAAATAAATAGAAACCTTCTTTCCCTGAAATGCTGATAAATCATCCTTGGTTGAAATGTGATAGAATTTCTGAGTATTTATAAGAAACATTTGCCTATCCCATTTGTACTTACCAGTGTCAAATATTGTATAACATCAGCATCAAATGAACTGACTAATGAAAAAGAGGAATGAGAAGACAGCTGGAGGAAGAACATCTTTCTAACTCCCAAGAAAGAAATCCTACCATTATTGTCTAAACATACTGTCCAATGTGGCAGTAGAAGACATCCTTAGGGATCAAGTAAAGGATTTGAGAGGACTGTTGATCCTTCCTGGGGAAGCACGCCCATGCCAACTTTTCCTTCTGTCTGTAATGTTGCACACTCAGTCCCTCTGGGAAATTTGGGGGTTAATTTTTTCTCTCTTTCCCCTGTGAAAAGTCACGCCCTTGCTTTCATGGACTGTTTCCTAAGGCTAACACATGCCCTTCTTTTCTTGCTAACAGAATTTACTGGAAGTTTGCAAAGAATAGAGGAAACAAAATGGAATAAATAAGAGATTGGACTCTGGACCTAAACAGCCTTGGGTTTAAATCCGTTCTGCCTCTTACTGTGTAACTTTGGGGAAATTAACTAGGTTCTTTAAGCTACTGTCACATCATCTGTCAGATGTGGCCACTGCATGATGACTCCATAACAGGCCACTTGTCAACTCCACATGGCTGTGATTTTTGTCTCTTTTTTATCTCTCATGAAGTCCTAGTACCAACAACAGTGCTGTTCAACGAGCATTTAGTGAGTGATTCTGAAGAAGGGCTGAGCATAATAACTGTAAGATGAAAATTTCAAAATGGATAACAACATCTCTTGTTATTTTTATTATATATCAGTGATAGCAGAAAAAATAGCAAAAGTTCCCTTTTTGATATGAGTAAAATGCTGCTAGCTTTTTAATACTAAGTGTAACGCAGGCAGCTTGTTTCATGGATACGACCTATGATTTAAGGAAGTATGTCTCTCCTATTTTATTTTATTTTATTTTTTTATAAATAATTTTTTTAATTAAATTTAATGCAGTGACATTGATAAATCAGGGTACATATGTTGAGAGAAAATATCTCTAGATTATTTTGACATTTGATTGTGCTGTATACCCCTCCCGCAAAGTTAAATTGTCTTCTGTCACCTTCTATCTGGTTTTCTTTGTGCCCCTCCCCTCCCCTAACCCCTCTCTCCTTCTTCACCCCCTCCCCCCTCCCCCAACCTCCCCGCCCCTGTTGCCATCACATTCTTGTTCATGTCTCTGAGTCTCATTTTTATGTCCCTTCTATGTATGGATTCATCTCAGTTTTTTTTCTCAGATTTACTTATTTCACTCCGTATAATGTTATCAAGGTCCATCCATGTTACTGTAAATGATCCGATGTCATCATTTCTTATGGCTGAGTAGTATTCCATAGTATATATGTACCAAAGTTTTTTAATCCACTCGTCCTCTGACAGACACTTGGGCTGTTTCCAGATCTTCGCTATTGTGAACAATGCTGCCACAAACATGCGGGTGCATTTCTCCTTTTCCAGCCGTTCTATGGTGTCCTTGGGGTATATTCCTAAAAGTGGGATAGCTGGGTCAAAAGGCAGTTCGATTTTCAGTTTTTTGAGGAATCTCCATACTGTTTTCCACAGTGGCTGCACCAGTCTGCATTCCCACCAGCAGTGCAGGAGGGTTCCCTTTTCTCCACATCCTCGCCAGCACTTATTCTGTGTTGTTTTGTTGATAAGCGCCATTCTGACTGGTGTAAGGTGATATCTCATTGTGGTTTTAATTTGCATTTCTCTAATGATTAGTGATGTTGAGCATTTTTTCATATGCCTATTGGCCATCTGTATGTCCTCTTTGGAGAAGTGTCTATTCATCTCTTTTGCCCATTTTTGGATTGGGTTGTTTGTCTTCCTGGTGTTGAGTTTTACAAGTTCTTTATAAATTTTGGTTATTAACCCCTTATCAGACGTATTGTCAAATATGTTCTCCCATTGTGTAGTTTGTCTTTTTATTCTGTTCTTGTTTCTTTAGCTGTGCAAAAGCTTTTTAGTTTGATATAGTCCCATTTGTTTATCCTGTCTTTTATTTCACTTCCCCGTGGAGATAAATCATCAAATATATTGCTCCGAGAGATGTCGGAGAGCTTACTGCCTATGTTTTCTTCTAAGATGCTTATGGTTTCACGGCCTACATTCAAATCTTTTATCCATTTTGAGTTTATTTTTGTGAGTGGTGTAAGCTGGTGATCTAGTTTCATTTTTTTGCAGGTAGCTGTCCAATTTTCCCAACACCATTTGTTAAAGAGGCTGTCTTTACTCCATTGTATTTCCTTACCTCCTTTGTCAAATATCAGTTGTCCATAGAACTGTGGGTTTATTTCTGGGTTCTCTGTTCTATTCCATTGATCTATATGCCTGTTCTTATGCCAGTACCAGGCTGTTTTGAGTACAATGGCCTTGTAGTATAACTTGATATCAGGAAGTGTGATACCTCCCACTTTATTCTTCTTTTTTAAGATTGCTGAGGCTATTCATGTCCTTTTTTGGTTCCATATAAATTTTTGGAATATGTGTTCTATATCTTTGAAGTATGTCATTGGTATTTTAATTGGTATTGCATTGAATTTATAAATTGCTTTGGGTAATATAGACATTTTAATGATGTTTATTCTTCCTAACCATGAGCACGGTATATGCTTCCACTTGTTTGTATCTTCCTTGATTTCTTTTATCAATGTTTTGTAATTTTCCGAGTACAAGTCTTTAGTCTCCTTGGTTAAGTTTACTCCTAGGTACTTTATTTTTTTGGTTGTAATTGTGAAGGGGATTGTTTCCTTAATTTCTCTTTCTGACCGTTCATTGTTGGTGTATAAAAATGCTTCTGATTTCTGAGTATTGATTTTATATCCTGCCACTTTGCTGAATTTATTTATCAGGTCCAGTAGTTTTTTGACTGAGACTTTAGGGTTTTCTATATACAATATCATATCATCTGCAAATAATGATAGTTTTACTTCTTCTTTTCCAACTTGAATGCCTTTTATTTCTTCTTCTTGTCTGATTGCTGTGGCTAGGACTTCCAGGACTATGTTAAATAAGAGTGGTGAAAGGGGGCACCCCTGCCTTGTTCCTGATCTTAAGGGTATTGCTTTTAATTTTTGCCCATTGAGTATGATGTTGGCTGTGGGTTTCTCATAGATGGCTTTTATCATGTTGAGGTATGTTCCCTGTATTCCCACTTTGCTGAGAGTTTTGATCATGAATGGGTGCTGGATTTTATCAAATGCTTTTTCTGCATCTATTGAAATTATCATATGGTTTTTCTCCTTCTTTTTGTTTATGTGATGAATCACATTGATTGATTTACGAATATTGTACCAGCCTTGCCTCCCCAGAATAAATCCCACTTGATCATGGTGTATGATTTTTTCCATATATTGTTGGATCCGGTTTGCTAATATTTTGTTGAGGATTTTAGCATCTATATTCATCAGAGATATTGGCCTATAATTTTCTATCTTTGTGTGGTCTTTGCCTGGTTTTGGAATCAGAATTATGCTCGCCTCATAAAAGGAGTTTGGAAGTCTTCCTTCCTCTTGAATTTTTTGAAATAGTTTGAGAAGGATAGGAGTTAGTTCTTCTTTGAATATTTGGTAGAATTTCGTTGTGAAGCCATCGGGCCCCGGACTTTTCTTTGTTGGGAGTTTTTTGATAACTGTTTCAATCTCCTTTGGTGTAATCGGTCTGTTTAAGTTTTCTGATTCTTCCAGATTGATTTTTGGAAGATTGTACGTTTCAAGGAATTTGTCCATTTCATCTAGGTTGTCTAGTTTTTTGGCATACAGTTCTTCATAGTATTTTCTTACAATATTTTGTATTTCTGTTGTGTCAGTTGTTATTTCTCCTCTCTCATTTCTAATTTTATTTATTTGAGTCCTCTCTCTCTTTTTCTTGGTGAGTCTACTTAAAGGTTCATCAATCTTGTTTACCTTTTCAAAGAACCAGCTCCTAGTTTCATTGATCCTCTGTATTGTTTCTTTAGCCTCTATGTCATTTATTTCTGCTCTGATCTTTATTATTTCCTTTCTTCTACTACATTTGGGCTTTACTTGCTGTTCTTTTTCTAATTCTTTTAGATGCAGGGTTAAGTTGTTTATTTGAGCTTTTTCTAGCTTCTGAAAGTGTGCCTGTAGTGCTATGAACTTCCCTCTCAGCACTGCTTTCGCTGTGTCCCATAAATTTTGAGTTGTTGTATGCTCATTGTCATTCGTTTCTAGGAATTTCTTTATTTCTTCTTTGATCTCATTCTTAATCCATTCATTATTTAGCACCCTGCTATTTAGTTTCCATGTGTTTGAGAATTTTTGAGCTTTTCTGCTGTGATTCATTTCTAGTTTCATGCCATTGTGATCGGAGAAAGTGCTTCTTAAATTTGTTGAGACCACTTTTGTGCCCTAACATGTGGTCTATCCTAGAGAATGTACCATGAGCACTTGAAAAGAATGTATATTCTGCTGCTTTAGGGTGAAAGGTTCTGAAGATATCTATTAAATCGAGTTGATCTAGTGTTTCCAATAAGTCTGCTGTTTCTTTGTTAATTTTCTTTCTTGAGGATCTATCTAGTGATGTTAGTGGGGTATTGAAATCCCCTACTATTATAGTATTGCTGTTGATCTCGCCCTTTAAATCCATCAAAGTCTGTTTTATATATTTGGGTGCTCCTATATTAGGTGCATAGATATTTATAATAGTTATATCTTCCTGTTGAATTACTCCCTTTATCATTATGTAGTGGCCTTCTTTATCTCTTACTATATCCTTTGTTTTAAAGTCCAATTTGTCTGATATAAGTATTGCTACCCCAGCTTTTTTTTCATTTCCGTTTGCATGAAACGTTTTTTTCCATCCTTTTACCTTCAATCTGTGTGTGTCTTTTGTTCTAAGGTGTGTCTCTTGTAGACAACATATGTATGGGTCCTGTTTTCTTATCCACGCAGCTACCCTATGTCTTTTGATTGGATCATTTAATCCATTTACATTTAATGTTATTATTGATATGTAGTTGTTTATTGCCATTTTCTTCTTTAAAGGTGTATTCCTTTTTCTTTTTTTTTTTTTCTGTATTCTTTTCCCACTTTATCTATTTACACCAGGCCCCTTAATATTTCCTGCAGCATTGGTTTGGTTGTAATGAATTCCTTGATTTGTTTTTTGTCTGGGAAGCTTTTTATTTCTCCTTCAATTTTAAACGATAGCCTTGCTGGATAAAGTAGTCTTGGTTGTAGGTTCTTGTTCTGCATTACTTTGAATATTTCTTGCCATTCCCTTCTGGCCTCAAGTGTTTCTGTTGAGAAGTCAGATGTCATCCTTATGGGGGCTCCTTTGTAGGTGATAACTTTTTTTTCTCTTGCAGCTTTTAATATTTTCTCTTTATCGCTTAGCTTTGGTATTTTAATTATGATGTGTCTTGGTGTAGGTTTCTTTGGGTTTCTCTTTAATGGAGTCCTCTGTGCTTCTTGGATTTGTGAGAGTTTCTCTTGCATTAATTTAGGGAAGTTTTCAGCTATGATATGATTGAACAAAGTCTCTATCCCTTGTTCTTTTTCTTCTTCTTCAGGAACCCCTATGATGTGGATGTTATTTCTCTTCATGTTGTCACAGAGCTCTCTAAGAGTTTCCTCTGACTTTTTGAGTCTTTTTTCTCTTTTCTTCTCTGCTTTCATGCCTTCATTCCAGTTGTCTTCTAACTCGCTGATTCGATCCTCTGCTCTATCTATCCTGTTTTTAATTCCTTCCATTGTGGTCTTTATTTCTGATATTTTATTTGTCGTCTCCAACTGATTCTTTTTTATACTTGCTATTTCTTTATTTAGGTTTTCAAACTGCCCCTCCATTGTTGTTCTAAGATCCCTAAGCATCCTTACAATCATTATTTTGAACTCCGCATCTGGAAGTTTGATTATTTTCATATCACTCAGTTCATCTCTCGAAGGTGTCTCTTGTGGTTTCATTTGGATTGCACTCCTTTGTCTTCTCATCTTCTTCTTCTTTTTTTTTTTTATTTGTAGAGTTGATTGAGTCTAGGCTTGGTGTTGTCTGCCTCCAGTTTTCAGTTGTGTTATTTTTAGGTCTTCGTGGGTTGGTATCAGCTATTATTTGTAATCCACTTTCGGATTTGGGCAGCTTTGAAGTCTTGATTTGTTTGTTTTCTTAACAGGTGATAGTCTTGTTAACTGATCTCAGCAGGGGCTTCCTTGAAACAGGATTATTGTGGCTTCCTCTTTGCTCCTTGGTTTTTGAGAGCTGTTCTTGCAGTTCAGTGTTGGTTTTTCATGCTGATTTTTTCTAAATTGATTTGTATTCCAGTTTGGTGTTGAGAGCTGGGCGTCTGTGCATCCGCCTACTCCGCTGCCATCTTCTCTCCCTCCTCTCCTATTTTATTAATATATTTTTTTCAGTTAGTAATGTTTATTGTACTTCATTAAATTCCATTTCATAATTCAGAGATTTTTGTCTTTAAAGAATTCTTAAAATTCTATCATTGCATTCCTATAATAAATCTTATATATTCAAGGTGTTTTAGAATGTAGTTTTTCAAATGTAGCTTTATATTTGACTTGATGGGAATACATTGGATGGCTTTGTTTGTACTTTTAAAAACAGATTTGTAACCTATTAATTTTAGTGATATTTTAAGGTTTTTCCTACCACATTTGTCCTAACAGCAAATTTTGAAACCCTTGATATTTTCTATGTTCAAGGACAGTTGAAATATTTTGGTATATTACCTGTTTCTTAACTGTTGAAAAGAACTTGTCTATAAAATTCTCTTTGTCTTGATAGGTGGTCATTATTTGCCAGTGTTTTTAATTTATCCTAAATTTATTGTTTTATTTGGATTTTCTAACTCTTCATATTTCAATTTTGATTATAATTTGTAGAAAAATTAAAGATGAACACAGTGATCTAATATCTCTTAAAAAAGCATGTTGACAATCTTTTTACTTTATGGATCTTTTAAATTATAGTTTAAAATGAGATTATTATTATTATTTGGAAAGCTATTGGCAATCATGGAATATTACTATAAAGAGATAGGAAGAACTGAAGTGGATGGTGTGTGGTCCAGTCTATGTGTTAGCTGCTGGGATGTTTCACCTTTGAACATCCATTCGATCAACTCTGACCTGGTTCCCATAGCCCTGATGAAACAAATACCCTTTACCTGGTTAATTACTGACAATTCTAGACTTTTAGAATCTTTTTGATCCTAACAGATCTGCTAAAATATATAAGGTCTACCAGAAAGTTCTGTCCGTTTTTGGAATAAAACAAAATACAAATTTTTCTTACTGTCAATAAACTTTATTAAATAATATAATTGCCATTATTATTAATGATTTCTTGCCAGTGTGAGGGCAATTTGTATATCCCATTTTTGAAAAATGTTTTATCTTTTGATGCGAAAAATTGAACCAGTACTTGTTTGATATCTTCTTCATTTTTGAATTTTTTGCCCTTCAAAAAATTTTGTAAGGACAAAAACAAGTGATAGTTGGAGGGTGCTAAGTCCGGGGAATATGGTGGATGCCACAGACATGCTTCTGTAGCATTTCTTCCTTGTTGAAATTCGTAAAAATTACAGTGGTGTAAATGAACTTTATCAGTAGCCATGGATACACTATTGCTTCACACCATTGACTAACGTGAATCAACTTTGTTTTAGTTAATTTGCTATGTCAGTATGTATACAGTAAGTGATAAAAATAGAGAGGCACAGATGCGCCAAATAAACGTGCTTACGTGTCAAAACTTGTTGTGATAGAAACAGACAGAACTTTCCGGTAGACCTCATATTTTGTCTCAAATTTTGTGCTGCCCCCAAACAAAGCTTATATTTCAGCAGTTTTAACATATATTTGGGGGGATATTAAGGTCAACAAACATTCACTAACTTTTGAGGACCAGAAAAAAAATAATATACTATATATCAGGGAACAAAAAAGTAAAACACCATCATCATAGATCTTATCTCAAGGAGATAATATGATAACTGTACCAAGGCTAGAATGCCAGGCAGAAATGAATGCATCCTCCACCAGAGAGTTTAGTAAAGTGAATTGTCAGTGGGGGGCAAACTGTCGGAAAAGTGGAGGAATGTACAAGGCAGAAAATGAGAGCGTGGCTGAAAATTGAGAGCCCCTGGAATGGTTTAAGGACAATGTTCAGAGTCACGGGGGATGAAGAAAGATCAGTGATCTAGTGAACAGTTACTCAAGAACATTATGAACTGTGTGATTTTAGGTTACTAACGAGAATGACAAGAGGATTCAGTGGGACTGAGACTGCAGAGGAAATGAGACTCCTACCCGCAGTGACAATGCAGTTTCCTGTGCAGTGGAAGGTTGACCGAGATGGAAGACCCTCCAGGCTCCTCAGAACATCCCTGGTCTTAGAACGCCGGCGAAACAGCACCCAGATCCAATGCTTACATGATTCAGAACTAAAGTGAATCCAGCCATAATAATTAAATCAATTGATTAATACAACTTAATAATCAGTCCGTGGAATTAAACGCGAAAACGAGTTTAACCTTTTTTCAATTAACAATGGTTGAGAACACTTGTTCCCTCTGAAGAGCAGGAAGGAAAATCCTCAGCTCATCCCCGGCTGTTGACCTTTAATAATAAGTATTTAATTGGTTCTCATATGTACCATCTAATGAACATGGCACAAGGATTATGAGACACGGAGTTTTGACTCCCACCTTCCTTCTGCTCCACAGCAAAAGAAATATCTGTTAATTTTTCATCAGTGAACCAAGTAGTACGGAATCTTGAAAGCATTTAGAAACTTCCCTGCTCCTGTCTCGCCGCCTCCCACATATACTCTTTTCCTCTAGAAATATTACTAACCTAGAATAATTTTGAAAGTCAGATGGGCCTTAATAGGTCTTTATAAAAGGTTCAACTAGATGGGTATAAATAAGCAAAAAAAAAAAAAAAAAAAAAATCACTGGAAAATCGGAAAGTAGCCAATCGGTTGTTGGATTTGTCTCCAGTATGTCTTATGAATTGTGTGATGGTTTTCCCCTGGGGAGTTTTACTCACGTGTGTTGTCTAAAGTGACTGCATCCGTTGGTGTTCTGGCCGCAGCGTTTTGAGTGGGTGCTGGGGTTTCTTCTAGGCAGAGTCAGCACCTGAGAAGCTCTCAGCAGCTCCTGAGTCACAAGGTTTTCTATAACTGTAGGACATCAGTTGGCTTTTCACTTATTCGCTCACGTGTGTCTGGTGGCATTTTGTAGAGGGTGATGACGTCACATCACAACCCGTTGGGTACAGAGGCCAGCATAGGACTGTCCCTGCCTTCTATGAAGCAGACATTCAGCCTCTTTGCAAGAACGATAAAATAAGGTGAATTTCCTTGTTAATTCCTTTGTTTGGAAAATGTAACTACTTTACATAAAATGTCATTGGTATTCACACGTAACTTTTAAATATTACCTTTAAAGGAATTAATAACGACATGCCTAAGGTTGTAGGTGTAGAGTCAGGATAGGAATTCAGCCATTAAATGGACCAACCTCTGTGTCCACCATCCAACCACCAGACTCCAATGCCCTGAAAGATAAAAAAAAAATAGATTAAAAGGTGGTATAATGGTTTATAAGATACTCCATTTTATTTCATATTATTTCATTTTTTTTATTTATCTGTTTACTTTTTGCTAACATGATTTCTTATTGATGTTGAATAATTATAACAAAATAGTTTCTCTAACTGAACTCGAATCAGGCAATATTTTATAAATATTTTAATGAATATAATTAACTATTTATTCAAACTAATTAATGAATAGTTCACTAAATGGATATTTTAATATATATTTAGAAGGATTACATTAGCTAGCCTTGATGATTTTTATGTGAGAAGGAATAATTTTAGTTAGAATAATTTGAATATGGGATGCCTTTCAGGCAAAAGAACATACCAGTCTCTAGGAGGTGATAAAAAAAAAATAGTCATTTGGTAACTGTCTTGTCTGTATTTATTTTAAAAATGAATAAAAAATATCTCCTTCTCCAGGGAGCTAATTCTTTAGCTGGACAGTGTTTATCCCCTTGGCTCTTTCTTGGTTCAGGTCACACCTGTACTGTCACAGCTATAGGCTGGGGGATGTGGGTCCCCACTGCTCTGCGCATCTGTCTCCTGGCTTCTAACGTGGTCATCTACTTCCCTGTGTCTGGGTGGGACATCCAGGAAGCCCCACATATGCATCTAGGAGCAGAGCATGTAACTCTTGGGGGGGGTCGCTGAGCAGAGAGCCCAAGAGCAGTGAGCTCCCCTCTCTACTTCTCAGGACACCGTCCACCTCCCATAGTCCGTGAGCTCCTCTCTCTACTTCTCAGGACACAGTCCACCCCCCATAGTCTGTGAGCTCCTCTCTCTGCTTCTCAGGACACTGTCCACCCCCCATAGTCCGTGAGCTCCTCTCTCTACTTCTCAGGACACTGTCCACCCCCCATAGTCCGTGAGCTCCTCTCTCTACTTCTCAGGACACAGTCCACCTCCCCATAGTCCGTGAGCTCCTCTCTCTACTTCTCAGGACACCGTCCACCCCCTATAGTCTGTGAGCTCCTCTCTCTACTTCTCAGGACACTGTCCACCTCCACATGGTCTGTGAGCTCCCCTCTCTACCTCTCAGGACACAGTCTACCTCCCCATAGTCTGTGAGCTCCCCTCTCTACCTCTCAGGACACAGTCCACCTCCCCATAGTCTGTGAGCTCCCCTCTCTACCTCTCAGGACACAGTCCACCTCCCCATAGTCTGTGAGCTCCTCTCTCTACTTCTCAGGACACCGTCCAACCCCCATAGTCCGTGAGCTCCTCTCTCTACTTCTCAGGACACAGTCCACCTCCCCATGGTCTGTGAGCTCCTCTCTCTACTTCTCAGGACACAGTCCACCTCCCCATAGTCTGTGAGCTCCCCTCTCTACTCAGGACACAGTCCACCTCCCCATAGTCTGTGAGCTCCCCTCTCTACTTCTCAGGACACAGTCCACCTCCCCATAGTCTGTGAGCTCCCCTCTCTACTTCTCAGGACACAGTCCACCCCCCCCCATAGTCCCCATATTCTAATGACATACCTGTCTGCTTTGTGGGAAAGCCAAGCTCAGGAAATGCCAGATGGAGAAGTTACATGTGTCTAAAACACCTCAAAGGGCAAAAACAAGGAAGACTTGTTATGAAAACTAAGTCCAGAAAACCAGGTCCAAATAGGAAGGAGAGTGTTTGGCGTGGAAACCCAGTGTGTGACTTTCTCCAAGAGGAGGGAGTGATCCACGTGGATCTTCTGGTCTGTGGACAAGGCAGCAGATCGAGAGCAGGGAGCTTGACAGATTTCACTCGAGTGAGAAGAGTGATCCAACAGCTTCTGACCCTCCACAGGGCCTCTGGGCCTCAGGGACGTTGGGTCTGGAGTCTCAAGCAGCTCCAGCAGCTCCGCCCCCTGGGCAGCGGGCTTCCACGTGCAGTGGGGTTCATTTCCAGAGCTTTAATTTCACATAACAGTAACTTCCTTTTTTTATTTACATTATTTAAAAATTTCCAAATTATAAGCTACAATATTTTAACATCATAGAAAAACGGGGTTTTAAAAAAGGGGGCAAATAACTTTTGCACCTGTTGTAAATGTTGGCAATCTTCCTTGCAATCATTGTTACAAGTTCATTCATAAGGCAAAGCTTGTCAAACTGTACATTTTAAATAGGTGTAGTGATGTCAATAGCTCTCAATAACAGTGATGAAAAAAGATTAAACGAGACTCTCAAAAATAAACAACAATAAAATAAACCCCCAAATTATACATGAGATAACCAGGTAGCTATACATAACAGGTATTCACACTCCCACATACTTTCTTTACTGTATTTTTAATAAATTGGAATATCAGCTTTGGGAATTGAAAATTGCAGATGTAATGACACAGTCCTTGAGAAAGAATATAATAATTTTGACTGGTACATGGAGAGAGTTACGAGAAATGGGATAAAATCTGTCACTTGAGTGTCTCTGATGGATGTAGGGAGTAAGAGAATAGTTCCGAGGTTTTGGGCTTGAGCTGATGGTGCTGATATTTAGGAAAGTGGGACTGCCCAGAACAGCAAGGGGACAGGGCAGAGGAGGGTTCCACAGCGAGAATCCTTCTCTGGATGGATCGAATGGGAGACTCCTTGTGAGCCCTGACGTGGAAAATATCAGGTCATTTTGGGAATTTAGTCCCACAGTCCTGAAGCCATGCTACCATTTGCATAAAAATGTCACTAGAAAACAGGAGATACATATGGGGGAAAGTCTAATATTTAGAGTTTGATAAGGATGGTTTCATAAAAGTCTCCAGAGAGACTGAGAGGCGTGGATAGGAAGGAATTCAAAAGGCAAAGACCTACAGCTATATCTAATCTCTCAGAAGTAGAAGCATTTCAAAGAGGAAGAGCTGGTCAAGTTGGAGAGCTGACTCATGAAAGCAAAATTGTCAAGGGGCCAGGGTGTGGGCAGCAGGGGGGAGAGAACCGGTGACTTCCATGTGGGGGTGTCCGTGAGGGGCAGAGGTCGGGAGGCAGAGCAGAGATGGCCAAATAAAGAATGGGAAGCAGGACGTTGGATTCAGCCCCTGCGGACAGATTGTCCTGTACAGGAATGGAGAAAGGAGTGCGTTGTTAAGAAAGATGTGGGGTCAAGGGCAGCTTTAAGGTAACTGATGTGCAAGTATGTTTTCTATGCTCAGAGTGAAGGACCAGGAGGCACAGAAGAAGGGGGGTGATGAGCAATGTTTCTGAGAAAGGGATGGAGTTCAGATCTCAAGAGGGTGGAGCTCAGATCTCAGGAGGGTGGAGTTCAGATCTCAGGAGCCGCGTCTGCTTATGGGGAGAACAGGGTTCTGCCCGAGCATCAGAGAAAAGAAAGAGCAGATACTAAAGCAGGAGGTTGGCTGCACGCCCGGGATGGACCAACTTGAGTGGCATTCAAGTCACTCTTGCATTCGGCATTCGCCTTTTTTGCTACTAAAGATGTGCGTCCACCTGCACAAAGCACACATGTCAGTACTTATGACCGTGGAGCTTTACGTTGATCCGTTCTTGTTGCATAATTGCCCTGGCCACAGATGATTGATTATTTTATTATCACGGTGTGTACAAACCCCTCCAGGGGAAATATATTAGGAAGGCTACAAAGTAAAAAAAAGTTCTTGACCTGCTGGGGTGATAGGCCATGTTGTATACACAGAACCCATTAGGAGCAATGTATTTTTAGTCATCCAAACAAGATGTTAAGAACCTATCTATTTTTACAGAAAAATAGACATAACTTTTAATTGAAATGACAGGTTTTACTGCAGATGGCTTGATATTTTCCATTTTACGCAAGCAGGATGATGTGTCCAGAGGAAAGTTTTTATACACTGGTTCCGTTGCCAGAGCTGCAGCCTCCAAGCATGAACATTGTGATCAACTGACACTGGGCCAGGGCTGGGCTTCCCCCCAACGCAGGACCAACGGACAGTGCGCAGACGGTCTGCAGTCAGACTTTGTCCGGGTCGGCAGATTCAAACGCTCCCGAGGGGAACACTTGCTGCATCTGCCTTTCCAGTTTGGGATGTTCTGAGTTGGGTGTTTTAATCTTGTTTTTTGTTTTTTTTTTTTCATAGCAGCTTAAATCTCTGGAACCCTCATTGGCTTATGTACCCTTAATCTTTGAGTCAAATAATTAGCCTGAGCATTAAAATAAAGGATTCCACATATGTTTTTATAATTAACAGAAAAAGAAAAAAGAAGGAAAGTCTAAGTACACAAAGTCCAGCTTTCTCTTCCCTGATGCTTGGGGCACTGAAGGGTTAGGGTTCCACACCCAACAACAGGGGGTCCAGAATAAGGCAGACCTTAAAAATACCCCCCCTCCCACAGAATGCCTGGTGCTCATAGGAATAAGAACCATGTCACCACACCAAGCAGCCTGGCCTGCCACACCCTTCTCTGTAAAGGGTTTTGAGATCCAAAACATGTTAGGCAACACCGTGAGGTTTAATCAGAACAAATCAGGACACAGCTCTCTGAAATAGGTGGGTGCACCTGGCTCCTTCCCCCACCTGGCCACAGTCATTTCTCTGCATTTTAGGTAAGCTTTTCTTCAAATATTTTGCAGGAAGGTTACAGCACATTTATATCTGCCTATGTTCTCATTCGGGAGAGAAGACTGAAATCTTACTTGCTTAAATTGCACTTAAAGATTTGAAGACTAAAATAACTTATTTCCGTTCTTGGAGTGGGTTTACAGTACTGGAACAATTTAGCACCCCTACTATGAAGACGAACTGGCTCCATAGTAGAGTCCATTCCTTGTGAAGAAACATTAGCTTTTTTGGCGGAATTGCAAAACTATCCTTGGCATGGGGGAAATTTAATAGAAGTCAAATTCTCTAAAGCTGTTTAGGGATTTAAAGCCCTTGCGGCAGGTTCTGCCTCTTTCCTCTGTAACCCCTGCGGGCCAGTCAAGCTGGAAGGCTGGGAACAGGATGGGGAAGGGCGTGGAAGGTGATGCCTGGGCTAAGTCATCAGCACTAACTCTTTTCATGTGACTGGAACTTTATACCCGACAAATAACCACTCAGATTTCTCCTTCGCCTCCTCCCCTGGTAATAATCACCATTCTATCCTAGGCTTCTATGAGATTGACTATTTCAGCTACCTCATATGAATGGAATCATGCAGTATTTGTCTTTCTGTGACTGGCTCATTTCACATAATAAAATGTCCTTTAGTTTCACTCACATTGTCACAAATGGCAGAGCTCTCTTCTTTTTAAAGGCTGGCTACTGTTCCATGGTATGTGCGCACCATATTTTCTGTAGTCCTCTGTTGGGTTAATGCCATAACTTCGCTGTTGTGAATGATGCTGCAAATAAACATGAGACTTCAGGTAACTCTTCAAGATTCCTTTTGGGTATGTATCAAAAAATGGACTTGCTCCGGCATATTGCAGTTGTTTTTTTCATTTTTGAAAGAGCCTCCATACTGTTTTCCACAGCAGCTACACTATTCCATATTCTAACCAACCATGTAGCAGGAGCCCAATTTCTCTCCACACCTTCCCCAATGTACATATTTATTTTTACCTTTTGTTTTTTTGATAACAGCTATTCGAATGGGTGTGAGGTGATGGTTATGGTGATTTATATTTATATTTGCATTTCTCTGATGGGTAGTGGTGTCGATTATCTTTTTATATACCTGTTGGCCCTCTGTACCACTTCCTTGGAAAAATGCCTGTTCAAGTACTGTGAACATTTTTAATTGTGTAACTCGTTGTTGTTGTTGTTTTTTGCCATTGAGTTGGAAGTAATCCTTAAATTCTTTGGTATTAACTCCTCATCTGCTATATGATTTGGAAATATTTCCCTTGTTCTATAGGTTTTCTTTCACCTTAATTGTAAATCGTTAATTGTTTCCTGGGCCGTGAAGCGCTTGGATGTGTCTGACTCATCTGTTTTGGCTTTCTGTCGCTTTTGCTGCTGTTGTCATATATGATGGCTGTGGCTCAGACTAACAGTCAAGAAATTTTCACCTGACCAGGCAGTGGCGCAATGGAACTGAGATGCGGAGACCCAGGTTCAAGACCCCGAGGTCGCCAGCTTGAGTGCGGGCTCATCTGGTTTGAGCAAAGCTCACCAGCTTGGACCCAAGGTCGCTGGCTTGAGCAAGGGGTCACTCGGTCTGCTGAAGGCCTGCGGTCAAGGCACATATGAGAAAGCAATCAATGAACAACTAAGGTGTCGCAACGAAAAACTGATGATTGATGCTTCTCATCTCTCTCCGTTCCTGTCTGTCTGTCCCCATCTGTCCCTCTCTCTGACTCTCTCTCTGTCTCTGTAAAAACAACAACAACAACAACAACCAAACAAACAAAAAAACTTTCCCCTGCTTTCTTCTGGGTTTTTTGTTTCTGGCCTCACACTTAGTACATCACTCAGCTTTCAGAACAAACCCCCTCCTGGATGCAGTGTAGGGCAGAGGTGGAGGGGGGGCAGCTTCTCAGGCAAGACCAGTCTAGCAGGGTAGGAGCTGTACTTGGCAATTAATTTTATTTTTTTAATTATGAAACTTTTATAGTAGAGCTAATCCTGCACATTTTAAAAAGGACATCGTTAAGTGTTTTTAACTTAAAGAATTCCTCCTGAGTCGCAATGAGCAGAAAATTACATTGTAAGGAAATCCTATTGCTGAAGGAGAAATACAATTTCATCAGGCTCAGC
This sequence comes from Saccopteryx bilineata, assembly GCF_036850765.1. Lineage (NCBI taxonomy): Eukaryota > Metazoa > Chordata > Mammalia > Chiroptera > Emballonuridae > Saccopteryx > Saccopteryx bilineata. The sequence goes on from NC_089500.1 coordinate 4,107,997, forward strand.
CGATACTAGATACCAACATTACAACTGTCAGCTTTATAGCCCAAGACAGGCTAAGGAAGGTGGATAAGTTTGAGAAGGACTTAAAGGAAGTCTTATCTCAGAATCATCCTTATGAAAAATAATAAAAAAGAAATAGAGCTGGTCAGCCCAGATAAGAAATGAAAGAAGTACAGTCTTTACGTTATTAGTCACAATTTTATATTTGCATATAATAGTTTTAACACTATGAACAGTACTTGAAAGAAGAAGGGAAAATTAGCTTATATCAAACTATAAAGACTTGGCAGAAAATGAAATTCATTAAACAGTAGACAGGGTTTTAAAAGTGCTTCTTTAGACATCTTTAAAAACATTATATTTCATGCTTTGAATAATTAAAAGTATATTTATACAGAATGATTGTAGATGATAGAAACAGAATTTTTTCCTTCTTCTATAAAAACATTTGCATAAATGAAAACTTTCAGTGGGTGGCCAATTGCATAAAATAAATCATGTATATATAATATATGTTTATACAATATGTGTTTATACATGTGTAGGTATATATGTGAAGTACCAGACTATAACTCTTCGTGGACAGTTATAAATTCTGATTTTCATTTAAATGGGTTCATACAGATACAATAGATTGAACTAATCCCATCCAAAGTGATTACCTCACTTTGATAGGAAAAAAAAAAATCTAAGGTTGAGCTTACTCACAGGTGCGATCCAGTTCCGTGGTTCTCCCTGGATCCTGGACCTAGAAAAGCAGAACCTGACACTTGTGAAAAAAAATTGAAATAAATTTGACTCTGATTTCCTGTGGTCCGTTTCCACGGTTACCACAGGGAAGGAAGGGTTCGGTGTCCCTAGGAGGGCCTGTCACAGCTTCTCCCATGCTGAGCAATGGCATCTGAAAGGGAGAAGGGAGAGAGCAACACAAACTGAAGCTTAAACATTGAGTGGTGCCTGACCTGTGGTGGCGCAGTGGATAAAGCATCGACCTGGAACGCTGAGGTTGCTGGTTCAAAACCCTGGGCTTGCCTGGTCAAGGCACATAAGGGAGTTGATACTTCTTGCTCCTCCCTTCTCTCTCTCTATTTCTCTCTCTCTCTCTCTCCTCTTTAAAATGAATAAATAAATAAAGTCTTAAAAAAAACAAAAAAAACATTGAGTGGTAGGAAAACACACAGAAGCAATTCAGGGTGCGAGGATGGGGACATTGCGTTTGAGTTCGTGCACTTCACTCCAGCTGATTGTAAAGTACACAGTTTTTACCTGCCACCCATTCTCTTTGTATTTGGCTCGGGCTCCTCCCTTCAGGTGAAACAACAGTGAGTGAATGATTTGCTGTTTTTGTCCCTGAACTTAAGGGTATTTCCCATACAAAGCTTATCAGCCAATCTCACTTTTTGAGCAGTTTTCTGAAATCTGAACGTGCAAGTTAAAACATTCCATTAATCTTTTTTTTCTTTTGAGAAAATACAAGCTGCAATTAATTTCTTTAAATAGGGCTTAGTGCTTCTCAGAAAATAACAGAAAATTTAACAACAGGAGAAATGTTACCCAGAACATATAATTTCTTTCTTTACTGTATTTGTAAATAGTCTGTTATATTTTAAGTAGGCAGTTAACAAAGAATCAAGATATTTTGGGTAGCTGAGAATTTTTAGGTTGATTTTTTCTACTTGTTCAAGTACAAGATCTACATTAAAAAAAAGTCCTGTTGAAAAATAATTTTTTGTTTTCAAAATTATTATAGTATACATACACCATTGCTGCTAAATATAATCCAGTACTGAATTGTACAAAGATTTACTTTTCTTTCTTTGCTTACTGGTGTTACCTCATTCAAGATATTACTTTGTTAAAAAGATGGCCAACCTTTAGTGAAATAAAGCATCGTTGCTATTTTGCAACTACGATGTTGAGAATGTCCTTATAATCTGATATTTTCTCTCTTATGTCAGAATCTGTTGAGCTTTTCTTCCCCAGTCCCTGAGGGAATTTCATGGACCCTCTCAATTCTTATCTGTGTCTGAGTCCATTGCTTGATGTCAAGATTCACAGAACAGCCCTGGCCAGTTGGCTTAGCAGTAGAGTGTAGGCCCAGCGTGTGGAAGTCCTGGATTCAATTCCCGGTCAGGGCACACAGGAGAAGCGTCCATCTGCTTCTCCACCCTTCCTCCTCTCCTTTCTATTTATCTCTCTCTTCCCCTCCCGCAGCCGAGGCTCCATTGGAGCAGAGTTGGCCGGGGCACTGAGGTCAGCTCCATGGCTTCTGCCTCAGGTGCTAGAATGGCTCCATTTGTAATGGAGCAACAGCCCAGATGGGCAGAGCATTGCCCCCTAGTGGGCTTGTCAGGTGGATCCCGGTCGGGCACATGCGGGAGTCTATCTGTCTGCCTCTCCCCTGCTTCTCACTTTGGGAAAAAAAAAAAGATTCACAGAACAACCTGGGCTCTCAGATGATTGAAGGAATGAAGGCTGCCTCCAGGAACTTACTCAGAGCTGAATGAGCAACACTCAGTGTCCCCAAAAGACTTGTAAGTTCCTCGCCCTCCGCTGTCTCCTGCACCTAAATTGACAGATTAAATTCAATGTTATCAAAACTTAAGATTATATTGACTCTGACCATTGTCCACCATGCATGTCATGTACCTAAACAGAAAATTATGTATGATGAAAGTCACAAAATTAGCAGTACGAAACCATTGTTGTTTATCTTTTAGATGACAAAGCTAGAGCTAATTCTGTTTCCCAGGAAGATCCAATCTCTACAATGCTCCCAGAACCACAATTGTCAGAAGGAACTCACAAATGAGGAGAAGACCTCGGTGGGCGGGAGGCGGGGGCGTCCCTTACACTGACTCTGAGAGAGGGTTAGTCAGTACAGGGGGCGGTGGAAAGGTGCACGTTGGTGTGGGACACACCAGAATAACACTTAAAATTCACATCATTTACTGATTTTATACTTCTTTTTTTTTTTTTTTTTTGCATTTTTCTGAAGCTGGAAACAGGGAGAGACAGTCAGACAGACTCCCGCATGCGCCCGACCGGGATCCACCCGGCACGCCCACCAGGGGGCGACGCTCTGCCCACCAGGGGGCGATGCTCTGCCCATCCTGGGCGTCGCCATGTTGCGACCCTCCTGGGTGTCACCATGTTGTGACCAGAGCCACTCTAGCGCCTGGGGCAGAGGCCACAGAGCCATCCCCAGTGCCCGGGCCATCTTTGCTCCAATGGAGCCTTGGCTGCGGGAGGGGAAGAGAGAGACAGAGAGGAAGGCGCAGCGGAGGGGTGGAGAAGCAAATGGGCGCTTCTCCTATGTGCCCTGGCTGGGAATCGAACCCGGGTCCTCCGCATGCTAGGCCGACGCTCTACCGCTGAGCCAACCGGCCAGGGCTATACTTCTTATTTACTAGTAACCTTATATAAGGTTCTTAGGTACTTGTATATGGATTACCTTTTATTTTGAACACCCGTGCTGAGAACATAGCCCATGCATTTGATGAATGAGGTTACAAACTGAAGGAGAGGAGTTGACCCTAAAAGCCAAGTTGAGATCAGTGTTCAGCAGTGACACTGGGGCTCCCCACCACGTGTGAACTGAGACAAATCATCATATATATATTATTATTATATATTATTCTCCTGGAATCTTTCTGAAAATTCAATGTAATACAGAGACAGTTTTACGAAGTCAACTAACGGGGAGGAACACTTAAAGACATAAATTCACAAAGAAGTAGAGCAGCTACGTGGTAATGACCGGAAGTTGTGTTTGTTATAGGACGCATTTTGACAGTCTCTTTTCCAGAGTTAATTTTGAATGTTTCTCCTTATCTCTTTTTTTTTTATAAATAAATTTTTATTTTAATGGGGTGACATCAATAAATCAAGGTACATATATTCAAAGAAAACATTTCCAGGTTATCTTGTCATTTAGTTCTGTTGCATACCCATCACCCAAAGAGAGATCATCCTCCGTCACCCTCTATCCAGTTTTCTTTGTACCCCTCCCCCTCCCCCTCCCCCTCTCCCTCCTTCCCTCCCCCCACCTCCCCGTAACCACCACACTCCTGTCCATGTCTCTTAGTCTCACTTTTATGTCCCACCAATGTATGGAATCCTGCAGTTCTTGTTTTTTTCTGATTCGCTTATTTCACTCCGCATAATGTTATCAAGATTCCACCATTCTGTTGTAAGTGATCTGATGTCATCATTTCTTCTAGCTGAATAGTATACCATGGTATATATGTGCCCCATCTTCTTTATCCAGTCTTCTATTTTTTTTTACAGTGATTAAAAGCCTTTATGCAAACTCTTGGCCAATACAGCAAGAATCCATAAAAGAGTAGTGTTCTTAACATGTTCACCAAGTCCAAGTTGGCCCCATCACCATGCCAAATCCCTGAAAAATGCAACCCAACCACAGTTCAGTCTGTTAGGAGCTGTCACAGGGAGCAGGAGTCCAGGAAAAGTCCACGTCCAGGAAAAGTCCGCATGGCACTGGAATTGTTGTCACCATTCTATACTTTGCAGCTCATGTCCACGTCCCAATGACCGCTGCTTCTAGCTGGTAATGATTCAGGTAGACTGGAAAAGCCATTTGCAGCATGTGTCTCCTTATCCCTTTTGAGAAGCGATGAAGTGACGAGAGCCAGAGCCTTGCCTTGAACTTGGTTAGTGGCTTCAAGCAGGTACAATTTTGGAATTACTTGCACGGTTTTTCTGTCAAATTATTATCTTAGGTTTTCATGTTCAGCATGAATATCTTTGGATGTGACAGCTCATCCTCTGTTCTTGATGACAATGCCACACAGTGTTTGGAAAGAACATAATAAATGATAGGTTATGGCTTCTGGCCAACAACCAAAAAATATTGCCTTGACTTATTTTAAGACACCATCTTTAGCGGATCCTTCTGCGTGTTACTTACCCACCACCCATGGCTGCATCCTTAATCACAGTATTTGACTTACCCTTATCTGGGAATGAGATATGAAAAAGTCAATTTGAGGTTCATAGAGAAAGCTCTCCCTTCCTGCACAATGACCCCCTCCTTCTCTGATGCGTATTTTGTTATCTCTGCGTAACACAAACAGAAGGGGGCTTTGTTTTATTTTCAGTTATTGTTGGCTAAGTTCTATTGTAGTCTTGGCAGCTCAGAAAATAAGAAAGATGATAATTTGCCTAAGAGTTTACAGTCCAAATGTGGAAAACAAAACAAAACAAAACTACATCACTGCCAGATCTCATGTGGAAAAAAAGTAAAAAATATTTTTGTGGTGTTCTTCCTTGTGAGATGTGAGAGGCTGTGGCCCCCTAACCCCAGCGGCCCTGTGCAGATGTCTAGGATGGTCCACGCTGGGTCCTGTGTGTTTGTTTCTCTTGGCCAGAGGAACATCAAAGTGATGAGCTTGTGACACTCAGAGTTCAACTGAACAACAATAACACTAAACACCTGACTCCACATTACCTGTAGAAAGCATTCCACTCTGAACCTCGTTCACACCGGGGCGTGTCCACAGTTGGTTGGCGTGCCTGGTTTTAACCTGAGCGACACAAAACAATGGTCACCGTTACCCTAACCCCCTTTCCCGGTCCCCCCCACTTCTCTCTTTTGTGGTTGTCCTGGGCCTCCTTGGGTATTTGAATTTTTGGGCCTTTCCTCTAGTTCTTTGTACAGAAACTCTCACTTGCCCACGTGTGGTGACTTCTCTAGCCCTGTGGCGGTACTCTGATTTTTAAGGTTCCCTTTACGGACATTGTAATAAACGTGGATTGTCGAGAATGATATTTTATCTGTCTATAGCTCTCTTAAGTGTTTTTTGAAACCCTTTTAACATGTATTCCACTGTTAAATTCTCAATGCCACCCTTCTAGTTAACTGCCTTGACCTCTTCAGGGTAATTTGTCAATGAAACAAATAATGATGAGAAGGAGGAGGAGGACATTCTACTTTAGAAAGCCCTGTGGCAGCAGCCGTGTTCCCATGGCGAACAGGAATGGGGAGAGTAGAAGACGGCACTAAATGCAGGTAGCTGCCCCGGGCTGATGCCACGGACATCTCTGTTGTCCCCAGGAACACACTGTGTTGAGTCATAGGGCAGCGCACCCTTGTCCAGAATGATCTATCGCCTTGTTACAGCTATGGTGCTCTGAACGCTGGGCTGGTTTCTGTGAGTTCATCAACTGATGAGACGCTAGGAAGGTTAGATAACAGCTCCTGGATAGGGGGACGATGGGACAGAGGGTTGCAAGAATCGTCACGACTAGAGAAAACACTCATAAGGGAGAGGCAGTCATGTTAAAAATAAAAAGGGAGGCCCTGGCTGGTTGGCTCAGTGGTAGAGCATTGGCCTGGCGTGCAGGGGTCCTGGGTTCGATTCCTGGCCAGGGCACACAGGAGAAGCACCCATCTGCCTCTCCACCCCTTCCCCTCTCCTTCCTCTCTGCCTCTCTCTTCCCCTCCCGCAGCCAAGGCTCCATTGGAGCAGTTTGCCTGGGCACTGGGGATGGCTCTGTGGCCTCTGCCTCAGGCGCTAGAATGGCTCTGATTGCAGCAGAGCGACACCCCAGATAGGCATGCCGGGTGGATCCCCATTGGGCGCATGCAGGAGTCTGTCTGACTGCCTCCCCATTTCCAGCTTTGGAAAAATACAAAAAAAAAAAAAAAAACATACAAAGGGAAAGGGAAAGTGAAGAAGAACACAAAATACAATTACAGAAAACCATAGAGTCTGTACCCAGCGTCTGTCTTGATTTTAAACATACCAGCTTGTTTCTTCCATGTTTTCTATCCTGAATTTTTGAACACCCCCTTGCTTGAACTTCGTTAAGGTGAACAAGGTCCACCTTAACGAAGGTAAAAAAAAAAAAAGAAAAGAAAAGAAAAATGCAAATCGACATTTGTAGCTTCACATGAAATCTTGATCTTCATCCTCAGTGTTTTGTTGTTTTATTTTGTTTTGTTTTTTTGTTTTTTATCGTAGGCACCGTATAACTTTGAAATTACCATTGCAATTTATCCGCCGCTCTGAACCTAATTTGATAGGACCCAAACTGGAAATGATTGAGTGTGGCCCTCAAGAAGGGAAAATCACTTAACCATGAACAGAAGGCTTGAACTGTTATCAGGTTATCAGGAAATAAGGAAAACAGAAATGATTTTTATTTTTAAAAGAGCACTTGGCAAAACTAGATAACAAGATTATCTTGGTTTAAATTTTTAAAAAAGCAGTTCTATTCGCAGATGACCCAAGGCAAGTTACTTCCTATCTCTTTACAACCAGAATCAAATTTTAAGAATGCCCTCACTGTAATCTCAGGATGGGACCGAGGACCTTTTCTTGGGACGTGGGTATCTGTGGTGAGGATGTGGTCCTTGTTGTTATCAATACCCAAAGGCAGCGGGTGAAGGAAAGAGCCCCCCCCCCCCCGTGTCTGTCCCGGCCCTGTGTGGTGGGAGAGGGAGGAGAGGAGCAAAGACCTTCCCAAGTGATGATTTTCTGGGTTCTACACAAGGAGAAGCCGTCAGGCAGGCAGGGGGTTCCGTGACCCCTGCCTGTGCAGGGTGGGGCAGCATGTGCAGAAACCTGCAAGTGGAAAGAGGAAGGCCCTCATAGGGGGTAAAGGGCCGATGTTTGGGGAAAGATAGGGAACTGGGGGTGGCTAGTCAGAGCTGAGGGTGGCAGGGGACGGCAGGTGGGCCGTGCCACCCATGCTCGATGGCCTGATTGTGGTCGGAGTCATTCTGGCGGCCACTCGCAGACAGACCAGGGATGGGACGTGTAGGAGGAAGCATTGCTCAGATGTTCCTTCTGCAAGTTTTGTTACCTCCAAAGTCTGTTCAGTAGACATAAAAAAAAAAGAAGAAAATGACTTTTTATGACTTTTATAAGTAACATATGTGGCTTTCTATTACATAAGTAATTTGGACACATGGTTTTTTCATTTTTTATGGATTAATTGATTTTAGAGAGACAGAGGAAGGGAGAAAGAGAGAGAGAGAGAGAGAGAGATTCCTTTGTTGTTCCACTTCATTATGCATCCATTGGTCCCTTCCTATGCATGCTTGACTGGGAGTCAAACCTGCAACCTTGATGTGTCAGGACAAAACTCTAACCGACTGAGATGCCTGACCAGGGCCTGGGTGCAAGTTTTAAGAACTGAAGGTATGTTTAAAGGACAGAAGACAATTCCTACTGTCTCCATAACACAAATACAATATCTTGGCTCTTTAACATATACATCTTGGGTGTTGTTGTTTTTTTGGGGGGGAGGGTACCAAGTAATTGTTTTACTAAACTGCCTGACTGATGTGGATTGAGCTGGGTTGGATTTGCATGTGTGAAAATAGATGTACTCCTTAACTGTTGCAAGTTTATAAATGGCATTGCCTTTGTGACCAAATGTAAGTATTTGAACAACTCCTTGATCCAAATTAACTCATGCAATATTGTTGTTGGAGTAATTAAAGATTCTGGTCTTTCTTAAAAACCAGAGCTGGTATTAATTTCAACCAATGAGAAACTCTGAGTCTCAGGAGGAACGAATCCCAGTCTGTGGTGACCTCAGGTTGGCATGTTCTGGGGACACCCCTCCCCCACTCAGTGGGCAGACTAGTGGAGAGTTAGTCAAGAGAAGGAAGTTCAGAGATGTTGTGTGATGATGGGCTGCAGTTCTTGGTCTTGAGAGCTTCAGCATTATCTTTGTTTGAGGCAGTTTACGGTCCAACGTTTTTAGTGTCTGTTTCTGTTTTTTTTTGTTGTTGTTGTTCATTTTATTATTATTATTTTTTTATTTTTCCAAAGTTAGAAGCAGGGAGGCAGTCAGACTCCTGCAGGGACCTGACCGGGATCCACCCAACATGCCCACAAGGGGGCGATGTTCAGCCCCGCTGGGGTGTTGCTCCATAGCAGTTGGAGCCATTCTAGCACCTGAGGCAGAGGCAATGGAGCCATCCTCAGTGCCTGGCCCAACTTTGTTCCAATGGAGTCTTGGCTGTGGAAGGGGAAGAGAGAGACAGAGAGAAAGGAGAATGGGAAGGGTGGAGAAGCAGATGGGCACTTCTCCTTGTGCCCTGGCCAGGAATGGAACCCAGGACTTCCACACACCAGGCTGACAATCTAGCACTGAGCCAACCAGCCTGGGCTGTGTCCATTCCTGTTTTTGTTTTGTTCCTCTTAGGTAGACCAAAAGGGGATTTATCTTTCTTCTTCATGGTGTCACAGGAAGGACAGTCAGCTGCTCCTGTTCCCAGATCTCAGCAAAAAAAAAAAAAATGGCAGCTCCTCAGTGACCTTAGATTGCTCAGTTTCTCTGTTAGTTTATCATTCTCTCTCGCGGCTTGTTCCTAGCCCATGGCACGTGGCATGCAAGGTCCCTCCTCAGACAGTCAAGGTCAGACTCCTGGGCGTTCTTGATGATGACTCATGCATTTTCTCCCCCTCCACCTCCAAAGAGAGTCTGATCCCTTATTCCTGCTGGTTAGGAAGGGCCCAGGGGCGAGGAAAGAAGCTGGCTCTCAGAGCACTCGTTCAAGCCCCGTCCTTCACTCTGGAAAGCTCATCACCAACTTCTTTTGTGCCCCTTTTCATTTCTGCAATGGCCTCCCTCTCCTGAGTCATGGGATTTCAGAGCCTAGGTGGGAAGGGAGTGTAAGTGTGACGAGCAAAGGGAGTCGAGAGCAGAAACAACAGAGTACTTCTCCATGAATTCCTCCCGTGACCGTGTGCTCCACTAGCAAGTGGGGAGCAGAAAGTGAAGTCACTTACTGTCTAGACTTGAGCACCGGAGGACAAGCTAGAATTGCTCTCTACGTTTGCAAAGCTCATGGCTCCTGCAAACATGACAGAGAGACAAGGGGTTCAGAGATCACAAGTTAAGCTGTCTTCAAGCAGTTTTTAATCTTTTAATGAAATATTTCTTCAGCTTCTCATTGAAAAACTAAGCAGGATAATTTCTCTGGTTACAAAGGTAAAAAGAATGCATCAGATACTTAGAATAACAGATGCCTAGATATAATCTATGTATTTTGCATGCCTATGTCAAATGCTTTACACATTAATATGTGCTCATGATACACACATTAACACACAGGTTTTTAGTGAACTTGGATATGTAAATTATAAGGGTGCTGAGGAAAGAAACATCTAATTTTAAGATTCATTTATTTTGTCATATATATGTAATTAACACATTATATAAACAACATTAATTTACATGTATGACATATGTTCATTCTTACAAAAAATACTTTTAGTCAAGTTATCCACATGCATCTGAGACATCAGTGTATTAGGACACATTCTTTTCAAGTACATTTTTATCCATTCCATCAGTCTGAGTTACAGCTCTTTTTAAATTTGTGTATGATGTTGTCACAGGGTATTTTAATATCGAGACACAATCTCTGTTAGGATAGTAGGAGTTTCCACAATCTTACTACTAATGGTTCTATTTTTAGGATTCATCTTTAAAATTTTGTAATAGAAATGTTATAACAAGAATAAAGTCTAAGTACATCTAGATCAGGTTTGTTTCCTTTTGAACCCATATTCTGTCAGGAGTCCTGGCGGAAAAGACCACGTACCGATGCCATTCCAGACTGCATCTTCTCCAAATGCTACTTTGACTTCGGGTGAGGGGTGCACAACACACTCAACAGTTCAAATGCTACGGAGATGTTTACCTGGAACCTATGTGCTCTTATGGATCAAAGTCACCCCATTCAATGTAATTTTCTAAATAAATTTAAAAATACTATGTATTCAGATATGTTCAAATTTGAAATAATTGAAATCCTCTTAAGAACTTTTTATTTTGTGAAATAATTTAAGATATAATCATTATATTAGTATTCCAGGGCTGCCATAACAATGTCCCCTAGTCTGGGAGGCTTAAACTACAGACATTTATTTTATTATAGTTCTGCAGACTAGACATCCAGGATCCAGATGTTGGCAGGGTTGTTTTGTTGTCCTGTTTTGATGTCTCTCTTTGGCTTGCAGATGGCTGTCTCCTTTCTGAGTCCTGACACAGTCTTCACTGTGTGTGTGTCTGTGTCCTAATCTCCACTTCTCGTAAGGATGCCAATCATACTGGCTATGACTCATATTGCAGCCCATTCTAATTACCTCATTTTGAAGTACTTCGGGTTAGGACTTCAACATATGAATTTAGAAGGGGGTCACAATTCAGCCCATAACATATGGCAATTACTACAAATACCTATATTGCGAGAAAGGGATAGTTTAAACCTCCAGAAGAATGTGAACTAATGAATAATATTAAAATGGACAGTGTCAATTACAAGGTACAAAAAAGAATGATATCCCTAAAATTGATGCTATAAGACACCTGTTTCTTTTAAAGTGATCTGCATATACTTAAATTTAGAAAATTTGAAGTTTTAAATTCGAAAGCCTCTAATAATGAGAATGTTATTATCAAGAAAAACAGAAGAACATAAGAGAATAGTTTACCCAAATTATAAGTAAATATGGCAGTCATTTTAAACATATATCAGCTTCATTGCTGGAAATATTTAAATTATTACTAAAGTTATATACTAAATCATTATATACTAAAGTTCTATAAATATTTTAGTAAGTCATACTCAAATAAGTGCATTTATTAAAGACCATTATAGAATATATTACCTACTTCATATGAAAAATATGAGCAAAATTATTATAGTGAAACAACAAATTAAATTAGGGTTTAGTACAGGAATAAAGCTGGCTATAGGATTATAAGAAAATATAAAATGCACTGATTTATCTAAGAAAAATTGCTTTAAAACACACATAAATTAAGAGATTCTTGCTGGAATCCATGAATAACCCATGAAGAAGAGATTGATAGTCAACAGTTTTATTGGAATATATTAATGAAAATTTGACCACATGTAAAATTACAGCTTTATATCATCTTTGTATTTTATGATGCTTTAATAGTTCCTCAAATGTATAATTTCGGCAGTCCCCCCAAAATTATGGCAAATATTATTATCCTGAATATGATGGTTATCACTCTTATTTATTTTTCTTCTAATATTTTATTATAAACATTTTCAAGCATACATAAACATTAAAATGATAGCACAATGAAAGCTTATTCACCAACCATCTTGATTTTACAATGACTGTTTTTCTCCAACTTGCTTTTTGGTGTATGTCTCTATCTATCCATTGCTCTCTTCATGCATTGACTCATCTTATTTTCTAATGCATTTCAAAGGAAGTTGCAGACGTCAGTGCACCCCCTACATGATGCCACAAGCATGCCGTCTGGGATGGTCTAGGTGCATGTTTTTCCCTTATAAGGGGAAATTTATGTCCAATAAAAAGCACATGATTTCATTTTGTCTTTGATGACTTTGGTAATATCTATGCCTTATGTGACTCAAACCCCTACACAGAAAGGCAACATCTCTATTACTATACAAAGCTCCCTGAAGGATTGCCTGTTAGTCAGTGTCTACACCCACCCACCCATCCACCCCCCCTCTTCTCAGAGGCCATACTCTTCTCATCTTTTCAACCATAAATGAGTGATACTTCTTCTAGAATGTGCCATACAGAAAAGTATATGGTATACGTGCTATGCTTTTATAGGTTCCTGTTACTCATCACCATGTTTTTGATGCTCTCCCATATTGTAGTTGATTTCTTTCCATTGTGTAGTGTAACTTCATACTATGGATACATCGCATTTTGTGTATTCACTCTGCTATTGATGGACCCAAGCCACTTCTAGTTTGGGACTTCTAGGAGCGGATGTGTCCTATATTCTCTTCTACAAGTCATCTATGGATACGTATCCACGTTTCCTTTTATTAAATACCTGGGAGTGAAATTCCAGTTTTTGTCCCCTGCATTTAATAAACAGTTTTGATATATTTAAATATGCATTGTTTTGCATTTTCAACTTGAAATGACAACATCTTGTGAGATCATCTTGCGAGCCGAGCTTGTGTGCCCAGCCGCGTGTCCTGCAGGCCAGATTTTGCTGCTGTCCTGTTCTGTGGTCCTGGCCCTGCCCACCCACTTCCACACTGTCTGCGTTCTCTGTGGTTCACTGTGGTGCCCCCACCTTAACGCAGAGTTGGGTGGTTGTGACAGGGACTTGTACTACAGTCTACAGAGTCTACAATGTTTCCATTTTTTTCCTTTACAGGAAAGAAAAATTTCCTGTCTGCATTGTATTTTGTTGTATGATTATAGCAAGTAGCAATCATATATATATATATATATATATATATATATATGCGAGAATACAGTATATATATATATACTGTATTTTTTATGTAATCAGATATTTCCCTTTATTCACTTCTATGACGTTTCAAATATCCTCTCCCATCTCAGCACGGGCTTTAGCAGCCTTGGAAAGAAGAGGGCTAGAGAAGTCCAGGCCAGGGAGTCTGCAGTGGACGGAGTGATAGGAAAGCCACCTCGTACATGCTTTATATGTTTATTCTCTTTCCGCTTCTATTTATTAAACTTTCATGGAGTTTTTATTTTAGACTAAATTTTTTACGCAGCAGTGTGTGCTGCTCTTACGCTGAGCACGTTGATTCTATTTGATAGGTCGTATACATATCTTACACAATCTAGTTTTTAGTTTTAATCACTTGGGTGATACCTTCTGGGTGTCTCCATGTAAAAGGTTCTATTATCTGAAGTTCTTTTGTTTCATTCGAGCTACGGGCATGCCCACTCTTCTCATGATGGAGCATTGCCTCTGTGTGTGAGTATGGTCTGGGCAGTGGCTCCAACTTCAGCAAGTTCAACCATGAGACATGGTGCAGCTCAGATGGGAGCCACACACCTCTGTGTTGGTTTCATCAAGTGGCTTCAGGAAGACCATCAGTATGAGCTTGGTTATTGTGTAACTTTTTCAGCTTAATGTTTCCTTGATGTCATTGGTAATGAATCTTTAACCTAGCAAATTAGAAAAAAAGGTGTTCAGACTTCATGGGCTAGGAAATGTGTTCTAGTTAGTAGCTTAAATAGTTTAAGCCTCAAATATGCATGTGGTCCACGAGCGTGGTTATGTATACCCAGGGAATACTGTTTCTTTCCAACCCCAATCTCCACCCACAAACTTCCTTACCACATGTGCAACCCACCCCAGCTTTGATGGGTTCTTCAAAAGTCTTTGAATGCTTTATTTCAACTCCTGATCTCTCTCTTCTCCTGCCATAGTGGATGTTAAGTCTCCACTCTAGATAACTGAGAATGAACCAGTCACACCTCTCTTCATGCACACACCTGTAACCCCCCCTCCCCACATAGGTCTCATTCATCATCAGCTTCCCCTTTAGTTCTGACCCCAAGAAACCGTTTCCCCCTTTGCTGTGAGCCTGCGTGTACAATGCAGAGTGTTTGCTGCACAGCATGCAGCAATGCTCTGTTTCTAATGCAGAAGGATTTTTTGCTGTTTCCTTCCCCTTGCTGGTTCATGTCAAAGACTTGATGTGAGTGCGGTTGTCTTTATTGCCTCGCACACTTCATGGAGAAAACCCAACACCGAATAGGTTTTATTTTGCTTATTGAATTTATTTGCATTGTTCTCCTCTCTAAAATGGATTTCAGGTCACTGAGAGCAAAGCTCATGTGCGTGAATGCTGACATATTACAGATGAAATGAAAATGGAAATGGCAGTCCAGGAAAGAAGGTGGAGCTAAGCCCACATCCCATGAAGGCTGCTGTAGTTGCCCCCAGAGACTAAAATGTGACTCACCTGCACTCCCAACAGCTGGACCAGAACCAAAGGCTATGTAAGGTCTCTGGAGCTCCTCGGAAAGGCACGGGCTCTCTTGTTTCTTCAGAGACTCTGCCTTTTTCCTGAGTGCACTTGGCGTCATGATAGGTGATTAGATGACACAGTAGGCAGGGTGCCTGACTGCCCTTTATGGGTCAGGAATTAGCAGGGTAATCTAGGAAAATGGTGCTGAGCTTTGAGCCCGACTTAATGTGCTTCCAAATCCAAACAATGATCTTGATCTGTTTTTTAAAACTTAGGTAAGTTTCTTGAACTCTCAGACACCCAGTTTGTTCACCAGTAAACTGTAAGTAATGTCACCTCTATTTTGTGGGTGCTTGAGAATCAAAGAGCAATGGGGACCAGAGACGCTCTGTGAACCGAGGGCGAAAAGACCATCTGACTGTCGAAGTGGCAACGGTGCTCACAGCTGGGGGCTAAGGAAGCGGATGCCCAGGACATCCCTGGCTTTTCTGGAGACCCAGAAGTACTCTTAAGTATGACCCCTTAATCCAGGCTTAAAAATGGAGTTCAGAAGGCACAGTGCCAGTTGAAGTCTAGGAATCAAGAACACCATACCAAATGGGGATATAAACTTTATAAAGCCATCAAGAAATAAAAGGTATTGTCGAGCCAAGCAGATAGAAATAACAATAGCTACGCTAAAGGGAATGCTATTGTCTTCCAAGCCCAGAGTGAGGCTCAGTCATCCACACCTTTGTGCTCCCAGTCACGATGTCCCGATGGGAAAGTCTGAGGGTGAAGAAGGCTGGTAAGGAAAAAAAAAATGGAGAAATGGAGAGCTGTATGAACGCCCTAGACTACCAGACAGACGAACCAGGGCATCTTAGAGTGAATCAATCCAGAAACCTCGCTGGAGGCAAAAATTATGAAATGGAAGCTGACCTACTTTGGGGACATCGTGAGGAGGCAGCGGGCTCTTCGGAAAGAACAGTAATGTTGGGGGAAATGGAAGGCAGCAAAGAAAGAGAAAGATCACACATGAGATGGATTAATTCCATAAAATAAACTGTAGGCATGAGTCTACAGGCGACCAGCAGGGCTGCGGAGGACAGGACACGGTGGCTGTCACTCCTTCGTAGGGTCACCTGGAGCCGGAGCCAGCTGAAATAGCATGTCACACACACAGAATGTCCAGGCACCATTCCACTGTGACTCTGACAGAGAAGGAAGTGATTCACGGAAAGGTGAGCTGTTTGTTCAGTTAGTAAGGTGGGGAGTTGACCAGGCTTTGACCCCTGCCAGGCTGTTCTTACCATCTGCATTACTAATCCCATGCACAGTCCACAAGCCAGCAGAATGTGGAAGACAAGCCCCTTCCCCATGTGGGTCCACGTTCACACAGAGTCTTACAAACAAACCAGCCCTTGGTCAGAATGTTTTCTCTCATTCTACATGGACCCTGTGCCTTGCCACTCTCTAAGTTTAATAGAACCTTAGACAGTGGCTGCTGGCCGCTGTGTGAACATTTTGGCGTCCTTTCTCACGGGTTCAGACCTTTCCCAGGTGGGAAAATCCAGGTGGGATTTTCGGCAGTTTCAATGGTCATGACCTGAGATACGCTATCTCCAGCTGCTGCTATATTCATGAATGTGTATTGGTCTTCCCGATGTAAGGGGAAAGGCCAAGGAGGCTGGATCACCAGGACGAACGTGAACTTGACTATCCGTCCTCAGGTGAATCTGAAAGAGCAGTGTTAATTCCAGCTGTTTGCTATGAAAATGCCTCATTTTCCAAACTTAAAAAGAATGGCCCTTCTCAGCTCTGAGCAATGAGTTTGGTCTGAGCCCTCCTGTTAACAGGCAGCGTACTCTCATCACAGCCAGACAAGGTGAGAATATCTTCCGTTATGATACCTCCTATTAATTTTCCCTCACAGCTCTCAACATCTGGGCTCCTGGAACCCAGTGCCTCAGTCAAGATTTTTAAAAAATATTTTAATGGATTTAATTCTTTTAGAAATGAAAAGAAATATAGTCGGCCCAGATGTCTAGATGGCCAGTGCCCGCTGACTTGTTAGCATTCGGAGTGCGCAGGAGAAAGTTCACCTTCATCTGCAGTAACGGGATTGGATGTGCTTTCTTTGCAGTGATCCATGCACAGCCCTCGGACAAGGCCAAGGGAAACACGGTCGCCCTGGCAACAAAGAGGGGGTTCTAATAACTTTTTTAAAAGACTTGTCTAATGTTGGGTTTGAATAAAGATGTGGGCCTTTCTCTGTGCAGCCCTTTTAATGAGCAGTCTGGCGCATTAGACGGCCCTAGGAGAAAGACTCCTTTCTCCTCATCAGAAAGGGCGACTCGAGTAAGAATGGCTGGTACTGAGACTCCGAAAAAGCCTGTCTACAGTCTCTATTTATTCCATTCCCCAGGGGAGAGTGGCTGCTGGCTCCGCCCCTACTCCTTCCCTTTCTAAAGGAAACGACCTTCTGACCGCATCCTACGTAGATGTAGGGGAATCCGCCGGCCCACTGAGCAGGCCTGCACCCACACAGTGTGTGAAAGCACACACCTGTCTAAGCATACAGAGTGGGAGGAAATGGAAGTTGCCACCTTGGGAAAGTTCTAGAAAGGAGTCAGAAGAAAAGGAGAGAGAGAGAGAAAGAGTTGGATCGCTCCCGCCCTACTGGCAGCTGCCGTGCAAACGCAGCATCTGTTGTTTCTGACATTACAATGGCATTGACGACACAGGACACAGCTCCGTGTCCAGCTGGGAAGGTCCTTATCCTTGTCCAGGTGGGCTCAGGAAGCTAATTTCAATATGACCACCTGCCGGATATCATCCAGGGACTTGGCATTCATGAAAGGTTTCCAAAAGACAGCCAGAAACTCTCTGAGCACACTTTTTATTTTGCTCCAGAGTGTCTGTGTGTACACTCTTATCCATATTTACATTAAAAATATGAAGCATACATCGAAGGGATTGCTGAGGTGCAGGTACATCGATTTAGACAACTGATTCATTTGATTTCCTGCTTGGTTGTTCCAACAATCTCATTCTGCTATGTCTGTTGTTGTTAAAAGCAGGAGGCTGTGGTTTGTCTAGTGCAGGGGTCCCCAAACTTTTTACACAGGGGGCCAGTTCACTGTCCCTCAGACCGTTGGAGGGCCGGACTATAAAAAAAACTATGAACAAATCCCTATGCACACTGCACATATCTTATTTTAAAGTAAAAAAACAAAACGGGAACAAATACAATATTTAAAATAAAGAACAAGTAAACTTAAATCAACAAACTGACCAGTATTTCAGTGGGAACTATGGGCCTGCTTTTGGCTAATGGGATGGTCAATGTGCTCCTCTCACTGACCACCAATGAAAGAGGTGCCCCTTCCGGAAGTATGGTGGGGGCCGCATAAATGGCCTCAGGGGGCCGCATGCGGCCCGCGGACCGTAGTTTGGGGACCCCTGGTCTAGTGTCTAGGCACATGACCCAGCCTCACTTTATCTGTACTTAAGAGTCTGAGAAAACTAAAGGACTTTGGTGTGATCTGGATTCAAGAGAAATACAAGCTCCAGAATTTAAGGAACCTTTTCTTTCATCTTCTGGAAATGACCTTATGAATCGGAAATTCAGGAAAGCAAGAACGTCCCTTTAGGGCCAAGCAGAGATAAAAGTCTCCTGGGTGATGCTTCTTAAACCTGTGAAGGATCTCCTTTGTCAAAAAAAGAAAAAATGGTCTCAGACAAGTCACACAGGTAAGGGAGACTTTATGCAAGACCGCTGCATGGTCACACGGTGTGCCCTGCGCCCGCAGGCAAGCATGCCAGCTTTGTGTCCCCTTAGTGATGGCTGTTGGCAGGGGTGTGTGAAGGGGGTTGTTTTTGTTGTACTATTTTTTCATGCATTGGGTTGGGCTATAGTAGCTTCACCTGCTTGTGCTCCTGCCCGGTGATCTGTTATCTTGACAGCTGGAAATACTCACTCTCACTGTCCAGTTCAGCCCGGGCCAGCCTCAGATGCTAGGTCTTCCACTAGATCAGATTAACACGGCAACCATGCAACATCCAACTGCTCAGCTAAGTATAGAGCTTTGTTCATGGTCTGAGTCTGATTCTAGAACCCGGAGCTATGGAGGAGACTACACTACTTTACATAATATTAAATAACATTTCCTTGTGTGGTAAACATATTTTATGACATTGGATAGGATTCAATTGGACATTTTCTCGTCAGATAAAGCTTCCAGTTCAACAGTTGTACCTGATCCTTAAGCAATCTAGTCTTTTTCTATGAACTTGCTATACTTAGGAAAACAAAGATCTTTTTTTTAAACTTTATTTATTTATTCATTTTAGAGAGGAGAGAGAGAGAGAAAGAGAGAGAGAGAGAGAGAGAAGGGAGGAGCAGAAAGCATCAACTCCCATATGTGCCTTGACCAAGCAAGCCCAGGGTTTTGAACCAGCGACCTCAGAGTTCCAGGTCGAAGCTTTATCCACTGCGCCACCACAGGTCAGGTGGAAAACAAAGATCTTTTAAAGACTTTTTTCATTTAGGTTTACACATGGTTACTTTATACAGGTTTGTTCTTATTTTCTCAGAGTGGTCTTTATGAGTTTTCATTCTTTTGCCTTGAAGAAGCTGTTTGTTTTATCCTGACCCCTTCCTTTAATAATTTCAACAGATGCTTCGCATCTTACCTTAGCTGTCACTTCTCTCAAGAAGTTTTTATTTTCCCCAAGGCTGGGTTAGCCGGTGGACCACGCCATTCGGTATGGCAATCGATACTGTATGAAGTCACCGCATGGCCCATCTTAAACTTGCACAGTGTCACTTGTCAGTTATGTTTCAGTAAAACTGGGGCAAGGGAGGGCGAGCTCTTCGTTGACCTTCTAATCACCCAGTGCTATGGCTTCTTAGTCTTCGGGCCATTAACATTTTTTCCTGTCATGTGATAATAAATATCAAATCCAAATTTCTATTTCTCATCTTCATCTTCTCTTGAGCTCCTAACCAGCAGAGCGTCTTGCTGTACACCTTCACGTGGGCACGTGGTGAGTATCAGACACATAAATGCCCCAGTCTGCATTGATCATTTCCCCCCGCACCCTGGTGGACCTAAGGCACTCACCGAGGTTGCCTGGTGGAAAGTTGAAAGCATAGACTCCTGCCTGCCCTGCATGCTGACGGTCTTCCAGGACTGTCTCCTGTCATGTCCACACATAGTGCCCGCAAACAGACCCTGGCTCTCGTAGCACCGCCCAAACCACTGAAAACTCACACCAGCTCTCACAGCATGTCTCCGCCTGTCCCTGTGGACACCTTCATTCCTGTGACTTCACTGAAACATGGTCCTGCCCCAGGCACTCTGTCTCCCGGTCTTCAGTGACACCATATTGCTGTAGATTCCAAATACCTGGACTTGGCCTTACAAAGCACTTATATCACCTGTGTATCTTCTACCTAACTGCCTCCACTTCTCACTGCATTTCAACATCAGCAGGCAGGATTGACCATCTTGCAGAAAGGTATTATGATTTCTCTCGGGGCTCTCTCTTACCTTGTTTTGGCTGATTTTGCTTTTTTAGAGGTTGACTTGCATTTTAATATCTACTCTTCTATAAAACTTCAGCAATTCTTGCGTGTGACAAAAGAACTCTGAATTTTCTATAAACTGCCCAGTTGATTTTTTATGCTCAGCTCGTTTTGAAATCACTGTAGTAAATATATCCTTTTGTAGAAAAAAAATTACAACCTATAGGCTGTTTTATTTTTTGTTTTCTCTCTTTCTGATGTTAGTAAGTTTTCTTAGGACTAGAACAGTAGTAGGCTATTGTTTTATTCCAAAATTTTGGAAGCACAGACCCCTACCTGTGGGAGATGTTAAATAATTACTTAACAGAATCAGACTATGTGGACACGTATGCATAACTGAGTTCAGAAACAAGAGTTGGATCTCCAGTTTTCCAATATGTAAGTAAAATGTGGAGTGTATTCTCAAATATCTGTGGTGAATTTATAAGGGTTTAACGTACAGATGTTCATCATTTTCTAGTTTTGTTTTCTCCCTCCTTTAGTAATATGTTATGCCTCAGCCCCTAGGAATGGTGTCTCTTCTCCACATACCCACAATGCCCTACGTGTCATCATTCCTGATGAGCCAGGCTCTGCTACTTCTGTTTTCCTTTAACTCTTTCTAGTCATCTGCCACATTGTCTCCTCATCACCACTGTTTCCCAACTGGTACCACGAACCCATTCGATGTAAGGGGTTTAATTTGTGAAGAATTTTGTTTTAAAAAGCATTTTGTGTAACCCTCCTCAAAGTTGCTTCCAAAAATTCATACACAGTAAAATCAAGGGCATTGAAAATTTGGAAAGGGATACTTGTCAGTATTCTACTAATCAAATCATGAAACTGGCTCTATTTTAGTAACCCGCGAATCATATAGGTGAATATATGTTTAAGGAAGTCGACTGGATTGGAAAGAGATGTGACTTCCAGGTGGCTCTGTCAGACATGGGCAACGGGCATCTGTGCCCTCAAAGACTGATGACTCCTTTTCCTGCGTCTCCTTAGTCACTCCGCGGGAAGGTAGCGTGCAGCGCAGTGGGAGAGATTTTACCTGCACGGTCTGCTTTGGAATACAGCACCCTGCTGTAATTTTCGTTCTCTATAGTTAATCACAAATATTTACTGAGCATCGATGAGGGGTCGCACACTGTGGCAATGTGAAAGGGCTAAAGTCTTTGCCCTTTAAAAGTTCCCACTATAACAGGGTTTGTCGCAATTCAAGTACGAATTAAAATGCAGTGGTAAGATCGATGTAAGAATATGTCTACAGGATTGTGCATGAAAAATTCTTGTTTCAGGGATCCATTTTATAAAGAATTTCCACATTTATCTTATTGAAGAGTGTGCTTAAGGTGGTACTTATTTAAGCACCTTATTAAGTTAAGGAGTCACTTATTTAAGTCTTTAAGGTGGGCATGGCTTTCATCTCTTGTGTGAAGATGAAGAAATGAAGGGTTAGAACAATTCCGTGGCTTTTCCAGCATTATATACCTTGTGAATAAAAACAAATGAACAAAACAAACAAAAAACTTGGAAATAACTTCTTAATTGTTGAATGCAAATCCAAGATGCTTTTTATGTGTGCATCCATTGCTGTGTACTTCAAAATGCTCATTGGTGTGCTGATTGTCTAGACTCCCTGTGTAGGGCACAGGGACAAGTTCCTTTTGTATACACACGTATGTGCAAGCCTATGCCCATGTGTCATGTCCTCAAGAGTATGACTTCTGATAAGGTAGCATATCACAGTTTGAAATTTTAAACTCCTGACGTTAAGAAGGTGTAGAATTAAAAGGAAATGGGTACATTATGTTTAGCAATAAGCACATGCTTATTCATCTAAAATAAAGTCATTTACTCTGCGGGGGACCAAGGTTCACTGTACCAGCAAGCTGGCGAAGGGGGGGCCCCTGTCTAAAAGAGCAAGCAAATTCATGGTGTGATGTTGCGTTACATTGTATTAACAGTCAGCACCCTGCAAGGAGACCAAGGGTGAGGGAAGCTGTCTTCTCTGGTGGAAGTGGGCGGTGGCTGTGAGAGTTAGGCAAGGCTTTGCAGAGGTGACGGGGCTCGCACCATTGTGAGATTTTAACAGTAAGTTGCTCACCAGAAACGTGAGGACATAGTCTAGGCGATGTTGCATGCAAAACAAGGAGCTCAGCTCAATTGCTAAAACATCCCATCTATTGAAAATATTTGCAGCCGCTCTTAAAGGACCAAGAGCCCATTGCTGAGACACTGAGAAACTTCCCAGTAAATTCCCTGATAAATATTTAACTCGGTCCACATGACTCTGGAACTTATCTGCACACTGTCACTTCAGATGACATGAAGAAAAATGTCCCTTGCCAGGCTTCTCTCCTTGTTGCCAGTAAGATCTCAAGTTATATGAAATCCTGGCAGGAGCATGTTCACCCCACCTGCACAGAAGTTAAGAGCTAGTGCTGGTGATTCCTCGCAGTCAGACCCATTATTTACTGCTCCTTCCCCGCGGAGTCAGCGACCTGCGGTCACAGAGCTCAGCAGCACTCCAAGGTAGGAAGTCATCTGGGGAACCCAATCCCCAGCCACCCCAACTTCCTATAGAGAAAAGGTTTGGCTGGTGAATGAACTCCTTGCTTTTCAACCAGTTGCTCAGGAGTCAGATTTGCACAACGTGGTTGTGGCTGGGTGGACCTACCATCCAGAACCAGCCACCATGCCCTCAAGAACATGATTTCCCTGAGTGGGTTTTCCGGGCTGCCATCCTCTTCTTGTTCTTCAGAGAAGAAATAATTACTCATCTACCGGGCTCCTTCCATGAGTTCACAGGACACAGACAGTCACCCCAGTTTCCATTATCCGTCCAGACAACTCGGATTTATTACCTGTGGAGGTCAAGGTGCCATCCCGCACGATGTGGTGGTCAGGCCGGCACTTAAATTACTTCCTGTAAATAAGACTCATTAGCCGTGGTGACCTAAGGACACTTTCAATTTCAGATGCTGCCTCGTAGAGAGAATCTTGGTATTATTCCTGTAGCTGGCTGCTGTGGGCTCAGCTTCCCTTTGGTTCTCACTTGAGGACATTAACTGCGGGCTCCCCACGCCTCAGAGAAGAACTCCTTCACCTGCTCTGCCTTCACTCGCCTTTACTATCAAAAACTGGAGATGTGATAGTTCTATTAAATAGAAGACAGAGGAAATCAAGAAATTTGATTTTGACATCTGGAGGAATCGTGTGAAAAGCCCACAGATGCTGACGTCTCTTGTTGTAAAAATCCATAGTGAGTTCCCATTTTCAGAGGCAGATTAGGCAACCATTTCAAGTAACCCACTTCTGAAAAAAATGCCATAATTTTAAACTTTTATTTTTTGTAGAATATATATACAACTCGTTTTATATATATATATGTATGTATATAAATCTATAGTACTATTTTAAAATAACACTCAACTTACTGTCTAGAAATGACATAATTTTTTTAGACTCAAGGACGTATTTGAAGAGCAGATAATAGTTAGTCTTTCCCCAAGACAATAATAAGACATCTTTATGTTTATAAACCCCATCATCACCAATATCTTTCTCTATATATTATAGTGAAGTGCATGTAACAGGAAACTGAATTTGATCTGGAAGTCAAAGTCCCTGAAACTGACACAAAAGATGCCATCGGTGAAAACAGAACTTACACGAACACCTGTTCTTCACTGCCGCTGACATTTCTAATCTTTTCCTGAGAATAACAGGTCAATCAGGTGTGGTCCCCACAGACAAGAAAAAAAACAACGACACAAGTATATCTGTTTGTTTGTGTCAGGACCTATTTTACAGGACTGTAAAAATCAATCTGTTTCTTTCCCAGGTCCCATGTGTTCGAGGTTGAAAGTGTGCTTTAGACATATGTAAATGTCCTAATGCAGCATTCATCTGTCACCGCTGAAATCTTGCTGTGACAGCACCGAACACTAGCTACAAATGAGTCACACCGTTCTGGAGTTTCTGATGTCACTCCTGCTGTGGTTGGAGAAAGGGGAGCTCCTGCCAGGATGATTGTGGGACCTTCCCTTCCCTTCCCGGGGGCGGCTTTGCAGTGCTCGGCGCTGGGGGAGGGCAGATGCTCAGAACAGGAAAGGGAAGAGGTGGCTGGCGTATGGCATGTCCTTAGAGACACGAGCGACGAGCCCCGGATCACCGATGAACCACATTTCCCCTCTGGGAGCTTCTCTCTGGACTAAGTCATCGCCCTTGGTCTCTGGGAAGGCCAAATGCTCATCCAGA
This sequence comes from Saccopteryx bilineata, assembly GCF_036850765.1. Lineage (NCBI taxonomy): Eukaryota > Metazoa > Chordata > Mammalia > Chiroptera > Emballonuridae > Saccopteryx > Saccopteryx bilineata. Next base: position 4,132,560 of record NC_089500.1, read on the forward strand.
AGTCACGGATAGACTGTCCTACTCTAGGGACCTGCTAAACGTAAGAGTGTTCTCCCATCTGGCCCTGGCTTTCATCACGCTTACAGTCTGGTGCTGGAGGCAGAACTCAGACATAAAAACTACTCAAAGGACAGTTGTGTGAAACTGCCTACTGTGAAGATATGGAAAATACCCCTCCACGGAGGAGTAGGCAGAGAGGGTCGCATTCTTAAATAACGCACACAGTCCAAACAGACGGCGAATGGAATTCCAGGAAGAAGTACTGACATCAGCGGGAGAAAGATAATGTAACAAACATAGTTCATATACAACCAACAAGGCAAGCAGACCCGTCTGCTCAATTTAGGAGTTGAAAATACCGTCTAACAAACCAGGAGGGACCAGCCCTGCTCCGCGCGGATGCTGGAGAGCTCCTTGCATGCGCCCGGGACGATTGGAGGTCTTTAATGGTGGCATGTTTTGTCACAGCCTCACAGCAGCGTGGAAGGAAGGTGGGAAGGAGGAAGAATGACCCAGTCGAGGTGAGAAGTCAGGCATCTGACTGCGATCCAGGGGCTGGATTCATTATCTTCACTGGAAATGAGGACAATTTCTACTTCCTAGTAAGTTCTTAGTAACGGTTTCTTTCTTTCTTTCTTTTTTTTTTTCTTTCTTTCTTTCTTTCTTTCTTTCTTTCTTTCTTTCTTTCTTTCTTTCTTTCTTTTGAATTAACATTAAATGAAGTTCTTAGTAACGTTTTCTTTCTTTCTTTCTTTCTTTCTTTCTTTCTTTCTTTCTTTCTTTCTTTCTTTCTTCTTTCTTTCTTTCTTTTGAATTAACATTAAATGTTTTTGTCCTTGCTGACTCACTGGAAATTTGAAAGAAGCAAGTTGAGAACACTTTCAAACCACAAAGCACCATCCAAGTGTGAAGTGTGATCCTGTGAACGGGAGAATGAGGGGACCAGATGTGAGAGAGAATGCGAAAAGCATCTTCGAGATTTTGAAACGGGGTGTAGGAAAAGCACATGTTCTCACAAAGTAGCACACAGAGGAATTAGGTTGAGGAGCATAATGAGGAGTATATTCAGGAATTCTTTAAATCCCACATGAAATGAAAATGTATCTCAGTGGAAATGCTTTATGGGGTGAGGTTCCCATGAAGTCAGAATATAAACAGAGAACACTAGCTAATTAATATTCATAATCTTAGCTATGCCCAGTAGCCCAATGGATCACAGTATGTTAATTATCTCAGATAGTTCTAACATACATAACTCCATGCAAAATAAGTGGTAGTTAGCAGTGTGTGTGTGTTGAGGGTTGGGGGTGAGGGGGAGTGGAGCTCAGCTCATTAAGTGAGTTTGTTGCAGAACCGTAAATGGGGCTCTGAACTCACCAATTATTTCTCTTCTTAGAAGTTGAGAAATCAAAAGTTAGAGCAGGAACAGTGGATTCTAATGAGCGGGTAGGTTGTCTAGATCAGTGGTTCTCAACCAGGGCAGTTTTGCTGCCCGTGAAATATTTGGCCATGTGTGGAGACTCACAGCTGAGTCCGGGAAGCTACTAACAGTTAGTAGGTGGAGGCTTAGGGATACTGCTGAACATCCTGCCCCACCAAGGAAAACCCCCACCGCAAAGAATGGTCCAGCCCACCGTCAGGTTGGGAAGCCCCATAGGGCCGCCTCTGACATCCAGCTCACAGAGCAAATGCACAGAACGACAGTGGGATGTAGCGCTGGAGGGCCCTAGACATTTAGGAAAAGGATATAGAATGTGCGGATAAAAAAATCTCTGAGTCTGATGTGATGTCTGCAGCAGATGCACCTGGGGTACCTCCAAAGTGTCTCTTGGCCATACAGTCCTCCCTGACCCTGGGCCACCTTGCTCAGGCTTAGCTGATGCTAAACTCACCAACTGGTCAGTCCAAGGCAGCTCCAATGGCCACGGCTGGCTGGCCGGCCACTTGGTCAGACCCCTGGTCTTCTTCCCACCTCCTCATTAGATGGAGACCCACAGGGTGCTGTCTTATTCTCAGGATGCCCCTGGAGGTGGTGCAGGGATGCCTGCTGGGAGCACAGCAGGGGGCTCTGGAGCACCTCCTAAACTGGGACCAGCACAGTGACCGGGCACCCCGCGTTGGCTTTTCACCCTGCCCTGGCTCCCACCACTCCTCTTGCGGCCCGGGGGGTTTGCCTCCCAGTAGAATACTAGCAACAAGCTTTGCCTCCAGCTCTGTTTTCTTGGTATCCAGGCTAAGGAAACTGTCTTCAAATTTCCCAAGGAGCTTGCAGGTTGTAGAATAGATTCTCTATCCCAGGATATGAGTGTGCTGGCAGCAATGAAATAATATGCTGACTTTGTGAAAATATGTCAGTGGTCATGGGAACTAGAAAATGGCAACACTGGAGATGCTCTGAATCCCAGAGAACAGGTAGATGGTTTTGTGTTAGGGAAGAAGTGTTTGAAAGAAGGAGAAAAAATAGTCATGCTATCAGTTCCAACGACCAAGGAAAGCAAACTCAGAATGCTGTTTGAGGAATTCGGACTGCCCAAACCCTACATATTTCTTTCTTAAATACATTTTTAAAACTTCTCAAGGAAAAGTATTTTCCTAAGTGAATAAACTCAAGCAAGGTTATATGACATAATATGACAGTTCTATCACATGGATTGGTTACAAAAAAGTTCTTACTTGACTTACAGAAAACAGTTCTATTAAAATATTTGTATTCTTCCTTATGCATAAGTAGGGGCATCTCCTAGAGTTTCCAAGTAGTTCTTACTGACGTGTCCACAAAACTCGTGTCTTGGACGTTGCTGTCCCTTTTCATTTCTCATTTTGCATCTGGACGAAGGTGACGACCGCTTCACGCCAGACAGGGTTATTTTACTGGACTATACTTGGAAAATATTTGGCTGAATCAACTTTGCTCTGATGTGGAAGCATACTTCCTGAAATTTTTGAAGAACAGCATATTTTTCAATCATACAATAAATAAATGTGTGGCTTCTTTTTTCAATATATAGATGGAGACCACGTACAAGACTGTCTATTGTTATAGAAGATGTTATATGTAAATATTGATAGATTGAATACTGAGTATTTATACAAATCATCCAAGAAAGCATGCATTTCCTGAGACAGCTACTATTTATATTAACTGTTTTATCTCACACAAAGCAAACGTAGCCCCTGATGTTACAACAAAAATTGTGGGTGATGTTTCAACCAAGACAGCTAGGCCTAGGCAGAAAAGTTGCTCCTTTAAATTGATGTTGGCCAGTTCCGCTACAGAGTTGTAGGTGAAACACGGCATGACACTCCTCACTTTAGAATGTCATTGGGTTATAGAATGTTATAGGAAAGCTTGCATTGATGCGTGAAATATTCTCTCTGACTTCCTTTGTTATCATTTATTGACAAGAACATTAGATAACGTTGGATCCCAGAAATGCTTCCTTTTACCCTGGTTGGAATACTGAACTCCTAACATGGACTTTTTGTTTGCATTTTAACATTCTCCACTAATTCAGATGGAGCTGCAACATTCTCAGATAGAGACTGAGGAGTGCTTCTCCTTGTATTTGATTATATGACGTTAAATCCAGTTCACTTATAGAGCTCAACACTGACCTAAATCAGGAAAGAGGATGTGGAATTAATTTATTCAAACTTTACCCCTAAAACTGGACTTGAAATATAATAATAATGATGATGATAATAATAAGGCTTGTCACTTCTTACACATTGACAAGGATATGATATTTCTTGAAAACTTCTGAGCATAAAACATGAAATTACCATTAGGAATTTCTCTCTTTTTTTTTTCTTTTTTTTTTTTTTTGTATTTTTCTGAAGCTGGAAACGGGAAGAGACAGTCAGACTCCCACATGCTCTCGACCGGGATCCACTCGGCACTCCCACCAGGGGGCGACGCTCTGCCCCTCCGGGGCGTCGTTCTGTCGCGACCAGAGCCACTCTAGTGCCTGGGGCAGAGGCCAAGGAGCCATCCCCAGCGCCCGGGCCATCTTTGCTCCAATGGAGCCTTGGCTGCGGGAAGGGAAGAGAGAGACAGAGAGGAAGGAGAGGGGGAGGGGTGGAGAAGCAGATGGGCGCTTCTCCTGTGTGCCCTGGCCGGGAATCAAACCCCAGACTTCTGCACACCAGGCCGATGCTCTACCACCCAGCCAACCAGCCAGGGCGAGGAATTTTTCTTAATGGAATATTCAGGAAGTTGATGGTAACTTAGTTGATGGTAACTCTGTTTATTAGGTAATTTTCTTATTAGCAGGATTTGTGAGCATAAACCTAGAAACAAATGATGGTTATGCATTTTGTTATCTGTCCATCTCAATTATCATTTGTCAACGTGGCTACTGACCTGCTAGAATTATTCTAAATACTATTTTAATTTTCTACATTATTTATGAAAATGATGAGACAGACTGTTCTTATGTAGTTCTTTTCCATTGCAAACAAATTTCGACATGCATTGATATATATCACAAAAGTTATTTTATTCTTTCAGTTTTTAATTATCAATAATAATGCCTTAAAATGATTTAGGAAATACAATTATCAGTTCAAAAATATATTCCTCTTATTTCATATGCAAACTTATATGATTTTTTTTTACTTTTTTTTTTTTTTACAGAGACAGAGAGAGAGTCAGAGAGAGGGATAGACAGACAGAAACAGAGAGAGATGAGAAGCATCAATCATCATTTTTTTGTTGTGACACCTTAGTTGTTCATTGATTGCTTTCTCATATGTGCCTTGACCATGGGCCTTCAGCAGACTGAGTAACACCTTGCTCAAGCCAGATGAGAGCGTGCTCAAGCTGGCAACCTCGGGGTCTTGAACCTGGGTCGTCATCATCCCAGTCCGACGCTCTATCCACTGTGCCACTGCCTGGTCAGGCCAGACTTGTATGATTTTTCTTGAGACTGATTTTCTTTTCTGTGAAAACCTCCTAATTAAAATTTATGTGACTTCTCATTAAAAATGCAAGCAGGATTTTCCATTTCACATCACATTCATAACACTATTCTTTTTTAGAACTCAATCTCCTTTTCCTAGATTAACGTGAAGCAAAAAAACATATACCAAGCAAAAATAAATAAATAAATAAATAAAAAAGTTTAACTTTAACCACAGAGCACTTAAGTAATCAAAATACAGACTCCGGGCTGTTATGAGGAATTATAACACATTGAGAAGTAGTATTCGTCAGTAAGACCCTGACTTCCCAACACTGACTTCTTTATCTTTAGCAGTGAGGTGGAAATGTTGGTACTCAAAGCATTACTCCTCTACCACAACCATACTCTGATCAACCACAACACTTCCTTCTCAATCTTTCCATTTGCAGAGATCACATGGAAAGAGAAAATTTATTTGTGCTATCATTACTGTTTTTTTTTAAATTTTGTTGAATTACAACTCTCCCAAATTCTTCATGCAATAATATAAATTGACTCTGAATCAACTTGAGACTTTATATGGAGGTTTACCTGTCTAATTAAAAAATAATAATAGTAATATTGATTAATCTTGAAAACTTAAGAAAAATGCAATAACAATGTTCTAGCATAAGATATTTAGCCAAATGCAGAAAACCCAAAAATGCTAAACAGCAATGAGTTTAAAACATTAGAATACATTTACCTCTATTTTCCAGTTTTTCTTTCAGGGTAATCTTGCAAACATGGATTTTGTATTTATTCAAACAAATGCAACTTCGGGTAGAAAAATATTCTTATAAATATCTTAAATAATGTCTAAATGAATTTATTTTTTTAAATCAATATATAATCCACCATAGTTCTTTGTTCTGGAAGCATCATTAAGCGTGTGTTGATAATATTTTGGTAGTGCATTATTTTAAAAAGTTCAAGCAGAAATTCAGAACCATGTGAACTCTGAGAGCTAGGCGTGCCTTGCTGGCATTTCAAAAATTTCCCTTTGACCTCAAATGAATTATATATTTATCTTCTGGTTTATGTAAGAAAATAACAAGATTTTAAGTAGATAGGATGCATATTTAGTCTTTGAGATCAAGATTTTGATATAGCTATGTGTCTTCATGTTAAAGGACAGCATGAAGAGATAACATTTGACATGTAAATTGAACACGTTTTAATGCCACATATTATGACTTGTTTTTAAAAAAATCTCCCTTCTGCTTGCTATAGATTTAATGCTCACCATCCCTATTTATATGCTAAACACCTAATCCCCAAAGTGATGATACTTTCAGGTGGGGCCCCAGGAATGAGATTAGTTCCCTTGGGAAAAAGACCTCCCCCTCCACTCCTCTTCCATCATGTGAGGATGCAGCCAGAGGACCACTGACTAGTAGGAACCAGGAAGGGGGCTCTCACTGAACCCTGACCACTATGCTCACACCCTGACCTTGGCCTTCCAGCCTCGAGAACTGTCAGAAATGAATTTCTGTTGTGTGTGAACCACCAGTTTATGGCGTTTTGTTACAGCGACTGTTGGTCTAATAAGTTTGTAAATATGATATATATGTTTGCTCACTTGTGACTTATATTGGGTGGGGGGGGGCAGGCTATAAGCAGGCCAGGTCGTTGTAGCCTAAGGTTTGGTTTTAGGATTAAGCTTTTCCCCACACCCTTGACTGATTGTATGATCTGGGTGGTGCACTCTCATGAGGAATCCAATTATGCCTTGGATAAGTGACTTTGTATCAGAGACTTCCTTGTTTGTATATTGGATTAAGGGATTTTGGTTTTCTACACTCTAAAGTGGGACAGACCAGGAGCTGGCTCACTCAGTTCCTGCTATCATGATTGCGGGGGCTTCCCTGATCCCTTGCCCTTCATGGGAAAAGCTGGTTTTCTGCTTTTCCCTTGTCTTCTTTTGTGGTTTGCCTGTCTTGGTGAGACACCAATAAATAGGATGGCCCCCCATCCTCTGACTCCGCCATTTCTTTATCGTCTGCCCGAATCCAATGGGAACCTACATGTGAATGGCCACGATGGCGGCTCCTGGCCCTACAGCAACGCAAATGAGCTAAGACACTACTTGTAAGGCCAGTAGCCAGGGCCACCATCACAGCTGCCTGGCCCATGCAGGTTCGCATTGGATTTGGACAGTCGGTAAAGAAACTACGGAGCCAAAAGCTGATGGGCTATTATCTTTAATCCTAGCTTGCACCCAGCAGGCAAGTAAAAACACACACTGAGCTCCAAAACCCACTCATTCAGTGCTCACAAAGGAACTGACTTATCCGAGTTTCCTAGAATTAAACATTTCTAGCTCACCAGATTTATTCACCTCTGTTCCCCATCTCCTTCTCTCTGCACCAACTCTACACAAACTGGCTTTTCCTTCAGCACTCTGCCATCTTGGCTGCTTCTCCTGGCCTCCTCCACGTGGCCTTTCTCTGCTCTCCTCTCTAATGCTAATCTCAGGAACCAAGAGAGAGCAAGCTCCTGGTCTGCCCCACTTTTAGTGCAGAAATCAAAACCTTTAATCCAATATACAAAATAAGGAAGTCTCTAATACAAAGTCACTTATCTGTGACATGATGGGATTGCACCACCCCACATCAAAAAGGGTGGAAAAAGCTTAGTCCTAAAATCAAGCCCCAGGCTACAAGGATCCTGTCTGCCCACAGCCCGCCCCCAACACACATTAATTAATCACCTGGGTGACGAGCTTCCACGTGGACAGCACCATCTTTAACAAAGTGAGCATAATATATTTTATCTGCCCAACACTACTGTACTTTCGCTTTAAATTATGCCTGTCCCCTCGGACTGAGAAAGTCCCCATTTTTTGGACAATTCAGTGCAGCGGTTAGAGAAGATGTTGAGAAAGAAAGTGCAGACTTTCTGCTTAGTCTGGGCAATTAAAAATATTAAAGAGACATGAATGTACTTGCTTCCCATTCTTAAGAACTCAAGCATTCCATTTATATGTATAATTAACTCAAAATCTATATGTTCACTTGAACTCTGTCTCTTTCTCAGCCACTGAAGAAGGATCAAGAGCTATTAACCTTTGCCGAGGCCCATTAATTTCACCATGCTGCAGTGCACTTGTACTTTTTTTTAATAAAATAATAATTAATTATTGTCCACAGTGTTGGCTATAAATATTATTAGCCTGGCAGTCACACTAAGCCAGTTGATTGTAGCCGCTTATTCTGTCTGTTGTCACAGATGCCATTTGAAGTGGGGGTCCTGTGGTTGCACGCTCTTGGTGAGGACCACGTTGCATTATTGTGGCTGCTTAACCGATGTCTGTTGATATTATTGTCACTTGTGACGGCAAAACACTTTTGTTTATCTATACCACCCAACCGTTGGTGCAACTATAGAGCTTGCTTTCAAAGGACATTCTTTAAGGGTCAAGGAGGTAGCTAGCTGTGTGGGGAGAACATAAAGTCTATGGGCAAGATAAAGAAAATTAACATCATCTTGTGTTGAGGAGGCTGTGGATCTATCATTGAAATGAGCCTGGAAAGATGATGTGTTGCTTATAGCATATTTTGGCTCAGTGCTGTTTAATCAATGCTGGGTGTATTAGTTCCTAGCCAGACACTCATGCTCACTGAACCCTGTTCCATTTAGGTTGAAATGAGGTTCTCAAGGAAAACCAGTGGACCCTGATATTATTCACTTTTTTTTTTTTTTTTTTTTTTTAGAAAAAATCACAAAATGTGACTATGAGAAAGCATTTGCCAATACTTTATATATCCATTGAATTTGACAATGGAGGTGTGTGTCCATTCATTTGGATTTCAGATAATTACTTTTTAAAATTCTCTTTATCTTATTTGCACAATTTAAGGTCTATACACTTAATCAAAACGGGAATAGTTTCCTATAATAACCCACTCTGAAGAGATGGTGAGGTGACAGCAGGAAAAAAATTAAAAAAAAAACACTTTAAAGGGAAGAAGGTCGAGAGAGCTAAAATAATGGAAGTCTTTTGTGTCCTAAACAAATGTGAGATTCAGTATGTGAAGTTTGGGCAGATAATTCTTATCTGTAACCTGGAAAGGTCAGCATCTGCTCTTAAATCTTTCAATAATTTTCATAAAAGTTAAGTTCTGTGTAGAGTTTCTCACTGGAGGAAGTGTGGCCACTAAACTCTTCTTCTTTTGGGGAAGTGGACATAACATTTAGTGACTTTCAGGTTTTCAAAGTACTTTGTGGCCTCTGTATTTATTCATGCGACTTGGGAGCAGACTTTGTTGAAGATTTAAACAACTTTATAAGGTCAGATGTATTGAATTTTGGCATGTGTTTATTCTTTCATAAAGGAAACCTCTGAACTAATATATATCACTAAAAAGTACATCCAGTTGTTCAATAATGTTATCCTTATCATTCATGACTTACAATACCTCCATGGGTATTTGCACTTGATCAGAAAAAATCTAGGACTACCCTTACATTCACTTTAGCTCAGTTTAGGAATCAGCGTTTACTTACTCAAAGGTCATTGTTAATCTGTGTGCTTGTTCGTGTCTGTCTTCTCTCACATTACGGGCATGCCTAATGCCAGCTGAGTTCATACAACACTGAGGAACGAAGGTGATGACCCAGTCCTGCTTGACAGTCTCCAAATGTCTACAAATAAGGGGAATTGTTATAATAACAACTAAGGGCTTATCAGTGAGCAGTCCCATGACACAGAGTCATAGGCGAAAAGAAGACAGACAGATATTAGTAAAATGAAATAGATATACTGGCCACTTAATATTACAAAATACATAAACATAGATGATGTTTCATAACCGTTAACTGAAGTTGTTCTGGAATGATTTTACCATATGTGTGCAGATAGATACATTTTATTCTTGAAAAAGAAAAGATTTCAATGAAAACTTAACTTGGTAGAGAATTGAGTTTTTCAAAATATCTGTATTGTCATTTTAATTTTGTATGCCTCCACATTTATAGTCATGGTCAACCAATGTGTTACTGTAATTCATTTATAACATGGGACTATGCTGAGTAAAGAACTGTATTTTTCTGGTTATATGTATAGAGTATGTAAAACCAATTAATATCCTGAAATTAATTAGAATGCATTTGCTAGCTCAGGGATCTCCCGAATAAGGTCCTCATCAGAGGACATAATGAGCTATTCTGATGACAAGATAATTGGAGCGCTCTGTATTGGCTTTGTATTTTGGCAGCGAGATCATATTGTAACAGTTCAGGAAAATGTATCTCTTGGAGAGGCTTGACTTATCAAACTGGGAGCAGAGGCGTGGCTCTGTCAGGTGGGAGACGGATGATCCTCTCTGCAGTGCGTCATCGTCCTTTGGAAGAAAGTTTATTTTAGACTATGAAGGAAACTAGAGTGTATTTTAGACTGTAAAATATGTCTGAGGGATTAAAAAAACCATACTTTCACTGAAGGGATGATGTGGCAAACTGTGGTTCTCTGGTGCTTTGGGGTAGACGGTCGTCCAGAGTGGCCGCAGATGTCGCCCTCCCTGAGCGAGCTGGCCCCAGGCATGCTTTGGCAGGCACGGCACGGCAGGGGTGGCCGGCAGATGCTTCTGAGCCCTCGGCTTTCTGGGATTGGCAGGCCCCACATCCTTCCTCTTGGAGAGCTCCTTCTGGGAACCCACCTCCGTGCCGTGAGGATGTCCAAACGGCCAAATGGGTCTTCCTGCTGAGTTCCTGCCCAGTGACCAGCTCTGACTTACAGACATCTGGGGAGGTACCCGTGGTCCTTGAGCCATCCCAGGGCTGTCCCCAGTGCCACGGGGAGCATGGGGGAGCCCTGGTCTGTCCTCACAACTGAGACGTATTATGCTGTCGTTACTCAACACCCTGAGTTTGGGAGACGTTTTTAGACATCCGTTGACGACAAAACACCTTGTATTATAAATAATGGTCAGTTTAGGAATGGTGATTGCAAACTTTGTTTCGTTTTGTTTTGTTTAGTTTGAGGAAGGGCTCCCCACCCTTTGTTGTTACTGCTCATTTATGTTCTTTTTTTGTTGTAAGTTTACTACCAACTAGCTGAGGGAATTTCAGAACTCCTTCTAGATTGTGTTCTTAGGAAGAAAAGAATAATCCAGGTAAGGAGTGACATTTCAGGATGGGTCATTGTGAGGGAGGGCAGCCGTGAGGACCCTGGGAGAGGGTCAATGAGGGAACAGACACGCCCAATGGCAGTGTTTAGAGCAGGGGTCTCAAACTCAACTCAGCATGTGGGCCGCAGAGCAAGATCACAGCCGTTCGGTGGGCCGCACTAGGTCTACAAAAGGCAACTGTTATGCAACACTTTTCTCACTGCAGTTGAAAACAAAAAAAAATCAGTACAACAAGCACAATCGTACATGCAGTTTACTCAGTGTCACAAAACGACCAGAAACTGTAGTTCGCATCACAACTGCTGTTAACTAAGCTAATATCTAGCTAGGATGCTAGAGAAATGAAAAATACAAGTAGGCCCCTAGGCTTACTTAATTTTATCCAAAATATTTTGAACTTCGTGGATTAGTCTGCGGGCCGCACAAAATTGTTCGGCGGGCTGTGAGTTTGAGACCCCTGGTTTAGAGAGTGTGGATGATCACGAGACTGAGAGGTGCCTGCACCCTGGGATCCTTTCTGATGATTAAATGCCGGGGAGGAAGGATTGTAGGATGACGAAGTCAGGTCCGACGGGACAGGAAAAAGGGTCACAGCTCATGGGTCGGGAAGGCCCACTTGAAATTTGTTAGGATGTCCTAGCCATAGCCGCATGGGTATGGAGAGCCCGCCTCAGACCTGAGCGTGAGCCGGGCCGGAAAGGGACCTGAGGCCGAGGCTGTGGAGGAGCAGCAGGGTCCCCTGCCCAACCCCGTGCCCCACCGCACATCACTGAGGAGGTCTTGCCTTGGGGAAGGACAGACCACCCCAGTGGGCCCTGCTGTTCAACCCTACAAAACACGCTTACTTTTTGCAGAAGCATCCAAAAATAAGCACACATATTGTTACATTTCCAGGGTTTTTCATTTGTGTTCAACATAAGTAATATATCAGTCTTTGTCATATCTTTCGTTCGTAAGTGGTACTGAGAAGCGTTGAAGAAATTCATTATTTTTCTCCTCAAATTAATGATTCACTCAGGCTTCCCCAAACTACGGCCCGTGGGCCACATGCAGCCCCTGAGGCCATTTATCCGGCCTCCCACCACACTTCCAGAAGGGGCACTTCTTTCATTGGTGGTCAGTGAGAGGAGCACTGTATGTGGCGGCCCTCCAATGGTCTGAGGGACAGTGAACTGATCCCCTGTGTAAAAAGTTTGGGGACCCCTGTATGTAAGTGCTCAAAAAGTCTAGATTTCAACATATTTTATATTGGAGACACACTCTCTCAATGGCTTAGCCTTTTGACAATGTGCTTTAGCTTGTGTCTATAGGGAATCATTGGCATTTTGTCTAGGTGAGATTCATTTATACTCAAAACAAAGTAAAATAGAAAGCCTGCTATGTGTCAGTGATTTTAGTTGTCAAATCACTGGGACATATAAAATGTTCTCTTTCAACAAAATTTCATCAAAATCAGGCAGTTCTATGGAGGAGATGAGAATAAATTTCTAAGAGTGAAATAGATAGATGCTGACCACACAATATTTAAAAATAAATAATGGTCTGAGTTTTGGCCTTTTTTTTATCTTCGAAGTGCCTTGTATGTAGTAGATATCCAGTGAGTGCTTTGAAAAGAAGCATTTCCATCCTTACCCTTGGCCCAGGAGAGCCAATAACCTCACCTGGGGGTTTCAGTCACCTCCACCCATCCTACGGTCCTGCTGGTTGGCAAGCAGGCTGGGCAAGAAAATTACTAGCAGAATTCATCCCGTATCAGTTGTTCATGATACAACTTATATGTACTGAGTGGCTACAGAGTAACCAGGAAGAAATAACTGAAAAGTGTGTGATATAAACATGACACTCAGGAAACAAGATTATTGTCCTCATAAAACACTCATTGTTTACAGTGGGCCACCGTTCTTGCAACGAACTCACTTTAGATTAGACTACTGTCCTTTTGAAAGCAGTTTATTTTAAATAAGTTGGAGATTATAAAAATATTTAGCTCTAAATATATGGGCACCTTCTCCTGGGTATGCTTTCTTTAATAAAACAGATACTGGAGGACATTTTCAAAGATTATTTTTGATGTCACATATGAAGAAAAGTATTTTGCCTGGAAGAAAAATAGTGCGTTGACTCTAGGAGTAAATAAAATGTGTTCATTTTAAAATCAGATGATAAGCCTACTCTTATTCCCAGGTGTGAGAAGATGAATCAGCACCTTGGCCTCTATCAGAAAGTGCCACAGCTGACCTCTAGGAAGAAAATCAATTACTGTAAATTTAAAAACAACAAAATGACAGTCGGAGAGAGAGGAAGCTGGCAGAGCTGATCACCCTTAGAAAGGATGACAGTTCTTAGGGAGTTTCTGCCTGAAGACTTCTCATAAACTGGAAACTGTGGAAACACTAACAAGGTAACTGTGAACTCATGGGGCACTCAGTAAAGAATTCCCACGTCTTGAGACGGAAGGAGACAGCGGCTCTGCCCATGGCCACGCACAGCACAGGACGTAAGGCGAGTCTTCCGTGCGCCTGCCAGCACGGACCCGAGGGCCCAGGGGACTCAGGGTGCTGTTCTCCAGGTAGTGTCCCTCGGTGGAGAAATGGACTTTGAACAACAATAGTTAGGTACTTCTCACTCATTTCAGGGATCAGTTCAAACCCCCAAAAGAGTTGGTTGAAGGGGTTCTTTTTGGAAATGATCACAGGAGGTGTAAAAAAGGGCTGCGCCCACACTTTGTGCAGTTTGGAATGGAAGCTGGAGGCGGGAAGATGGACATTAACCTGACAAGTCTAGCTTGATCTTTCTGCCCAGCTGCCTTAGAAACAGCAACAAAGAAAAGCTCAGGGTCCACATTGGCGTGGACGGCAGGAGAGCAACAGCCCGACTGCTCCCACTTGGCTTCTCAGAGTGTTGGAATTCTTCACATTCTGGGACTTTCTATGTTCCAGCTCGGTGACCACATCTGCACACACTTACTGGACAGCACAAATGAGGACACAGCACAGCTTTGATACTGGAAGATCCAGAGCAGTGACTTGGTGTTCAGCTTTGAGAAACTTAACGAGGAATGACTTCTCTAGGCTGGGTCTTGGAACCTGTGCACTGTGAGGTCTGTGTGGACGGAGAGCTTCCTGTCGTGAGACGTGTGAGGAATTCCGTGTCTGTGCAAACCAGTTGGAGAATCATGGTCTGTCTATAGACATAATTTTTAAAAATGTAAGAAATTCTGTTAAGAAACATTTCCTTCTAATTTTGTGTCATTGACCAGAGAAAACTTTTCCCCTAAAGAGCTGAGAACAGAGAAACTGTGACTTGGACAAGGCACAGTTGGCGGAGTTGTACAAGGGTGAGAATTTGGGTCAGATAAATTGGTATCTGTGCATGTTCCTTTGTTTCAATGTCTTCATACAATAGGGAGTATATTTGGGTGGGTGAGTGTGTGGTTGGTTGGTTGGTTGGTTGGTTGGTTGGTTGGTTGGTTGATTGATTGGCTGGCTGGCTGGTTAGCTGGCTGGCTGGTTGGTTGGATGGATGGCTGGTTGGCTGGTTGGTTGGTTGGTTGATTGATTGGCTGGCTGGCTGGCTGGCTGGCTGGCTGTTTGGTTGGTTGGTTGGTTGGATGGATGGCTGGTTGGCTGGTTGGTTGGTTGGTTAATTGATTGGCTGGCTGGCTGGCTTGCTGGTTGGTTGGTTGGATGGCTGGCTGGCTGGCTGGTTGGTTGGTTGGTTGGTTGAATGGTTAGTCAACTGTGTTTTCAGACTGATTCTGAGCGATTTTCACTTCTTTTTCTAATGACCTTTCCTTTAATTATCTCCACTGTTGTTAAAATTTGACTTTCCTCATCTGCACCCCAGCTACTATGCCCAGAGGGAAACAGCAACCATGCTGAATGGCTTCACTTTACATTTTCAGCCTCCCACCCCAAGTGAAACCTGGTCACTGCCTGGCAACCTTCCACCCCCCCCCCAACATTGCTGGAAAAATAGTTCACATCTCCTTCCTCTGCAGACTTCTAACAATCCTGCCCCCAGCAACTTCTCCCTGTCAATTGAGAAAGGAGGAGGAATGAACAGAGACTTTCTAAGACTCCCCCAGGCCATCCCGCTGCCTCTGGCTCTAGCCGGCCTTACTGCCCTGGCTCCCACCTGGCCCCCTCTCTCTCATCTCCTGTCCATGATGTGGTAATGCTGTCCCCAGAGCACCCTCCTGTCTCTCTAAAGCACCCATGCACTGTTTCTTTCATGTCATTTTCATCAACATAGAAACACATCACTAAAAGTAAAATCTCCCTGACTTCTTCTTCTCCTCCAGCTACCACTCCATCGGCTCCCATTTGCAGAAAAGAATCCATGGAAAGGTTGATTATACTTGCTGCCTTTTAGAAGGAGACACCTTGACCCACCTTGTGAGATGCTAAGCAGGGAACCCAATCAAGTCCACCTGGACGTCCAACCTACAGAACTCTGAGATACTAAATAGGTCTTGTTTTAAGCAGCTACATCTGTGGTAACTTATGACACAGCAATAGAAAACCAGTACAAATGAGAATGGATTGCAGTCTTTTAAAGGCATGGCCAGGGTAGGCGTATTAAGAAGGTAATGTTGGAACAAGGGTTTTCCAAGGTGGAGGAATCAGGCATGTGGGTATTGGGGTGAGAATGTTTTAGGCGAAGACATAGCCAGCACAAGAACATAAGTCAAAATCCTGGAGGCAGGGGTTCTTGCAAGGCCCAGGAGGTTAGAATGAAGTGGGAAGGGAGGAAAGTGGGAAAGGTGAGAGTGAGCCTGGATCAGATCCTGTAGGGCCTGGGAGGTCCTTGGGAGGACTTTGCATCTTCACTGAGTGACATGGGAATCCAATACAAGAGTTTTAAACAGAGAAATTTCACAATGAACTTTGCATTTCTACTCTATTAAGAACAGACCACAGAGGAACACTAGCAGAAGCAGGAAGCAGAGATTTGGTAGGAATGGACCATGATGGTAGCAGCTGAGGTGGAGAGAAGGGGTCAGATTTGGAAAGTTCGTCATTGAGGTTTGAAATTCAACCACAAAATAAGTGGCTCGCTACAGGTCATCCTTGAGTGGTGATGTTTTGATCTCCAGACTGTAGCTGCCAGGTTTTCATGGTTAATACCAGATATCAACTTGGCTAGGTCAACAATACCGAACCCGATATTTTGTCAAACGTTGTTCTAGATTTTTCTGTTAAGGTATTTTTATATTTTAGATAAGATTAACATTTAATCAGTAAGCTTTGAAGAAACACAATAACTCTCCAAAAACATAATAGGCCTTACCTAATCAGGTGATAGAGGAAAGACTGACCCCTTGGAAGAAGGTACGAGCAGATGGCCTTTGGACTCGTACTGCAGCTCTCCCTGGATCTCCAGTGTACCGGCTGACCCTGCAGATTTTGGACTTGCCAGCCACCATAAATGTGTGAACCAATTCCTTAAAATAAACATGTGTATGTATATATCCAGTGATTCTGTTTCCCTGGAGAGCCCGGACTAATATGAGGGTCTTCGGTGAACCGCAGACAGAGGCACCCGGATGAGGGGGCTAGAAAGCTTACCAGAACTGTGTGCATTTACCGTTGAGCGTCTACCATGCGCAGACCGGGCTGGATACCCAAGGGATACCGGAACGGGGAGGGAGAAAGACGAGGTACCCGTCTATCCGTGCTAGGGCTCGGCACTTCGTAAACACTACCTCACTCTCCGTGTTGGGCTCCTCCCTTAGAAAATGAGCATATGAAGACAGAGAAAGACAAATACGGTGTGATCTCGCTTCTATGCGGAATGTAAGAACCAGACAAAGACAAGTGAATACACTAAACCTGTGGTCCCCAACCCCCAGTCGGCGGAGCAGTACCGGTCCGTGGGCCATTTGGTACCGGTCCGCAGAGAAAGAATAAATAACTTACATTATTTCCATTTTATTTATATTTAAGTCTGAACGATGTTTTATTTTTTAAAAATGACCAGATTCCCTCTGTTACAAGACTCACTCTTGACGCTTGTCTCGGTCACATGATATATTTATCCGTCCCACCCTAAAGGCCGGTCCGTGAAAATATTTTCTGACATTAAACTGGTTCGTGGCCCAAAAAAGGTTGGGGACCACTGCACTAAACAACAAAACAGTAACAAACCCGTAGACATAGAGAACCAGCTGATGGTTGCCAAAGGGATGAGGCTTGGGGAATGGAAGAAATAGAAAAAATAAATAAACGTAGTGCCCCACCCAGCTAAAAAGGTGGGCATATGACAAACCTCATTCAGTTGTTCAAAGGGTTAAATGCCATGATGCATATGAAGTATTTAGCTGTCAACCAGGATCAAAGTGGGCTCTCAGCAAATGACACTGCTGTTATTACTGTCTCCCATTCAAATGGCACTATGTGCCTGTAATTACTGTTAATAGTGCACGTTGGTAATAACAGAAGCAATAATAATACCTTACATTGGTTTAACTTGTTTAAAATTTTAAATCACTTTCATATATTACTTCACTCTTATGCCACTGATAACCTGTGTGCATTATTACACTTTTAACGTCAATGGAAAGCAGGAAAATGTTACATGGTTTTCTCTGCAATCAAATCAAAGGGAGTATGCCTGTATGTGCAAATGCAACATTCTGCACACTACGGATGACCTTCTAGTGGGCTTCTGTGATGAGTAATCATGGGTGAGATAATTATTGCACCAAAGGTCTATAAAATGAAGATGAAAAATATGAAGGAGGCACCCATACTTGCTGTAAGACTTTTAAGGGATGATACAATTTACTTTTTGATGAATATATATTTTAAAATAATGAACAGAAGTTGTATGTGTCTTAGTTCTTAACTGTGCCTCTATTGTGTCTTTAATTAAGCTTTGCAAAATTGCATTAGAAACAATGTCAACTTATATTTGGAAGCTTTTTTTTTTCTCAAATAGTTTTGTTCTGGAAGTTATTTCATTATATTTTAATTGTCTTCCCAAAGACTAAACTGATTTTTTAATGTTTTTTTTAATTGAAAATACCAAAGCAAAATTAATAATAGTAATGGCTGTACTTACTGAGTGCACAATAGGAGCAGGAGATAGGAACAAGGCATTGGGCATTGCACATGCAAATGTCACTGTCATCCAATGGCCGAGACTTTTCTCATTTTTCCTGTGACTCTATCACGCTCTTAGGAGATCAAGTATTTTTTCTAAGGCTCTGCAGCGAATGTGGTGGATCTGGTATTTGAATTTTTGTTATTTGAATCCATGTCTGAAGAAGGCAGAGTCAACAATTCTCCAACTTCATTGCATGGGAGATATGAGAAGTGTTCTTATAACACAGAGTGTTCTGGATCAGGGCTGTAAGGGTGGTGTCAGGAATTTTCCTCTCTAATGCATAACTCAAGTAATGTTTTGGGAACAGGAGGTTGGATGGCCATCTACAACTTGACACAGAGGGTAGTGTTGTTAAGATATTGTCGAATATGATTTTCTGTGTTAAAAGTTTTATGTTACATCTTTAAGTCAGTGAAAGAATCTAAATTTCTGTCCTCACTATTGACTTAAATACGCCTCATTATTATTATTTTATTTTTTTTGAAAGAACACGCAGGGTCCATGTTGAAGGGTCTTTCCATGGCTTTAGTCAAGATTCACACTTGCAATTGAACTGAGCCCTCCTCACAATTCACCTTCAGGGGTCCCCAAACTTTTTACACAGGGGGCCAGTTCACTGTCCCTCAGACCATTGGAGGGCCACCACATACAGTGCTCCTCTCACTGACCACCAATGAAAGAGGTGCCCCTTCCGGAAGTGCAGAGGGGGGCCGGATAAATGGCCTCACGCGGCCGCATGTGGCCCGTGGGCCGTAGTTTGGGGACACCTGTCAGGTCATGTGGGTAAGGAGGCCTGGGCTGACCTACTTCTCCAGAGACTTGGTGGAACATGGAAGAGTATCTTCCAGGGCCATTTCTGTGCTCTAATGTTTAGGCTACTCACATCTAAGATGCCATGAGGCCCTCAAAGTATATTTGTATTGCATGTGTATTCATTAGCAGATTTACTACATTGTCATCAATGGTTTAAAAAAAAAAAAAAGAATGGTGTGGGATGGAGGGGAGCATGTGGGAGGTTTAAGGTGGGACAAAGAGTAGCCAGCTGTTATAACAGTGCTGCAAAGGGCTGTAGTTACTAAATAATCTAACATGAAAAGAAAAAAAACCATGCATTTTATTTAAGGGATTCACTTACCCTAAATCAGTATTATTCTAGTATTTAATTTGGTGGGTTCTTGTCCTAGCAATTACTTGACTAAAGTCTGTTTCATTTCCCAAAATTTTATTTGTGTTAGGTTTCTCACTATTGATTTCATTGGTGCAACTAGTTGTTTTATAAAAATATGACAGTGTTTTTGCTTTTAGTGAATACATTTTAGTATTTTTTTTGTTTTAAATATATTTTTATCCTTAAGAGAAATTGGTGAAATTAGTACAGAAAGTGACGTGTTTTTTTTTTCCTGTAAATAAATTGATAAATTGATAGCATAGAAGCAAGAGGTGGGACCTAGAAGTCATTTAAGTCTGTGGAACTTCTTGTTCAATGAGGAAGTGCTAATTTGGTCGAACTGTATTGTTTAAAAAGTTGAGTTGGGTATATTGAAGGCTGCATACCTGACAGTGTTTGGAAAGTATGACATGGTCCACTCAAATAATTTCTCCAAGGGGTTTGTCTAAAACTCATACATCCACCTTACAGCTGTGTCCTGCTGTCACCGAGGTGTCCCTGTGTCTGAGGGACGGCATCTCTAGGGCATAGCTGAGTAGGGCTCACCAGCAAAGCGGTGGACCAGCGGGCAGCAGCTGCTGCCCTATCAGAAGGGCTGACTGCAGCGTTAGAGTGAACGTGTGTGAGCAGCTCCCAGACACCAGGAAGACATCAAAATTCTGAGGGGTGAGCACAGGAAGGAAGCCCAACGGTGGAGGGCACCGTGACTCTTGGGCATCACTGACCAGGGCCAGTCTGGTCCAGTAACCACAGACTGCTCCAGCCTAGTCCATCCTCACAGGAACATCCAAATGGGCCATAGCCCTTACATTAACTGTAATTAATGGATGAACCAATAGTTCATGTTCATAGCATTCTCCAAGCTTAAATCTCATAGATGCGTACATCAACATTACATTTCTGTTATGTTCATCCTAAAGCTTAAATGTCAACCTGAGTTAAAAAGCCAGGGAAGAACATCCTCAAATAACAAAAGGAAGAATAAACACCTAAAGAGGATGATTGCTGGGTTGTTAGTGAGGAGTACACATTTTTCCTGAGAGAAGAAAGTGAGGCATAATTTTCTGGAGATAACCAGTTAATGGCCTTTTCAGTTTACGGAAAACACACACACCCAGTGGCTCTTTTGGTAGTAAAGTCTCCTAAGAGTCTCTGACCATTTCTCTTTCAACCCCAAATAAAGTCCACAAAGCATTAAAATGCTAAAGTCATCTGTCACTATGCATGCTTCTTCTTATTTCTGTAAATCACCAAAGCTATCCTTGAAAACAATCAAGATGAAACCCACATTCTCTCCTGGATCTGGAGAAATCGGGAGATTGCAGTCATGGTCCATCTTCATGGAAGCTGTGTGACCTTGGGCTAGTGACCTCACTTCCTTGTGCCTCAGTTTCCCCAGTAGGAGAAGACCATACTAATCATGGCCGCATTGGTTTGCTATGAGGGGTCAGTGATAATAAAGATAAGACACTTAGAACAGACCTTCCAGGTAGTAACCAGCATGCGAGCGTCCCTCCTCGTACATGGGGGATGGCATTTGGGAACATCAAGCTCCTGCGAGGAGGGACGCGGGAAGCGATGACCCCGTTGGAGCTCGTTGCTTTGAGGGCAGGTGTTCGTAAGGTTCTGGGTCCCGCTGCAGAGCAGAGTCAAGCACGGAGCTGATATTGACTAAACTGTGGACTCTGTGTCCATGCATAATGTAGACATATTACTCTAAATAATTCACCAGCCACTTTATCTTCTTTAAAAAACATTAAAAAAGAAAAGAAAGAAAGTAAAACTCGATGAAATACTAGAAAACCCCAGTAGCTCTTCTGTTTGGAAGTTTAAGATCAAAGCTTGAAGAAACGTTTAGTCTCTCTTCTCGCAAGCGCCTGTGCCTCTAGTGCTTTAAGCGCTGTTATTTTCAGTTTTGTTTTCATGAGTGAGCAAAAGGGCAGAGGATCTCCCAAGGAGGGAGGAGGGCGGGCCCTCTTTGTGTGGGGGATATGCTGACTGCCCGGAACAGGGTCTCCCTGGAGGGCAATGAGCCATTATCTTGGTATTAGGATAAGTAATCTGAAATGTTTATCCCTCCAAAGGATGTGGGCACAGGAGCAGCTGAGACATTAACCTAAACAGAACAAAACAAACAAACAAACAAACAAAAAAACCCATCACAGTTTGGAATAATAAAATCCACACTCCTCAGCCTGATCTGAGGATCTCTGTAGGATTTGGTCCTTGCCTTCCATTACGAACTCATTTCTAAACCACTTGCACAGGCTCAGTTCACCTCGGACCCAATGCTTCCTTTTCGTTTTGTTGGTCTGTTTGTTTATTTTTGTGACAGAGACAGAGTCAGAGAGAGGGACAGATAGGGACAGGCAGACAGGAAGGGAGAGAGATGAGAAGCATCAATACTTCGTTGGGGCACCTTACTGGTTCATTGATTGCTTTCTCATACGTGCCTTGATGGGGGGGGGGGCTACAGCAGAGCCTGTGACTCCTTGCTCAAGCCAGTGGCCTTGGTTGGGGTCATGTCTATGATCCCACACTCAAGTTGGTGACCTTGGGCTCAAGCTGGTGAGCCTTGCTCAAACCAGAGGAGCCTGTGCTCAAGCTGGTGACCTTGGGGTCAATGTGGGTCCTCCGCACCCCAGTTCGACGCTCTATCCACTGCGCCACCTCCTAGTCCGCCTTCTTGGTCTGTTTGTTTGGGGGTTTTGAGGGGAATACTTGAACCTCAGAGTCTTTTCATTTGCTTTTCTCTCTGTTTGCAAAGTTTTTCTCTTGGACCTTAAAAGGTTTTTATTTCTTTTACTTTATTCAAGTCTTCAGAGAGGTTCCGACTTGCTCTAAAGATTCACGCCTCTGTCAAGCAAGCTGTGTCATGTGCAATGCTGAGACGGAGGACATAGCTGTGCACCTCTCAGAATTTTCTCAGAGGTGCGACTAGGTATGGGCCACCACCCCTACTGA
Source organism: Saccopteryx bilineata (assembly GCF_036850765.1). Classification (NCBI taxonomy): domain Eukaryota; kingdom Metazoa; phylum Chordata; class Mammalia; order Chiroptera; family Emballonuridae; genus Saccopteryx; species Saccopteryx bilineata. Next base: position 4,154,876 of record NC_089500.1, read on the forward strand.
AATGAACTTTTACCAATGGCTTCTAGCCACTGTTTTGTTCTTGGGATGTCATAATTGATCACAGTTGACCAATAAGAACTCAAAACTTAATTAATCTGAAATATAATTCATATTAAATTTTATTTATAAAATGAACATTCATTTTAATTTGCATTTCAAAGTCACTGCCAGGATGCTGGTATTTTGATCGTAGACTGGTGACTACAAACTTACATACATTTGTTTTTTCATGTTTAAATAATTTTTATTCTTCAGTTACAATTGATATTGTTATAACAGTTTCAGGAGTACCCCCTGGTGATTAGACATTATATAACTTACTAGTTGATCAGCCCTGTAAATCTCACACCCATCTGACTTAAGCATAATTATACCACAAAATACATTCAAATGCCACGCTCTGTGGGGAGATTTTCACTTTGTCTTAATTTTAGACAGCTGGGTTAATCCCAGCATCATTACCATGACCTTAAGTCACATAGGTTTTTTTCTATATCATGCTATTTACAATGCACTTTTGCAGATTAGCCTTTCAAACGTAGAGGAGCCCATGTAGGAAAATGAAGAACAGTTATTGTCAGGAGCACGTCACTATCAGGAGTCCACGGCTTCTGACCTGCATCTAAAGGCACGAGGCTCTTCTGAGCATACAGGGGCCTGGAAGGAACCTGTCAGCTCGTCACGAACTCACGCTTGTACAGAGGAGCGGGTTCCGCGGAAGCGAAACCTGCCTTACTCACAGCATCTCATTAGAACCAAATATATGCAGTCATCTAGAAGGGCTCTAACAACTGAAAGGAAAGAAATTCCCTCTGCGACTCTGGGAGCTTTGGAGAACAGAGTGGAATCTGAGCTTGACCTTGAAGAGTCCTTGCTGGCTGACTGCCCTCCTTCATTCACCACCTACTAGGAGCACCGTGTTAGTTGGCACTCCTGCCACCCTGTGTCAGCTGTCTCTCCCGGTTGTCTCTGACTTCCTCAAGGACACAGGTGTTGCCTGGTGTGACCCTGCCTGTCTAGTTGGCTTTAACGAGTGTCATCCAGAAGTTACCCTGGAAGGCGCTAGGTCAGACATGAGTGTGGACAGGTCAAGAACCCCACCTTTGCTCAGACTCTCAGTAGGAGGAGAGGCATGTGAACACCAAGGACAGAGAGCTGCCCCATGAAAAACCTTCTACCTGGACCCAGGAGAGGAGGGATGATGTCTCTCGCAGGCAGAAGACAGCCACAGTAGAGTTCAATTCAGTGTGTTCTGACAGTTGTTTCACACACACACACACACAAATCACCACTGCAGCTAAGATGGGGGATGTTTTTATTAACCCCCGAAGATGCCTCATATCCCTTTGCAGTCTGTCCCTCTCTCTTTCCTGGCTGTAGGTCACCTCTGTTTGCTTTCTGTTGTTACAGATTAGCCTGTATTTCACGTAAATTGACTCACATACACACATACTCTTTGTACACTGTTGGTGACTGGCTTCGTTCACGTAGCACTGGGATTTTGAGTTTATCCACGTTGTTTCATATGCTCCTAATCAGCTTAATGCTTGTGGCTCATGCTAAGAACAACTACAGACTTGTTTGGGGTCAAAAGAATGTTTTGCTACGTTGTCATATTCCTGGAGAAATTAACGTTGAATTTTTAACATACCACCTCCACTTCAGTTGCATGAAGAGAATAATTATAATCAAACATCTCCTGAATGGGGTGTTAAAGGTTGGGGTGTTTTCTGTGATCAGTCTCCTCATGCATTGTTCTAAAGATGTGGGTGTGGTAGAGCAGCTATGTGGTTAGGAGAGGAGTTGAGAGAAGGCGGAGCTCTGAGCACATGGTGGTACTGGGCACTGGGAAGTGAGATGCTCTGTGCAGCACGGCCGGCCCGGCAGGTGGACAGGTGCATGGACTTCAGTTATAACTTTGGCTTTACCATACACAACCCTTAGCCTTCTAGGTACCATGTGTACCCATAATATAAGGGTAAGACCACTTCATCCTCAGGTTTGTTGTGAGAATGAAAAGAGACCAGTAAGTTTGATGATGATTATGTGAACTATCAGTATTTTAACTTGGAAACGATTTAGAAACCTGTCTAAAGGAAGCACACTGCTTTATCTCCTCATTTGGGCTCAGACAACTTGGGTTTGCACTCTAAGCCAGCTGCATGGCTGTGTGATTTTAAGGATGAGCCTCTAAATTCCACGATTTTTTTTCTACACATGGGTTTCATTTATTTATTGTAAATAAGAACTAAAGTATGCATGTTAGGGGCTTCATACAGAACTTCCCACGTGCTATTGGCCGGTGTGGTGGGGGATAGAAGGTATTCCCGCTATTCACACAAGGTCACAACAACCTGTGTAACAGTGCTCCTGACAACGTCCCTTAACGCGCAGTAATTATGTACACTTCAAGCCAAACACACCAAATCCTAGATTATTTTTTCATTGAAAAGTCCAAAGTAGATACTTATTTATTTATCTTGCAGTTATTATGAAAAATTGTCATTTTCTATAAATTTAAAAAGTAGTTATTATTGTCTAATAACATATCCTATCCATCAAGAAAGAAAACTCATTTAACAATTGGGATTTTTTATTTAATGAATTTAAGATTGTGCTATCTTTATCTTGATTAATAATCAGCATTGATCATCATTTCAAAATTCAGGATAGCCTATGGAAGGGAGATAAACATGGTTTATTACTCTTCAGAACTAGGTTTAAATCTTGCTTTTACCAAAGCAAATTATCAGCATCCTTTAAAATCATATGCATCTGTGAACATCAGTGTCCATATTTGTAAATGTGGGAATTGACCTTGTTGCTCTGTCAAATGTCTTCCAATAATTATTCTAGTCTTTAGGAAATAGGAATAAATGTCAGCCATTTATTATTATGAGAACAATGATTGAAGCTCCCTCTTCTTTATATCCGTTTGGTCAAGTAATTAGTTGTCTTCAAGCAATCATTCACAAGTACCAACAATCTTATGTAAAAAAGGGAGGTTTTATAATTTCTTTATAATTAAAGAAATTACCCACGAGAAAGCTATTCAGTAAAACCAGGTTTTCTAATTTCTGGTTGTCCTGATAGGCCACCATTTCAATGAAGAATGTGATGTTCTCATTAATCTGACTTCCTAGAAACCGGTTCTTTTTATTTTCTCCTATTTTATTATACATTTTCTAACCTTGCATTATCGAATTGTCTATAAAAGGTTGCCAGACCAACATCCATTACGTGGTTCAGGAATCCATCATTTTTTTTTCTAAGAAGGCCATAAAATACATGCAGGGCTATGTTACAACGATGGCTCTATTCAGCTCATCATGGCACCAAAACAGAACACGGTGACAAAAGTGCTAAGAGGAGATCGATGAAGGCCAAGAGCACTGCAGGGGGGACACTTTATTTTGAGGGTCTCTTACCTGTAGGCAGACGTAGGCACCTGTTGTCCAGAGAAAGTGCATACAGGTGAGGGTAACTTTCAATCATGGTCCTACAAAGCCCATCAGTGTTCCGAATCAGAGCAGGCAGGCTGAGGAAAAACATGAATAAGAGTTTGCTTCCCAAGGAAGATCAATGTTAAGACCAGCATCTTCCTGAAGGGTGGTCATTAGCCAAGTGACGGAGGTAGAGGGGCCTGGCACCCAGTGAGGTTGTGCTAGAAATTTCACGATGACTTTAATCATGATAACAGCTGAAACTTACATACCGCCTGTGATATACGGTTCATTCTTTCCTTAAATTAACTCATGGGGTATTTATTCATAACAACTTTATGAAATAGGGACTAGTATTATTTCTATTCTGTAGATGAGGAGGCTGAGGGACAGGGATCTTAATTAACTTGCCCCAAATCACACAGCTAACAATGGGAGGAGCCAGGTCATCTGTCACCTGAGTCCTACTATGGCCATTGTCCCAAGGAGGACACCTCCCTGGAGTGCCAGGGGGAAAAATAAGAGTTTAATATAAATATATGTATATGTCCCCTAACTCATTAAAAGGTACATTTTGGATATAATTTTGTTTTATGCTATATACCAGGCACTCATATATATTGTTTCGATGATCTGTGTCTCAATGACAATTATATGAATGTGCCAATTAGGAAGAGAAAAAATGAACAGCAATTTATGATTACAGCATTTAAAACTTTATATAAAATAGATATTCTCTTCAAGGATAAATAAATATATATATCCTTGCAGAGAAGTACTATGGGTGTTCAGCTAACTGTTTTTAAAAACAGAAGCATATTACAAGAGGATGAGATACTTTGGGAAGGTCACATGCAATTAGAAATTCAAAGACAGAAATGCCATCGTGTAAAACTCATGACTGTTAAAAAGGTTATTTTCTTTCTATGTTTTTTTTTTCAGAGACAGAGAAAGAGTCAGAGAGAGGGATGGATAGGGACAGACAGACAGGAATGGAGAGAAATGAAAAGCATCAATCATTAGTTTTTCATTGTAACACCTTAATTCATTGCTTTCTCATATGTGTCTTGACCGTGGGCCTTCAGCAGACTGAGTAACCCCTTGCTTGAGCCAGGGAACTTGGGTCCAAGCTGGTGAGCTTTGCTCAAACTAAGATGAGCCCGTGCTCAAGCTGGCGACCTCGGGGTTTCGAACCTGGGTCCTCTGCATCCCAGTCCACTGCGTCACCACCTGGTCAGGCTCCTTTTATGTTTTAAACAGACTCTGGAGGATAATGAATGGCACTGGTGTTTATTATCAATGGCAGACATCTAAGTGAGATTCAGTAGTTTCAGTGCATAATATCAATATTTACAATATTGCAAATTAGGTCCTTTCTACTTTACCTCATGATAAAAGCCTAGTATGTCAATTAAAATGGGACATAAAATACATAGTTTTCCAAAGAAATCAGGAAAAACATTGGGAAATAACTATTCTAGAGAACAGAGATGTTAGGGGCTTTCTCTACCTCCAAGGAGCCGTGGCCACAGCCTCCGGGAGATGGTAAAGTGCTCTGGGGAAAGGGCTGGTTTCCCTCCACCACCTGGCACTCTCTCTTCCCCTCCTGCCACCCCTACCCTAAAGATGAGGAGAAACCCTTCAACTTGGTCCCGTCCAACACAGGTTCACAAATAACCACCCAGAGCGTTTTAGGAAGAATAAATTGGGCAAGGGTTACTAGCTAAGTTCTTTAGTCACCAGGATCATACCTGTACTCATCACGGTTCAATTGCAAAGTGTTTCGGACATCTGGACCTTAACAGGACATGCCAGGAGGAGTCTTGCAGGTTCTTAGGCATGATGCCTATCTGCTGATGAGACATTTCAGCAAATAATGTTTTAGACAAAAAAAAAGAAAAAGAAAAGAAAGGAAAAGTCCCAAGAGACTTGTTCTTTTCATTTTCACTTAAGTTCAACTGTTGTAAGTCACTCATAAAAAGTCCTTGGCAGTGTGTCTTCTGAGGTGGTTAAGAGCTTTATAAGGCCCGTGGCCTGGCATGCTGCCAGACAGCATTTCAAATTCAGTTTAAAATAGGTTATGTGGAAAGAGCTCACCAAGTGACTCCATCATGCTAATTATGCTAAACCATTTGCTCATGAGAGTTAAGTGCACTGTACAAGCCACCGTCACTATGACCGAGTTGTTCTGTTCCCTTGGCAATGTAATTCTAGAGGAAGTCATCATGGCTTTCCAACCTTTGTCTTCAAGTCAACCCTACCTCACGGCAGAGAGAGGAGCACATCTCCTGAGAACAGTTTCCTAACCCACTGCTTTTTAGTTTTATTTTTCACCTGCACTAGGTTGCTCAAGGAAGATGAAAATTCCCAAGGTGAAATGTTGAACTTTCTAAAAGCCATAGTGAGAGCCTCCAACGGGCCAACACGGAAACATCGGTGCTCTCAAACTGAGGTCCCCACACAGTGGCCTCAGACTCACCTGGAACTTGTTAGGGTTACATGAATTTGTGGGTCACAACCCAAACCCAACCCATCAGCATCTGGGGCTTTTTTTGTTTTTTTTGTATTTTTCTGAAGCTGGAAACAGGGAGGCAGTCAGACAGACTCCTGCATGCGCCCGACCGGGATCCACCTGGCACGCCCACCAGGGGGCGACGCTCTGCCCATCTGGGGCGTCACTCTGTTGTGACCAGAGCCATTCTAGCACCTGAAGCAGAGGCCATAGAGCCATCCCCAGTGACCAGGCCAACTTTGCTCCAATGGAGCCTTGGCTGCGGGAGGGGAAGAGAGAGACAGAGAGGAAGGAGAGGGGGGGGTGGAGAAGCAGATGGGCATTTCTCCTGTGTGCCCTGACCAGGAATCGAACTCGGGACTTCTGCACGCCAGGCCGATGCTCTACCACTGAGCCAACCGGCCAGGGCCAGCATCTGGGGTTTAACAGTCACCTCAAGTGACTGGCATGCACATTACACTTTTGGAACCACTGGCCCAGAAGAGCACCCATGTTCTTGGGAGTGAATGTGCCTGGAGCTCTGACACTATGTAGCGAACATCTGCTCATTTACTTATCTTCTGTCAGTTTTAGTTGGTCATTTATAAATCTATAAGTTGGAGACAGTGTTGACTGATACAATGTCCTTATACAGACGATGGGGTAAATCACCTCTTGAAATGCATGGGTTGCTTCTAAACCACTAAACCATCTAATGGGATGAGGGGAAGGAAGGTATTTCAAGCCCTAGGACAAAAGGCACTCTGTTATCCGAGCCAGATGTGTAAGCGCCTGCATGTTCTGAGAAAAGAAATGACTCCCTTTCACAGAATGACACCAACCCACCCACCCACGTTGAAGGGGTGGTATGTTTCCTGAAATTGATCATGGTGAGTCTTCCCCAACCTGGCAAGTGCATTCTCTGGAGACAGCCCCAGTGACACATACAAGAACCCCAGAATAAAAGAGTATCTCTCCAATTTGAAGCAGAAGAAATGCTCGTAGAGTTCAGATTCTGTCATTGTCTTCATCAGATCAGGAACGTGCCTTGTGTTCATGTTTGCTGTGAAAGACTAGCTGAGTCCCCTGAACTGGGCTGCCTCTTCTCAGATGAGGGATGTGTAAAGGGTTGTGAATCTTTTCATAGTCACAACTTGCTACATATGATCATTGTAAAGAGCACTCATTCAGTGAAATTAGTGACAATTTATGACTGGTGACTTAGTGTTGGCATCTAAGGGTTATCCGCACTGTTCATGTGAAGAAAATCCATAGCCCCTATTTGAAGCAAACAGGTGATTATTGCAGAGACAAGACACACAGGCATCAGCATCTCTTTTGTCCTGAAGGAGGCTCCTCCCAGATCAGCCTTTCCACCTTCAGGGATCTGAACAGTCTCATCCGAAAGCTGCCCCTCTAACACTGGCTAATAATGCAACCTGTCTTCTCTTTCTCACCCTTTCTCCTTTATTCTTTTATAGTTCTGATCAATGTCTGACCTTGTAAACATGCAGTGTTAGGTGCCCAGCCACCTCCACGGAGAGGACTCTGCTCGCTGTTCAGTGTTGTATCCCCGGCACGCAGGAGGTGCCTGGCCACAGCAGCTGCTCAGTGCTTGTCGAAAGAATGAGTTCGTCTCTTTGTGTTGCCATCAACATATAACCATCCATGCATCATTTCAATGTATAATTTCCAGTAGAAACTAAAAGTCACGCCGCTTAAATTCTATCTATTTTGGACGACAATGATTCCAAAAACTTCATGCCATTCAACATTTTATACATGTATTTTTCTTTTTCTGTAATGGTTGACATTCAATATTATTTTATATTAACTTCAGGTATCCAACTGAAAATAAAAAATAAAAGTGCATGACAATACATGAAATCCACAAGGCAAGTCATTTGTTTGAACTTTTGATGGTAAATCTTTCTCTGAAAATTTCTTTAATGTCAGCAATCCATAGATCTTGCGGAGGAAACAAGAATTAGGGGAACTGTACAGAAAAGAGTGGACATCCGTTTGCTCCAACAGGGCAGTCTGATACCCCTGCACCAGGAGAGAACAGGATGGGGAGCCCCCAGGAACGAGATGCCCCCAGAGGACCATGGAAGGGAGCCTGTCTCACAGAGAAACCAGAGTGTCCATGTGAATCGTTACCTAATTTGGAAACTTAGTCATATGATACTTCCCGAAAAAAAAATAACCAAAGCCTACCATAGCGGCAAGTTTCACAGGAAGTCTCTATGTTCTATTTCATTGTCTAAGAGTCTTACTTAGGGGTCCTTCCACCTCACTTTGCTTGGACAAAGTCCTGTGTTTGATTACCATGTGGCTCTACGGCCCTGTACCATCTTTCCCTTCACTTAGGAACCCCAATCTGGATTTCCACAGTGTGACCTCTGACCATCACAGACTGCTCCATTGCCTACAAAAACCCTATTCTACACATTTCCATTTCCAGATTGTGTACCCTTCTCACCGACGGATCCCTCAGATAAATTTTGGCGGTGTTTTAACTGACAGATGCCTGAAATGTGGTGAGCTTCATTAGCAACATTATTGATTTTCAGTGTCATCCGGTTTGAGAATCCTTATATGCCAGGAAAAAAAGGGCTAATTTGAATGGGATATCACACCCTTTCATTCCTAAGCCAATAGCAATGGAACTCCATTGATGGTGCTGAATACAGTACATTAGTACAAGAACAGTTCCTACTGTTTCCAAAACCCTGTGAAGGTCCTTTGGGCAGATTATCAGGGATGACCCACTCATCTCAGCAGCCTCTGGGGAAATCGATACAAATCAACATGTAAATATTTGTCAATCTTGATTTGTTTACGTTTGGATTTTTGAAATGTGTATGAAAGTGACAAAATATATTTGAAGTTAAACTAGTGTTGCATGCATTATAGATAGGTACTTCACAATAAATTCACACTGTGGAATTAATACTCAAGGAATAATGATTTAGGTCTTTGTTAGTAAAACACACATTGAAAGAAACTTTTATATGGTTTTGGAAATATTTACTGAAAGTGAGGAATAAACAAGTGTGACATTGATTTGCTTTTGATAAAATTAAAATAAGATTTACTAATGGGTTTAAAGCTAGGCATACTCAAGAAACACAAGCAAAGCATGGCCAGGCAGTGCAGTGGATAGAGCATTGGACTGGGATGCAGAAGACCCTGGTTTGAGACCCTGAGCTTGCTGGCTTGAGCACAGGCTCATCTGGTTTGAGCAAAAAGCTCACCAGCTTGGACCCAAGGTCACTGGCTTGAGCAAGGGGTCCCTCGGTATGCTTAGCCCCCCAATCAGGCACATATGAGAAAGCAATCAACTAAGGAGCTACAACAAAGAATTGATGCTTCTCATCTCTCCCTTCCTATCTGTCCCTATTTGTCCCTCTCTCTGTCTTTCTCTGTCCCTATCTCTCTCTCTCTCTCTCTCTCACACACACACACACACACACACACAGGAGGAAAAGATCTGAATCTTAAGCCATCACTCAGGTCTCCAGGCTCCTTCTCTTCACCGTGACGTCTCTGGGTCTTGAATTTGAGAGGTCCATCAGCAAGTTGTCATGTCACTTATGTGAAAGGGAGTTATTTAGCCACAAAAACACTTTACACTTTGTTGCATAACTGCCATGAGCTGACTTATGCAATAATTTCCAAGGATTCATGCCTCATTAACCTCCGAATGGAGCTTTGTTTCTTGGAAGGGACCCTAGACAACCAGTTATTCTGCTTAAAGGATGCCATCAATAAGATGACATTGCTAGCAAAGATGATTATCTTCTGGCTGGAATCTCTGGGCCTGGGAGGTTTATAAGAAGATGGCTCAAAGGCCTTCTCTTTCTCCTGCAGGCCTCCTGCTGGTTGGGAGGGAATAAATCACAGAATTTCTGCTTGGTCTGTCCTATTCCTATGGCTCATAGTTGAATGTCCACAATTGTCTAAAAAATTACTCCCCTATCATAGCCCTTATCTCATGATTCAGACATGACAGTAGGTTTTCATGTCTCTATTTCACCCAACTCTCGAGAAGTTCCAACGTTTTTTGTCTCCTATGAGAATAACATTTTTTGAAGTTCAGGTTGCTTATCTTGCAGAATCTTCCACATTCTGAATTTCTCTGCCTTGGCTTTTTTTCTCTCATTTTTGGGACACAGTTAAAACACAGTTGGCAAGAAAATGACATCATCTATTGCTATATACATTTTTACTTTGTATTCCAAAATAATTTATTACTATTTATTATTTATTATTAATAAGATGTACAGAAAATGCTAACAACTGAGTGATGATTTCAGTGGTCAATGCCATGTACTTGTGCCATGATAGATTATTCATTAATTCAAAAAGATCAAAGGAACATGGCTTTCACATGCAGCTAAATGCTTTATCTAATGCATGATTATTTAGATACACAGCTTTTCCCATAACCAAGAATTCTTCTTGCTTCTGTCACTCTAAACAGATTCTGTATTGATTGAACAACAGGAGAATGGCTTGCTCAGTATGAGTATTGACTATAGCAGGTGTCATTCTAAGTATGACTGGCATCTCTTAACTGCTTTTGGGAAGATAAACAAATGATTGTTTGCTCATTATATTTTTTAACCTATATAGTTCTTTGGCTTTATCAACTTTATCAGGATTTATATAGCCTGCAGCCAAACATTGTACTCACTCCAAGAGCATGTTAATTAGACACTCCGAGGCAGTGTCATGAATTGCTATTTCACCAAACTCTTAATTTTCTTAATATCTGTGTCTTCATTATTCCTCTAGATGTTGAAAGTCATTTTTTTGCCTTTTTGCTGAAATTCCATCATTCGTTCCGAAAGTGATCCTGCTGATTTCTCACTTCCTTTCAGGGAAGGCTTCAGGGTAAAGAGCTGTGATGTCTTCCTGTGCTTATAATCCTTGTCCCTCCTATTGGCTTTGTACATAATACCAGTTGGCATTAACTCAATAGTGAATGGTAGTTGACATTTGTAAATTTCACAATATTTTTTTCTACTGAAAAATCTCAGCATCTCATACCTGTACTTTAGGAGGGTCCTTATTCTCAAAACCATCAGCCTCTCTAACTTCACTAGAGCATGCTTAACATGGTCTTATAGTACTTCCTGCTTTCTCCATATGATACTAACATTGCAAAGGACGTGACCAGTGTCAGAGCATTTTCAGAGAATTAATCATGTGTATAAAAATTGTATGAACATAATGGGATTGCTTCTATTTCATACATACAAGTGACACAAGACATTAGATGATAATTAATTCCAACAATAATGATTGTAACCGAGAGAGAATTTGTATAGTTAGAATGACTATCGGGTATCTTTTTGTTGAAACAGTCTTTGTGAGGAATATATATTTTTTAATTTATAGAAAATGGAATATTAAAATATCCTATTCCAGGAATTTTAGGAAGAGTGATCTTTATAGTAAAAGCCACTGTCTTAAAATAAGTTTTCCTATTATTTTAAAAGAAATTAGAAAGTGATATACTGCAAACACCTTTTTTTTTTTTAGCAGTAAGAGCCATCTTGATTATTTCCACATGAGTACCCACTGGAAAGGACTTGTAGTGCAGACTGCTTCCGAGGAGGAAAGACGCCTCCAGAAGGGTCTGGTTATGAGTTGCTGGGGATAGGAAAGCATGAGAAAAATGTGAGTATAACTCATGTTTTGAGAATAAGCCACAGAATGAAGAATGATTCTGGGTTAAAGAGTGGAGTGCTTTTGGACCTGAAACTAAGGGATATTATTCACTTGAATCTCACTGTCCATGACATTATTACAGGTGGTTGTCACAGTAAAATGTGTTGAACCAAAGTTCTCAGGATGGTGTCTGAGTATACATACTCTTTAGGGACCGAATGAATAAAATTTAATTGCTTTTATTATTAGAATAACTGTTTACATTTATTCTAGTCCATTTTTATTTGTCTAAGACATATTATTCAACACACATTTAACATCTAAAATCCAGGCACTAACGTAAAACTTAATGAAAAAGAAAATATCATAGTAATTTTATTTTTAGTTTTATTAATATTAAATTCTGTCCCATATGCTTTTCTGTGGGAATGCAGTTGTCACAGATAAAGCCCATCGCAATAGCCTAAATTCATTTTTGCTTTATTTTTCTTATTTTAACCTAAATTGAGTCTAATTTAATTTCTACCTTTTTGAGATCAAATAGTTTATCAGATAGTATCCTGAATCCAAATTTCATTTCAGACTTAAACCTATGTGATCTCTGACAAGTGCAGTAATTTATCAAATTAATAGCCTTTTAAATGACACAAGGTTATAATAGCTGATAGAATGTAGTTAAGTGGCAAATTTTAACACAATATAAATGATGACATCCAAAGACGGACGAAGGTTAGCATATTTTAGCAGGTTCAATGAATTTTACTGATAGCTTTTTGGGGGGACATTAATGCGTAAAATAAACAAATGAAGTCAGTTTCTTACTTTACATTTAAAGTATGTCAAAGATTTGTGCATGTTATTACTATGTGACTAAAAGTAAAGCAACATGTTAAAGCTTGGAGAGAAAAGTGTCCACTAAATAACCTGTTATTTTTTCCCATAACTGAATCACAAAGTATCTTCTTTCTGTGCCGTGGTTGTCCGGAAATCTAAACACAAATAGGGTTATTAATATAGTCTATGTATTATATAACTCTTTAAAGGATTTATTTGCTCACATATTTTTCATCTAAACTTTTTTTGTGTTTATATTTAATTGATTTGTTTTATATTCTATTTCTTGTCATGTATGTTCATTATAAAGTAGTGAAGATATATTTATTCCCTAGGGCCAAAAGAATGTTTATTATCAAGTAAACTTTAAAAACTGAAACTTCTGTCTTCCTGTTCCCCAAATAAAACTGGTGGGTCTTCTGAATGAGATTCCCTTTGGCCATCGGAGCCCAGGGAACCTGGGACCTATCTTTACAACAGCCATGCAAAAGCTGTGGTGGCCAGGTATGTACCAGCTCCTTCCAGGAAGATACTGTCCCCCCAGGGTCTGACTGAAGGGAGATGATGAGGGAGGTGTCTGCTGGTCTCCTGGGTTTCTGGGAGGAGCACAACCAGCCCCTAGATGTGTGTTAAATTAGACCCTGTCCCTCACTTGAGTAGCAGCTTTTAAAGTATACACATGGAACCCCTCAGGGGAAAGATTGAGCTCCTCTGTGCTGGGCCTTGGGCGGGCAGCCATGGCGCATGCTCACGCTCCCGTTTACAACAGCGTCTTTGTTTGCTTTAGTCTTGTGGGTCTCCTGGGTGCAAGCTCACTGGCTTTGAGTGCTAGGTGTTTTGTAGACCTGTCCCTTGGGTGAAAGTCTTAAAAGCTGGGGTGCTAAATGGTCCACATTTTTCACTCCTCAGGGAGAAACCAGGAGTTGAGGGTTCCTTCCTGACTGTATGTCACTGTTCTGGGGTTGGGGCCAATGATAAGCATGTGTCCCAGACTTTCCTGTTATTACCAAAGTCCATATGATTGATGCATGGAAAAGCCCAAACTCAACCTCAGGGTTTGTAGTAAGGGGAGGTTTATTGATCGTGAAGAGGCCAACTGGGAAGGTGGGAAACCCAATGGTCTTGCTGGATGGGCCAGATCACGGGGTCTTAAGAGGCTAGGGGGACAAGAATATGAAAGTGCTGGGGTCAAGTTTTAATTGGAGGAACCTTGGAACCTGGCCATTTATGTAACGGGGTACCCCCCATTCTTCCTGCACAGGAGACCCTTGGCTTCTGTGAGGGTTCCTAGGTTCAAGTTTGGCTTCTGTCCCTGTTCTTGGGGTTCCGTGTGTATATGGGGTGAGGGTTCCAAGGCTTTGGTTCCAGGGACAGCTAGAGGTCACCGATCTCTCCTCTGCACGTGCCCTGGCTGCATGACTTGGGGTTCTGGTCTGTTGTCTCTGAAAAGCAACTCACTAGTTCTTCAAACAGGAGATGGTCATTCTGAGCTCGTCTTGTGGTGACGCCATCTGTTTTGATGTGGGTTTTCTCCTGTTCTCCTGATGTGTACTATGACGCTCCTGCTAGCCTGTGGGTGGCCTATGGGTAGCTGTATCATGCGTCTGCGGCAGGAAAGAGTTTGGGAGACACCCTGTCATCATGTTAATTGACCCCCTCTGTGTCACTCTCTAAGTCAGAGACCCTAGCTCAGTCTTGTTGTCCTCAGTTATCTCTGCACTTCTTACTTTTTTACTGAAAGTAAGGGATGTGTCCTATGGTGGACACATCCCTTTTTCTGACCAAGTTTTTTATTTGAGCATAGGCTCCTGCTCACTAAAATGCCCACCGTTTTTTATATTAAAGAAGATGTTCTGTGGTCCTCAAAAAAACCAGACCATGTTGATTTCTGCTTTGAGTAGAGTCTGCTGTAGCCGTTTTTTTTTTTTGTTTGTTTGTTTTTTTGTATTTTTCTGAAGCTGGAAACGGGGAGGCAGTCAGACTCCCGCATGTGCCCAACTGGGATCCACCCGGCATGCCCACCAGGGGGCGATGCTCTGCCCATCTGGGGCATCTCTCTGTTGCAACCAGAGCCATTCTAGCACCTGAGGCAAAGGCCATGGAGCCATCCTCAGTGCCCGGGGCCAACTTTGCTCCAATGGAGCCCTGGCTGCGGGAGAGGAAAAGAGAGACAGAGAGGAAGGAGATGGGGAGGGGTGGAGAAGCAGATGGGCACCTCTCCTGTGTGCCCTGCCCGGGAATCGAACCCAGGACTCCTGCACGCCAGGCCGACGCTCTACTACTGAGCCAACTGGCCAGGGCCTGCTGTAGCCTTTGATCAGGAATCTCTGTTCGTCACATGGAGCATTCCTCAGTGACTGCCTCAGACCTTCTTTCAGTTACTAGAAACCTCTCTCATGGTCCATCCCTAGTTTCCCTGCAACCTCTTGCTAAATCTACATTCTTTATTTTCCTGCCTCTTCTCTGTGGCAGATCCTGAAGCCTTAGAATCTCTAATTCCTCAATTTGAAATTTAATAAATATATGAACCCAATGGTAGTGAAGAATAGAGTTACTAAACAGACAGGACTTTCATAAGATTGCTGCTTAATATGCGTGGGCACCAGCCAGATGGATTCTCTCCTTAACTGTTTATTGTGAGGTTTTTATTATTTATTTTCTAGGAGGTAAAATGCCAGTTAAATGAATGTATCAGTAGTGCAGAGCTAGCAGGCGGTCATGAAGGATTTACAACAGACTCTGGAAAGCTATAGTGAGAGACCAAAGGAAGAGATACAAATGTCCTAGAAGGAAAATGGCCAGTCTTGTACATAGGGCATGTGTTTAAGGAGGAGGATTTATTATTTGTCTTTATTGGGGGATTTAGGGAAGTGAACTTTAATGGTTGTTAGAACTGGGAATTGCAACAATAAAATCCAACTCTTTCTTCTATGACTTGGGTCAATTAATTATTTCTTAAGACTCAGTTCTCTCCTTCTTCCATGGAAACGGAGGAGGGTCACACAAGATAACAGGCACAAAGTGCTTCTTAACATGGTCCACAGCGCAAGGTACACACTCCAGAAATGGTAGTCACCGTGATGGTAATCACCATCGTCATCATGATTATACGGGAGGGACTGAGATTAAAGGCAGTTCATTTGAAAAGTAAATAAAGCAAGCCCAGGATGATTCGTAGTTCGTCACAATCCGTAGGTGAGCTATCCTGGAATTCAGCCATTCAAAAAGGTAAGTTAGCTTTACACACGTCTCAGAAAGTCATAGTGACCTCAAGATTCGTGAGCAACCTGTCAGCTCATGGGCCAGGGCTACTCACACCTGACTGTTCACCTGAAGATTCACCTGAATCACCCGGGACTCGACCACATCAGAGGATTCAATAGGTTAGGAGGGGGGGGAGGGTGGAGCAAGAGAGTCTGCCCTTCAAGCTCCTAGTTGCCCCCAATTTTGCTGGCATTGACCTTAGCAGGGTCTGGCACAAATCTGGTGTGTATGTTTCATGTGAGGTGTCCCATAGGAGGACTGCTGACAAATTAGACCTTATTTTAAAGAAAGTAAAGGAGAAGCTGAAAAATCAGAAACTTGCTCATATGACAGGAGAAACAAGAGAGGCCCTGGGAATAACAGCATGAAGTTAATTTTTCAAAATTTAAGAAAAGCATTGGAAATCATCTCTTAAAGCTTAAGGAAAATAGTGTTTTGTTGTTGTTTTTTCCCTGTCTCTGAGTGTCTAGGAGTAGGCAACTTATAGGCACTTCAAAACACTCATTTGGGATACTGAGCAAAAAACATGTATGACAATGCCAAAAGTGATTATTATGTGTTCACTTTTGCTAATGTCATTTTGTTAAAGGTCTAAAATTAATGTTAAATATTTATTTAAACAACATATATATATATGTATGTATTTATATGCCATTGTACTTGGAGCTGTAAAGTGAATAACACAGTCAGCATTCAAAAAGTCACCCAGAAGTAGGTGAGAGCAATCCATAAACATCTCCTTAACATATAATAAATAAAACATAAGCAAATGCAAACCATTTTTCAAGACAGCTACCATAATAGATACATAGAATGTCTGAGAAAAACAAAGATACAAAACGTATGAGTTCTTGTACCAGCAAAATTAAATTGAATCCAAGGTCTATCTATATGATTCTAACAGACAAATTGATAGCCAACTCCAATGTTATATTTAATTTCACTGTTCAGAATAATATGCCACGCTTCATTCCTAAAATAATCTCAGCTATTTTATAATTTTTTTATTTATAATTTTATTTTTTTAATGGGGTGACATCAATAAATCAGGATACATATATTAAAAGAAAACATGTCCAGGTTATCTTGTCGTTCAATTATGTTGCATACCCATCACCCAAAGTCAGATTGTCCTCTGTCACCTTCTATCTAGTTTTCAATGTGCCCCTCCCTCTCCCCTTTCCCTCTCCCTCTCTTCCCTCCCCCGGAACCACCACACTCTTATCAATGTCTCTTAGTCTCACTTTTATGTCCCACCTACGTATAGAATAATGCAGTTCCTGGTTTTTTCTGATTTATTTATTTCACTTTGTATAATGTTATCAAGATCCCACCATTTTGCTGTGAATGATCTGATGTCATCATTTCTTATGGCTGAGTGGTATTCCATAGTGTATATGTGCCACATCTTCTTTATCCAGTCATCTATTGACAGGCTTTTTGGTTGTTTCCATGTCCTAGCCACTGTGAACAATGCTGCAATGAACATGGGGCTGCATGTGTCTTTACATATCAATGTTTCTGAGTTTTGGGGATATATACCTAGTAGAGGGATTGCTGGGTCATAAGGTAGTTTTACTTTCAGTTTTTTGAGGAACAACCATACTTTCTTCCATAATGGTTGTACTACTTTACATTCCCACCAACAGTGAATGAGGGTTCCTTTTTCTCCACAGCCTCTCCAACATTTGCTATTACCTGTCTTGTTAATAATAGCTAATCTAACAGGTGTGAGGTGGTATCTCATTGCAGTTTTGATTTCCATTTCTCTAATAACTAAAGAAGATGAGCATCTTTTCATATATCTGTTGGCCATTTGTATTTCTTCCTGGGAGAAGTGTCTGTTCATGTCCTCTTCCCATTTTTTATTGGATTGTTTGTTTGTTTGTTGTTGAGTTTTATGAGTTCTTTGTATATTTTGGATATTAGGCCCTTATCTGAGCTGTTGTTTGAAAATATCATTTCCCATTTAGTTGACTGTCTGTTTATTTTGTTATCAGTTTCTCTTGCTGAGCAAAAACTTCTTAGTCTGATGTAGTCCCATTCATTAATTTTTGCCTTCACTTCTCTTGCCTTTGGAGTCAAATTCATAAAATGCTCTTTAAAACCCAGGTCCATGAATTTAGTACCTATGTCTTCTTCTATGTACTTTATTGTTTCAGGTCTTATGTTTAGATCTTTGATCCATTTTGAGTTAATTTTAGTACAGGGGGACAAACTGTAGTCCAGTTTCATTCTTTTGCATGTGGCTTTCCAGTTTTCCCAGCACCATTTGTTGAAGAGGCTTTCTTTTCTCCATTGTGTGTTGTTGGCCCCTTTATCAAAAATTATTTGACTATATATATGTGGTTTTATTTCTGGGCTTTCAATTCTGTTCCATTGCTCTGAGTGTCTATTTTCCTGCCAGTACCATGCTGTTTTGATTGTCATGGCCATATAATATAGTTTGAAGTCAGGTATTGTAATGCCCCCAGCTTCATTCTTTTTCTTTAGGATTGCTTTGGCTATTCGGGGTTTTTTATAGTTCCATATAAATCTGATGATTTTTTGCTCTATTTCTTTAAAAAATGTCATTGGAATTTTGATGCGAATTGCATTAAATTTGTATATTGCTTTGGGTAACATGGCCATCTTGATTATATTTATTCTTCCTAACCAAGAACAAGGAATATTCTTCCATCTCATTATATCTTTTTCGATTACCCTTAACAATGGTTTATAGTTTTCATTATATAAGTCCTTTACATTCTTTGTTATGTTTATTCCTAGGTATTTTAATTTTTTGTTGCAGTCGTGAAGGGGATTATTCTTTTGAGTTCCTTCTCAGTTGTTTCATTGTTGGCATATAGAAAGGCTATTGACTTCTGTATGTTAATTTTGTATCCTGCGACCTTACTGTATTGGCTTATTGTTTCTAGTAGTCTTTTTGTGGATTCTTTGGGGTTTTTGATGTATAGGATCCTATCATCTGCAAAAAGTGATACCTTTACTTCTTTTCCGATATGGATGCCTTTTATTTCTTTGTCTTGTCTGATTGCTCTGGCTAGAACCTCTAGTACCACATTGAATAAGAGTGGAGAGAGTGGACAACCCTGTCTTGTTCCTGATTTAAGGGGGAAAGCCCTCAGTTTTGTGCCATTTAATATGATGTTAGCTGATTGTTTATCATATATGGCCTTTATCATGTTGAGATATTTTCCTTCTATACTCATTTTGTTGAGAGTCTTTAACATAAAATTGTGTTGTATTTTATCGAAAGCCTTTTCTGCATCTATTGATAAGATCATGTGGTTTTTGTTCTTTGTTTTGTTGATATGGTGTATTACGTTACCGTTTTACGTATGTTGAACCATCCTTCAGATTCTGGGATAAATCCCACTTGATCATGATGTAATATTTTTTTAATATGTTGTTGTATTCGATTTGCTAGTATTTTGTTTAGTATTTTAGCATCTGTATTCATTAGAGATATTGGTCTGTAGTTTTCTTTTTTTGTGCCATCCTTGCCTGGTTTTGGTATGAGGATTATGTTGGCCTCATAAAATGTGTTTGGAAGTATTGCTTCTTCTTCAATTTTTTGGAATACTTTCAGTAAAATAGGAACCAAGTCTTCTTTGAATGTTTGATAAAATTCACTGGTATAGCATTCTGGGCCTGGATTTTTATTTTTGGGGAGGTTTTTAATGGTTTTTTCTATTTCTTCTCTACTAATAGGTCTGTTTAGGCTTTCTGCTTCTTCTTGACTCAGTCTAGGAAGGTTGTATTGTTCTAGGAATTTATCCATATCTTCTAGGTTGTTGAATTTAGTGGCATAAAGTTTTTCATAGTATTCTACAATAATTCTTTGTATATCTACGGTGTCCGTGGTGATTTCTCCTCTTTCATTTTGGATTTTGTTTATATGAGTTCTTTCTCTTTTTTCCTTGGTAAGTCTTGCCAGGGGTTTGTCAATTTTATTGATCTTTTCAAAGAACCAGCTCCTTGTTCTATTAATTTTTTCTATAGTTTTTCTGTTCTCTATTTCATTTATTTCTGCTCTAATTTTTATTATCTCCTTTCTTCGGCTGGTTTTGGGATGTCCTTGTTCTTCTTTTTCCAGTTTCTTAAGGTGTGAAGTTAAGTGGTTCACTTGGGCTCTCTCTTGTTTGTTCATATAGGGCTGAAGTGATATGAACTTCCCTCTTATCACTGCTTTTTACTGCATCCCATAGATTCTGATATGTTGTATTGTCATTTTCATTTGTCTGTATATATCTTTTGATCTCTGCACTTATTTCTTCTTTGACCCATTCATTTTTTAAAAGTATGTTGTTTAGTTTTCACATTTTTGTGGGATTTTTTTCCTCTTTTTTGCAGTTGAATTCTAGTTTCAAGGCTTTATGATCAGAAAATATGCTTGGTACAACTTCGATTTTTTTGAATTTGCTGATGTTGTTTTTGTGGCCCAACATATGGTCAATTCTTGAGAATGATCCATGTACACTGGAGAAAAATGTATACTCAGTCACTTTGGGATGAAATGTCCTGTAGATGTCTATCATATACAGGTGCTCTAGTGTTTTGTTTAAGGCCACTATATCTTTGTTGATTCTCTGTTTGGATGACCAATCTAGAGCCATCAGCGGTTTATTGAGGTCTCCAAGTATGATTGTATTTTTGTCAGTTTTTGTTTTAAGGTCAATAAGTAGCTGTCTTATATATTTTGGTGCTCCTTGGTTTGGTGCATATATATTAAGAATTGTTATGTCTTCTTGATTCAGTGTACCCTTAGCCATTATGAAATGGCCATTTTTGTCTCTGAGTATTTTTGCTGTCTTGTAGTCAGCATTATCAGATATGAGCATTGCTACGCCTGCTTTTTTTTTGGATGTTATTTGCTTGGAGTATTGTTTTCCAGCCTTTCACTTTGAATTTGTTTTTATCCTTGTTGCTTAGATGAGTTTCTTGTAGGCAGCATACAGTTGGATTATCTTTTTTAATCTATTCTGCTACTCTGTGCATTTTTATTGGTGAGTGTAACCCATTTACATTTAGTGTAATTATTGACACTTGTGAGTTCCCTATTGCCATTTTATGTATTGCTTTCTGTTAGTTTTGTGTCTTGTTTGATCCTTCTCTTTCGTTTTTCTATCTTTTGTTTTTATTTAGTTGCATTCCATAATCTTTCCTCTGTTGCTATCTTTTTTAAATCATGTGCTTCTGTGGTAGTTTTTTCAATGGTGGTTACCATTAAGTAATGAAAAGAGTTCCTACCCTGTTCATTGTAGTGCACTATCTTGTGGGTACTTTTGCACCCCATTGTCCTTGGCTGCTGTTAATCTCCATCTTCTCCCCCCCCCCTTTCTTTTTGTTGTTGTCACAGTTTAAATTTGGTTTTATTCTGTTCTTCTTGGAGCTTTTACTTGTGGCTTTGTTTTTTTTGTTCTTTGTATCTGATTGGAGAACCCCCTTTAGTAATTCCTGGAGTGGGGGTTTTCTGATGATAAATTCCCTCATCTTTTCTGTATCTGTGAATGTTTTTATTTCTCCTTCATATTTGAAGGATAGCTTTGATGGGTATAGTATTCGTGGCTGCAAGTCCTCTCTTTCAGGACTTTAAATATTGGGGTCCACTCTCTTCTAGCTTGTAGAGTTTCTGTTGAGAAATCTGATGATAATCTAATGTGCCTTCCTTTATATGTTGTATTCTTCTTTTCCCTGGCTGCCTTCAGAATTTTTTCTTTGCCGTTGGTTTGTGCCACTTTCATTATGATATGCCTTGGAGTAGGTTTTTTGGGGTTAAGAGAACTCGGAGTTCTGTTTGCTTTTTGAATTTAAGGCTTTAGTTCTTTCCACAGGCTTGGGAAGTTCTCATCTATTATTTGTTTGGGTATGTTCTCCATTCCATTTTCTCTCTCTTCTCCCTCTGATATACCTATTATTATTATGTTATTTTTTTTAATGTAGTCAGATAATTCCTGTAGGGCTATCTCATTTTTTTAAATTTTTGAGTTTCTTTCTTCTTCTCTCTGTTGTGCCTCAAGTTGCTTGTCTTCTATTTCACTAATTCTACCTTCTATCTGGCTTGTTCTATTAGCTAAGCTTGTGAATTGAGTTTTTCAGGTAAAAAAATGCCAACACGCTTAAGCGTTTGGCCCTGAGACTTATTGATGGTCATAGCAAAGGCAAGTTTTACAGGAAATTGTCTACGTCTCAATTGAATCGGCAACCCTGTTTGAGATGGAGCCAAATCAATTCTTGGAATGACATGTATTTCACCTTTAGAGGAGCCAGTCAAAGACTTAGCTATTATGACATTATTTTTCGATTGGAGAACCTCTAGTCTTGTATCATTGCAAAGACCCCTTCTGGTGTTAAGATTCCTTAACAGCATAATAATTGCTCCAGTGTTTAACCTCAATTTGTGAGGTGGCATACCCGAAGGTGGGACTATTTGAATGCTGTGGCAACTTCACCCCATTGGCTAGTACAGTTACGCAAGCAATCAATTAGCTATCGGCGACAAACAGACACTTAAGCCACATATAATAAAGATGAGATAGTTTATAAAGTCTGAGGATTATTCTTGATTTTGAGAGGTTATCTTCTTGCTTTTTCTTTTCTTTCCCTCTTCCTGGTCGGTGACTCTGTACCCCGGGTTCTGCCCCTGTGGCACGCTCAGGTAGAGGTTTGCAGTTGGTAAGTCTCCATGGCAATGTCATGTATTGTGCTTCAGTCTCGTTGGCAGTTGAGGCTCATTAACATTTGCAGGCTCCGACAGTGAGAGAGTCCGTGTTCCTGGAGCCTCTCTCCTAGTCTTTTTTTCCTCAATTAGTAGCCTGATAATCCAGCTATGGGGTTGCTGCTGCCTCTGCCTGGATAGTAAGAGGCTCAAAGAGCTGGCAAATCCCCACTCTATTACCACTCAGCACAGGGCTCTAGGTAAGGCTCAGTCAGTCAGAGCTGCTAGCATAATCAGGCGGGGCTTCTACCCACACAAAGACCTCTGGCTCTACCACTCTGTCCGGTAACACGGATTGGTGGGCGGGCGCCCACTCCCGGGGCACTCGGAGGAATCTCTCGCTCACTATCTATGCACACAGACCAGGATATCAGGCCGGCAATCTCACCCTCTGAGTGAAACCCCCACCCGCACAGAAAAGCTCCAGCGTTAGAATTCGCTCTCGTTCCTTCCCCATGCACGGCTTTTTCAGGGCACTGGGGTGGCCCAAGATTCTGCTTTCGGCCCACACCAAGGCCTCTGACTCTGCCTCTCTGTGGGATAACACAGGCGCCCACTCCCAAGGCTTTCAAAGGAATCTCTCGCCCACTATCTGCGCGCGCCGAGAAGGAGATGGGGCGAATGGCTGCCCTACTGTCTTTCTTTATCTGGGTTTGGCACAAGTGTTAGTTTGTATTGCCTTGGTTGCCACAGGCACAGGTTTTCCTCGGCTTGGATCTCTGTGCCAAAACCTGGTTCAGCCGTTTGTGCCGCGGCCTGGATCTATTCGCCTCCTTTGCCCGCCTCAGTTTCTATGCTCTCAGTTCCCAGTGAAAGCATCCCTATTTAGGTTAGTGAGGAAGGCGGAACATTTCTTACTCCCTATTTCCTTCGGGGTTTGATTATATATTTAGCCAATTTTTCGCTCGACCATATCTTCGGGTGTATTGCGGAACATCTGGAGGCTCCAAGGATAGATTTTTGTTTCTGGTTGAAGATCTTGTTGAATTTTGGGGGAGATTTATCGGTATCGCTTCCTACCACGCCATTACTCTAATGTCATCTCTGTATTTTATGATTATAATTTGATATGATTCTATAACTATGGAATGTATAACAGGAAGTCATGGTTTATGAACAAATGACCATCATAAAACCCCTTGATCGTTTAAATTATTCCAAATGAAGCAACATCAGATTTCAATGTCGTTGGTTTATTCTGATGTTGCTTCATTTTCACAGTGGTTTCCAGTTCTCTGCCAGAGTCACTATTAAATAGATTGCAAGGAGCACTAATAATTGTATTTTTATTTAGAGGTTGCTTTGTCAAAGGCTCAGAACATATGCATTAACATTAAAAATTGGGGACTCAAGTGTGTGTGTGTGTGTGTGTGTGTGCATGCACGTGTGTGTATGTGAGAGAGAGAGAGAGAAAAAGAAAGAGAGAAAGAGAGAAAATTTGCTCAAAATTTTTCCATATCTCCAGCATAATTCAGATTTCAGATATGAGCAGGTGGCATTTTCTCCCATGGTTATCATTCCCTCTTTCTAAAACCTTGTGGCCTAAATAAAACCACAGGAAGAATGCTAAAGGAAAAAGCATTTGAAGAGCTTGAAATCCATAGGTATCATTCTATGAATGATACAGTAGTAATAAAATATTTATATCATTTATGTTAA
The DNA here is from genome assembly GCF_036850765.1 of Saccopteryx bilineata. Taxonomy (NCBI): domain Eukaryota; kingdom Metazoa; phylum Chordata; class Mammalia; order Chiroptera; family Emballonuridae; genus Saccopteryx; species Saccopteryx bilineata. Next base: position 4,178,967 of record NC_089500.1, read on the forward strand.
AATTTTTAATTTTTAATTAGATATCATATTAAGTTGTGATGCTCTAGTCTTAGATAAGAAGACGATTCTAAAATATCTCTTGCCCTGGCTGGGTAACTCAGTGAATAGAGTGTTTCCCAGATACACCGAGGTCCCAGGTTCAATCCCCAGTCAGGGCATATATGAGAAGCACTCAATGAGCACACAGCTAAAAGGAACAACTAAGTGGAACAACCAGTTGATGCTTCTCTCTTTCTTTTCCTCCCTTCCCCTCTATCCTTCTCTCTCTCAAATCAATGAAAAATTCCAAAATATAAAAATAAAATAGCTCTGAACATCCAATAATTCTGCCATTTATTGGAAGTCTGAGTCTAGGTCATATTATATGAGTGTCTAGGTCACTGGCTGAGATAAGGTGGCAGTTCTGTGAAAATGGTAGAAATTAAGAAAAGTGAGACATATCCCTTCAAAAATGGAATCTTTTGATTCTGGATTATGCTGATGCTCTGGAAAAATGTGACATTTAAGAGAGAATAATGCATGAAATATGGCATCAAACTCCCACTGACCAAAGGAGGTTGGCTGTCTATATGTTTTGTTTTCCATTTTGATACAAGGATGTGTTCAAATTCCTACTCACTTCTTGGCCTTTGGAACTCATTATTCTGGAGTCAGGTGAATTACCACAGTTAGTCACAGCCTAATATGGTGGCTTGAAGCCTGAAATGATATTTGTGTCAAAGAAACACAAGGAGGAACTGAGGCTGAGGACCTCCCCTGTGACCCCAAGCTTGTTATGGAGTGCATCCATGGGACTCTGGGAAGACAGGGATGCATGCTTTTTTTTTTTGTATTTTTCTGAAGTGAGAAGTGAAGATGCAGAGAGACAGACTCCCGCATGCGCCCAACCAGGATCCATCTGGCATGCCCACCAGGGGGTGATGCTCTGCCCATCTGGGACTGTTGCTCTGTTGCAACCGGAGCCATTCTAGGGCCTGAGATGGAGGCCATGGAACCATCCTCAGCACCCAGGCCAACTTTGCTCCAATGAACCTTGGCTGCGGGAGGGGAAGAGAGAGACAGAGAGGAAGGAGAGGGGGAGGGGTGGAGAAGCAGATGGGTGCTTCTCCTGTGTGCCCTGACCAGGAATCTAACCTGAGACATCCATACGCTGGGACAATACTCTACCACTGAGCCAACCAGCCAGGGTCGAGATGCATTCTTTGATGACATGTTTGTGTTCTCCAAGTCCAAACAGTAGTTGCAGGAATGCACAATGGCTCACGCAGCAGATTGCAAATTACTAGTTTAAAAGAAACACATAAAAAAAATAGTGGAGACCTCCAGGACCCATGAGAGGTGAAAATAGTAAGTCTTCAGAATTCCCTATCCTTTGAAGTATAAAGACAACATAGGTAAGCCTTTCTTTCACACAATGTCCCTCTTAGGCAAATCTGGGGGGGACAGATAAGTGAGGGGGAGGACTTGAGCACTGGAAATAATGCATTTATTAACTCTTTGCATTTCCCGTATCTCAAAGGAACAAATGAACAACAGTGGTGGTTTATTTGAAAAGTACTGGATGTTATTCAAGGGGAATAAGTCCAATCCCTTTAAGATCAACATAACTCACCCTTTACTATGCTGTCACCTTCAGAGTGAAGTGTCACTAAATATATCCGTAGGAGCATCTATATATACATCTGCTTTTCTGACTTTATTCCAGCTTGACATATTCCCACTCCTCCTGTCCTGAGACTTGAATTTGTATTTGGCTCTTGCTCAGGTGACCTGAGATGTAGGCATGCAGCAGGAGAGGGGAATTCAGGGCCTGCTGATGCCCTGGTCAGTGCCCGGTGCCCTCTCCTGGCGAAGGCCGAGTACCTCAGCATCGAGCAGACACATGCTATGTCTGCCTTAGTGCTCAATTCAACACTCAGGTTTTCATCAAACCAAGTGGGTCAACGTTGCAACTTGGATCTTTGATGAACAATTGATCCTCTCCATCCACTGCCAACATCAGAAACCTCTGTTTTAAATGGAAGTGGGATTCAGCAGTCGGGCTGAATGATGAAGACACATTGTCTCCTTCTGCGTAATACCTTTGTCCAGTTATTGGAAATACACACTTTACACCAGCTTTCTAAAATCAGAGATGAAGTTCCTATTAAGGTTTTTCAAAACTAAAACAACAATAACTTAGCTCCAAATATATATAATATATAGCATGATTATGGGGGTATGGGGCAGACCGTTGGCTCTGTTTGAATATTAGAGCCTGTGGTTATTACTTTCCCACAATAGGAAGTGCTTTGTATTAACATTATTATATTTTTTAAAAATATATAAAGTTTTTGTTTTGTAGGCTAAAGTGCTGAATTATCTCCTGATTTTCACAGATTTTTCCAAAAATCACTTCTTAGATTTCATATAAAAATATTTAAATATAATTAAGAAAAAATGACTAAGTGCAAGGTGTCAAGCACATAAGGGCAATGATAAAAATAAAACCTATTAAAATAGATTTTTTAAATTATTAGAAATTATTTGAAAAATCTTATTCTTTGATATTTTAAATTCAGTCTCATACTTACTTTTCTGTTTTGTTTTATTTAAATTTCTAGGTAATATTTTTATGACTTTTATTCAATTTTATGAAAACATACATGGTTTTAAACTGGCTTGTGAAAACTTATTTACCAAAAAATCATAATGTCCTAAATGTAATGTGGTATCCTGGACTGAATTCTGGAAAGTCAGATAAAAGGCGTTATTAATGACTGGTGTGTGTGTGGTGGGGGAGAAATGTAACTAAAGCGTGAACTTAAGTTAGTGGTGGGCCCCAATGTCGGTTTCTCATATGACCCAAATGTATCATGATCATATGAGATGTTAGCAGGAGGAGACCCTGGGTGAGAAGTATACGATGACTTTCTATGTTATTCTTGCAACTTTTCAGTAAATCTGAAATCACTTTCAAGTGAAAACTTTATTTTAAGGCTCCTAATAACTCAAACACATATTTCTATACCTCATAGTGGAAGTCACAGTAATCCATGATCGTAATCCACCTGTATTTTTTATAATTTGTAAGTGATAAAATATTAATCACAATTAAAGTCAGTTTGTAATATTCCTTCCACAAATTCAAGTGTTAACCCTGAAAGTGTATTTTTGCTGTGGTTGTTCTGATAAACTATGCTGTTCTGGGGAGGAAAAGGAAGATGAGTTAATAATCATTTAGAGTCATTGTCATTCTTCCATTCATTTAGCAAATCACATTTTCTATTTAATGCCTTTTAGACTATTTTTTGGATCCTTAAGACAGTGATCTATTACAAGTCCATAAATGGAAAAGTATTCTAGGTGGAAATAGGCTACCTCATCCCTCAGATTCTGGACTCAGGACCAGCAATTTTGATACTTCACAGCGCTTTGACGTGTCATAGGGATTGTTTGTTTCCTGAGATTGAATATTCCTACCACAGGGAAAAGTGTGTCTACTCCTACACACCAGACAAATAAAAGATTAGCAATATTTGTTATAGGTAATACACTCTGTCTACCAGATGTTAAAGAGATACCCCCGCTATGGGGATTCTGAATTGATTACAGCCATCACACGTTAAACCCGCTGTCTTGCTGCAAATGATCAAGATTTAAAGTTCAGTGACTTGTGGCCAAAACACAAAAGGGACACATATACTTCCAATGACCTTGTGGTCTGAATACAAAGGATAAGTGCCAGGCATTCACTTAAGACCAGCACTGTGGAGTAATCAGATATGAGCCAAACACCTGAGGGACGTTATTCTGAATGGTGAAACCTGCCCTGAGCCAAAGCATGGTGATGTCACTGACAAAAAAAGAAAGAGGTTTGAAATGGGGAGAAAGGCGAAGTTCAGTGAACTTGAAATTTGTCAGACACAGTGAAAGCAGAGGAAACGAATGTATCCTATGTCCAATCATTTAATGGAAACCAGGTCTATACAGACGTTATTTATAATATTATATACAATGTAGCTGGGAAATGGAGGAAGATGTATACCTGGACCATAGGAGCCCAGGGGAGGCAAGTTTGAGGCGGAGTCTGTGTCTGTGAAAGATGCTGTTTATTATTCACAATGGCCACGGTATGGATGCAACCTAAGGGCCCATCAACAGATGAATGTGCAATGTGGTATATGCGTGCAATGGCATATTATTCAGCTTTTAAAAAGGACATTCACCATTTGCGACAACGTGGCTGAACCTGAAGGATGTTATGCCAGGTGAAAGAAGCCTGACACAGAAAGGCAAATAATGTATGATCTCACTTATATGTGGAATAAAAGAAAAGGCTCATAGGAAAAGAGAGAGAGGATAATATGGCTGCTGGGGCAGGGGTCTAGGGGAAGTGGGAAGATGCTGGTCAAGGGTATAAACTTTCAGTGATAAGATGAATAAGTCCTGAGGACCTAACGTCCGGGATGATGACTATAGTTAACAATACTGTATCATATACTTAAAATTTCCTAAGAGTGGAGATCTTAAGTGTTCTCATAAAACACACACACACACACATAACAGTGAAGTGATGGATATGCTAACTAGCTCGATAGTGATCAATCATTGCAATGTCTATGTTGCTCAATATCAATTCTTTTTCTTCTTTTTCCAAATGAGAGGAGGAGAGATAGAAAGAGAGAGACTCCGCATGTGCCCTGACCAGGATCCACCTGGCAACCCCCATCTGGGGCCAATGCTCTGACCATCTGGGACCATGGTCTCAACTGAGCTATTTTTAGTACCTGAGATGGAGGCTCCATGGGGACTTTCTCAGTGCCCAGGGCTGATGCACTCGAACCAGTCAAGCCATGGCTGCAGGATGTGAAGAGAGAGAGAAACAGAAGGGGGAGGGGGAGAGTCGGAGAAGCAGATGGTCACTTCTCCTGTGTGTCCTGACTGGGAATTGAATCCTAATATCCACATGCTAGGCTGAAGTTCTACCACTGTGCCAACCATCCAGGGCCTCCATTTCTTATTGAGTGATAAATCTTGGTAGTTTCTTTAATAATTTCCTTTACCTCTTTCATAAACCTTCTAGACTAGTGTTATTTATCCTCTGGGTTTATTAGGTTGGTTAATTTAAAACAATAATATACTTTTTAAAATGACTTTCTCATGATCAGGGGCACTTAGTGTGTAGAACTGAATAACAAATCCATTAATATTTATAATTGATTTAATTAAAACAGCATTTTATTATGAACCTCCAAAGTGATTATTTGTTGGACTTCCCCTCGGTTTTATGGACATAATGTTTGATGAATAGGAGAAGAATAAATAAAACTTAATATTATGTATTTTGGATAACTTTAGAATATATCAAGTAAATTGAGTTCTTATTTGTATGGAGAAGGCCATATGTGCACTTAAACATCAAAGTCTGGGCTAGAAACATTTGCATGCTTAAGTCTAGAATAAAGATGATGTATAAAAGCCTGGGTAGAAAGAAATCTGACCTCACTTCATGGTAAAAGTGTATTAATGCTAAGTTTTACTCTGACCAAGACTTAAAATATCATTGATTTTCTATTGCAAGTTGCTTCTGGGGCACAAAAGAGCATTCTGTCTTCAACCAGGTGTCCTCTATGTTGTAAAGAATTTATAGTTCACAGACAAAGGCATGTTTTCTATTCTATCTCAAGAAAAATGTCATTTCCTCACCTTCTGCAAGTCAATGTCATAACAATTATATAAATACTCTTTGTTATGTTTTATTGAAATGGCTGAAAAATAATCTGTGGTAACTAAACATTCTTAAGGTTTTCATTGATACTCTATTCTTTTAAACATTCAAATTCATTCATCACAATGTAGATATAAGTAATTAGAAGTCTTACCAATAGAGTATTTAGAACTAAGCTTTAGGGAGCCATTCTTTTACATCCTCTTGATACATTTTTAAAAATGTAAAATAACTTAATTTCAATAATTTTGGCTCCTGTTAAAATTTACATTATAGTCTTCATGAATGCATATCAGTATTCCATGTGCTGTATGATATAAGTTTGTAAACCCAAGGAGATTATTGAAATTAGTTATCAATATTTATATAATAGCATTTTGACAGATGCTCAGAGAGTTGCAAAGTAGGCATTATGTTTCGAGAGAAAGAGTGTAAGACAGAGATTCGTTTCATATCCTGGTAATGTTTGCTACTGTGTCTATGACTATACTGTTTCCATAGTTATAGCATGAAGCTCAAAGATCCTCAGTTTACTTTGCAATAGGCTGAAGGCTCACTTTGTAATATTCTGATAGAGTTACAACATTCACTGAATTAGATAAAAGCAGTTTTTATTTTACTGTCAGACCCATTCTATGAAATATAAAATTATGAGCAGGAATTTTTTGGTATTGGATATGAATAATAATGCTTACTTTTTTTTAGAGATTCTTCTCAAAAACAAACTAGAGAAAGTGAAGAGAAACAAAGTAATTTTAGCTTTAGTTGATATTTGCTCTATTATTCTAATTATGGCACTTCATTTTCATCCATGCTACCCTGAGGCGCCATGTGTTTATCCAAACCCATGCTTAAGAATTAGAATACAATTCATTGTTTCTTACATCAATGGGGAACTAATGTGACTTTGGAGTGGTGACTCTTTGATGGAAGCTCTTTGGATGGTGGTCTTCCCCCCTCACTAATCCCCGTACCTCAAATCTCTGGGCAGAGAGTCAACATCTTCCACTCTTCTTTCCTCACTTCATTCTGTTTATCATCATGAAATGACGCGTCTTCAGCATGACTTCCTGCATTGTGAAGGACAGGATGGCAGGGAAATGCGTATGAGCTCTCCGCAGCGAGGTGACTAACGAGAATAAGATAGAATGTCCTGGAAGGAAGGGAATGGCCCCTGCAGGGACAATCTTGAGCTTCTCCCAAGAACAATCCTAGCAAGATGCAGGTTGTTTGTTTATTTTAACTACTTCTTCCAGGAGAGAGGCAGGCGTGGAACAAGAGCAAACAGGCCAGGCCCTCAGTGCAAATGCTGACTGCTGAGGGTGTTTCACCTTGAAAGCGTTTGATTTCACCTTGGCACACGTAGCTATAGAATAAGGCGAGGGATTTGCCGTTGTCTGGGTTTGGTTGAGTAATTGAATCAGCCAAGCCCTCACCAACCTCTCCTGCCTGTGTCCGCCTGACATCACCTGCCTGAGTTAGGGGTTGATTGCTGTCATGCTCTGTCACCCGTAGCACGGGGAGTCCTGGGGACAGATTCGATATGATTGTTCTCCAATGAAAAGCAAATTCAGTCTCTTATTTCATCCTTTTCATCTCTTGAGGTGAGATCATTTCATTCTCAATTTAATACCAGACTCTGTTGGAAATATCTTTTGGAAATTCTGTCCTCCTAATGAAAAACGCTCTAGTCATAAATAAAGTCCGCCACATTAAAAACTTCGTTAGATTTTTTGATTAACTGCGTTTAATTAGAATTATGTAATACAGAGTAGGTCTGCTCGTGTAGCTTCTCTTAGCCGCAGAGGTTCTGAGAAAGTAATGGCTAGCGGTAGGGTCAAAGGCTCTCCTTCCCAAACCCAAGTCTGCATCCGGCTGGCTGACGCAGTCTCGCATGGCTCCTATGGCGGGGGGGGGGGGGGGGGGGGGGGGGGGGGGGGGGGGGAGGCTGTGCCCAGGACTCCAGCTGAGCGTCGCCACCTGCAGCCACGTGGCTGGGGCTCTGACCGCAGGGCGGCGGTGTGTCTGCCCCAGCACAAACCCACATTCCATGGCTGCTCTCCTGCACGGACTTAAGAAGAAAAAGGTGAGTAAAAAAAGAAGTCCTGCAAATGGCATGCATGTCATATGATTTCTGAATTTTATTTTCTTCAGTTCCAAAAGGCAAAATTCTCTCCACTTGTGTTGAATTACAATTTCACGAGACCCTACCACAGTCTATTTTAAATTTATATATATATGATATATATATATATATCATACATAACATATATCACATATATATATGTTAGAAAGTATAACACCTGAGCCTAAAGGAGTGTTCACCACTGTGACTTAACTGGTGTGCACTTTTGATTTATTACTGCTATTTTCTCAACGGGAGGAATATATTTTCAGCCATTCCATTAAGGTAATGCTGACTTCTCTATCACAAAAATCAGAGCAAATGGGCACTTAACTGCTCATGTCGAGTCCAATTGCTCCCTGTCGTAAGTTGTCCTTTCTGGAAGCAGATGCGGAGATACTGGTGTGAGGGGTATCTCTTTGGGACCTATCACTGTAGGGACCAGATTGGAAAGAGCAAGGCTGATCAGAAGGAAAAGGCAGGTAGCCGTCCAGATCCCACAGAGCCTCAGCTGACCCCGGGGGGACCTGCAGCATCACCAGCCTGCCAGTTTTCCAGCCAGGAGCTGAGATGGTCCCACCTTGATCACCTGGCTTTGTTTTCATTGGACGCAGGCACCCCGGGTGGGACAGTGCAGTGCCAAGCTGACATTCGGATATTGTTTGCTAACAGCATCCTCTTTTCTGCTACAACAAAAAATGTATTTGGCAAATCAGTGGTTGTAGGGCCCGCAACTGAGGTTGTGTTGATCTGCCCTAGCAGCTGGGGTTACTATAGCCATGGGACAGGTCACCCTCCAGGACCTGTCATCTTTCTACAGTGGCCAGAGTAGTCAATGGTCCTTAAAGAGAAATATTTGGGGGGTCTTGAGTCATTTTGATCAGCGTGGCCATTTTTCCGTAAAGGGTTAGATATTGTCAGCTTTGTGAACCACCTGTGATCTCTGTGACTCATTCTTCTTTGCTTAATTGGTTTCTGGATCCTTTAAAAATATTAGAAAACGTTCTCCAGAGATGGGTCTTATAATATCAGGTGACAATCTGGATTGTGCTCACAGCTGCAGTTTACTTATCCCCAAATTAGATTCCCCAAGATGGCTCTAATTTCTGTCGGCCCACCACCCTAGTGCAGTCCTGTTTTGATTTACCACCTTGATGGAGGGTAGAGGGGCTTCTACTGGGCCCTCCCACAATGAGGGGTATTTGTAACTGGGTTCCTATGTGCCCTCATCCTAATGGGGGCCCTGATACACTTAGGATCTTCAGATCACAATGTCAACGTGGATCCTAGGTCCAGTGGTCCTCAGCATATTTTGATCTCACCCTTTCTTCCTTCAGTGTTATGAATTAAGGTGTGTCCTCCTAGAATTGACACGATGTAATCCTGAACCTCAGTACCTCAAATACAACCTTATTGCAAGTAAAGTCTTTGTGGATGTAATTAGTTAGCGTGAGGTCAGACTGGACAGGGTGGGACCTCAGCTAATGTTACCGGTGTCCTTATAGGATAGATTAGCAGAGAGCTTTGGATATAGACACACACACACAGAATGAACATCATGTAGAGATGAAGGCAGAGGCTGGGGGGGGGGTTGAAATTGGTCTCTGTTGTTTTTGGGGTCCTGCTGTCTCTGCTGCCATAATTGTGACTAATTCTGTAATGACCTCTGTTATCATAAACCGTGGTATGAAGAGTGGGCCAGCAGTAAAGAGTTAGAGAGGCTGGAGCTCCTGTCACTGTTCTTTCCTTAGGGGGCTATTTACTAGAATATTCTCTGGACATTTTTGTGGAGCATAACCTTCCAGCCTCACACACATGCCCACCAAAGCCTCTCATTGACCCAGGTCTTCCCTCCCTTCTTCCAGCATCTGCTAATTCTGGCCCTTCACCATCACCTGGTGCTGGAGATGCAGGTACAAAGGAGGATGGGCATGTATCAGGGCTAAAAAGAGGAGAACTAACTGAAAGTCTGTGTATGCAATCATGCACTGTCCAATCTCATCCTCATCCACAGAATTTGCATGCTTGGCATCTGTCCCACTGCTCCCATTCCCCACTCAGGAGATCAATTTTTTGATCCCTTGAGAAAGTAAACTTTCTTCATGGAAGAATTCAGACGTCCCCAAACTATGGCCCGTGGGCCACAATGCAGCCCGCTGAGGCCATTTATCCAGCCCCCACTGCACTTCTGGAAGGGGCACCTGTTTCATTGGTGGTCAGTGAGAGGACCACTGTATTTGGCAGCCCTCCAATGGTCTGAGGGACAGTGAACTGGCCCCCTGTGTAAAAAGTTTGGAGACCCCTGCATACTCTGGAATTTGGTTACCTCTCAGCATAATTACATCTAGCTTGCTTTCAATCATTCTTAAAAGTAAATCTGGCAAGGGATACATCTTCTAAATGTACCCAATTGCCTGTTTTTTTACGTGCATTATTCTTAAAGAATATTTTTAAAAAGTATGAAGAAATATGTGAGGAAGCCTTTAACTTGAAGTATACACTGAGGTTTCTAGCAAGAGGAATCAAAACAGAACCAACTAAACTCACCCAGGTGAAAGCTTGTAAAACTTCAGAAAATCAGGAACAATTCGCATATTCTGAATGCTTCCAGAAATAAAGATGCAGTTAAACAGCACAGGAAAAAGTCTTGTAACTTCTTTTTTACTTCTTATTCCCAGTACCAGACTTTAAACACTTTCAAAATACAAAAGTAAAACTATTTTCAATAGAAAATTTTATACCTCATTAAACTATCAATTAAATGAAAGTTAAGTAGATTTCCAGTTATGGGAGAAATCAGAAAATTCCCCACCTTTCTCAAGCTTTTCTTAAATTATATAACAGTATGTTCTAGCCAAACAGAGAATGAAGACAAAAAAGTGTTAGATCTGATGTATCAACCAGATCACTTTTAACTCTATATAACTGAAAACCAATAAAAACTATTGTAAGATAAAATAATGATAATCATAGGGTGGTGTTCTTTGCTCATCTGTGTGCTAGTTTTGGGACATAGTTGTAGTCTCAATGCTACCTACAGTGATTCTTCCCATCTTTTAGGTCACATTTCTACTTGTTGACTCAAGTCTATCTTCTTTTGACTGCAGAGGATGCAACAGACCCAGATACATCTTCTTAGCTTTATATTCATGAGAGAAAAGAGAGCCTCTTTCTCACATGCACACAAAATGAACAACAGTATCAGGCCTAACTACTCTTCTTGGCCACAACCGGCCACCAAGCAACACTGGAATGAAAGGAGTTGGCTGGAGTAAATGGTTTAAACCAGTGGTCCCCAACCTTTTTTGGGCCATGGTCCAGTTTAATGTCAGAAAATATTTTCACGAACCGCCCTTTAGGGTGGGACAGATAAATGTATCACATGTCCGAGACAAGCATCAAGAGTGAGTCTTAGACGGACATAACAGAGAGAATCTGGTCATTTTAAAAAAATAAAACATTATTCAGACTTAAATATAAATAAAATGGAAATAATGTAAGTTATTTATTCTTTCTCTGCAGACCGGTACCAAATGGCCCACGGACCGGTACCGGTCCGTGGCCCAGGGTTAGGGACCACTGGTTTAAACCACTCAGAATCCAGCTTTTGTGATAAAGGTTCATCCCAATAAAATCACAGGATCTGAGAGAAGGATGAGGTGATTCCCCAAAATATCCCTGGGACAGGGTGAGGGAGGAAAATGGACAGCGAGAGAGCAACAAATGATGATGTCCACCACACATAAGGAACCAGAAAGAGCTGATTTGTTGGGAAAACAAGTGGGTGAATGAAAATTTCAGGCTTTACAACCCAGAGGGCAGTTGGATCCATCTGGAGTTGAAAGAGAATTTTCTGGTTAGAGATCATCAGGAAAAAAATAAATAAATAAAATAGTTCCTCTATTATAATAATCAGGGTACGCTCTCTGATGTTGCAGGAAACACTACTTGATCATATTGTTGTAAGCACTGTTCATTATTTAAGCACATGTATGACACGTCTCATCAAAGGATGAGGCATGGAGGTACTGTGGGATGAGAGATAGCTAAGTCTTTAGCTGTCGTATCAAGAAGTAAATGTCTGACTTGGAGAACTTGAGATAGCTAGCAGTCTAAATAAGATGAGATTTTGATTTGGATAGTTACAGTCCTGGCTCAAAAGGATCAAAAACCGTGGAGGAGGAGAGGCCAAGGAAAAAAAAGATGATGTGGTGGCTTTTCCATTAAAATTCTTTCAGGATTAATTTACTTTTATCCATGTTTATGTATTGTTTGGGCCAAATTAATTTTGTTTTTAAAGATAAGCTCCAGGTGTCTCTGTTGGCTCAATGTCAACTTCAGAATCACAGTCTTTCAACTAAAAAGTTATCAAGTTTTCAGTAACAAATACGTTTTTGTTTTTGCTTAGGTTTGCTTTACTGAACGAATGATAGCAAGAAGTAATTGGGAAAGAGAATAGCTCTTTTCCTCCTGGCATTCCACTATTGCTAAGTGCTTACCAGGGGTTGGCATTCTCGCTGGCCCAATGTTTGTACACTCCAAGTTTCGATTTAATTAATGGATCGACACTTGAACATAGAAAACAGGATGGATGGATGGGGCTCTGAGCCATCATATCTGTGCAGTCCACACATGGCTTCTTCCATCGTCTAAGCGATGAAAATATGTCTTAGGATTCAGCTTCCCACCACATATTATAACTCACCTGTCAGTGACAGTGACAGAGAAGGAAAACAAAAGAGATCAAAATTAGTTTACCTGCTCCTCTTCATTTTTTGTACAGTTTAAATACATCTTACCTGAACAGATCCAACAAGGTCGAATGAGAACATGGGGACATGGTCTGTCACAAAGGGGAACACATAGTTTGAGGGCAGATATTAAGTAAGGGGAATGGGAGGGAGACCCTCACAGCTTGCTCCCAGCCTGTCTGTGTTTCTCACGGACACCCGTGCGCGAACACTGCGAGCCTGTTTTCCTCCAGACTGGTGGGCTCCACCTCCTCCTCCTCCACATGCTCTCTTTCTCCCAGCACCTGGTTCCTCTCCCAGCAAGTCTCTGTCCCACGCCACCTGCGGAAATGACTTTATTCAAAACAGTGTGTTTGCTATTTGAGAATTCCTGAAATGGTTTTAGGACCCGGGTAATGGGAGGAAGGATGCTCTGGTGTGACTAGCTGCCAATTATGCATCTGATGGTTTATTTTCCTGATACCTAACCCTTTTCTCTGTGTGTGTCATGGGGTACTTCTCCAAGGCACCCACAGTGTTAAAATATATACATTTTTATCATAAATGTTGAATTTTAATACAGAAAAATCTAAATACAATTTTCAAAGCTGTGTAATCAGAATCCAAATTTCAGTGTGTACTGGGAAAAAATTTGCTGTGTATTTTATTGACAAATAAAACAACTTAAACAATAATAGTATAGATGATTCACTTACTGAAAATTCTGCAGGTAATGTCAACAGCCCAATGATATCAGCCACCAGTTTCTTTCAATCTTTCCATACAGCTATCTTCAGTATGTTGATGTTGGCCCTAGCTTGTCCCCTTGTGGTCAAAGTGGCCAGGAGCTCTCTCTTTACACATCCTAGGAAGTAAGTCTTTGGAGAGATTTGTATGATAATACCTATAACTGCTGTGGGTTTGCCCTTAGGCTGATGTACTTAAAAATGGATTGCATTATCTTATTGCTCAATACTGGATTTTCTTAAAAAAATAGTTATCAATAACCAATTAAGGCATAGAGAAGAGGATTTTCTCTTAAAATAAGCATAAAAAAATTGAGACATTATTTTTCTCTTTATCTAAGGAATATTTTGGTTAATTCAATTTCCCAAAGTTATGTCTTCCTTCTAAAATATTTTAAAATGGCATTTCTGGTAATTGACTATTTTAAAAGATGAACATCTCCAAATCTTATATTTTATTATCATGTCAATACTGGTTATTTATATAACCATTAATTCATTCACAGAGTAATGCAGTTATTTGTTTAGTCAATTAAACAATCATTAACATAGAAGAGAGGCAACCTGGCATAATGTGTAGATACACCATTTCTGCCACAAAATTGTCTGTGTTTGACCTCACTCTTTGGTATACTATTTGCTATCCCTGGGCCCTTCTGGGAAAAAAAGGGTGAAATGCACATGCCTCATAGGGTTATCATTTTTATATGAGATTACAGATGCAATTTGGTTAGAAGAGTCTATGCCCCCTAATATCAGCAAATAAATATGCCCTATTAAAGGAAAAGATACACCATTTTTATAAGTGCTCCACAGAACTGTTCTCTGTATCAGTGGTCCCCAACCCCCGGGCTGTGGACCGGTACCGGTCCACAGAGAAAGAATAAATAACTTACATTATTTTCATTTTATTTATATTTAAGTCTGAATGATGTTTTATTTTTAAAAAATGACCAGATTCCCTCTGTTACATCTGTCTAATACTCACTCTTGACACTTGTCTCGGTCACGTGATACATTTATCCATCCCACCCTAAAGGCCAGTCCATGAAAATATTTTCTGACATTAAACTGGTCCATGGCCCAAAAAAGGTTGGGGACCACTGCTCTGTATGACTGGAAAGCATAGGCATCGAAAGCAAAAGTAGGTGAGTGGGCGACACCAATCTGAACTCCCTGCACAGCCACAGAGCAGTCCGCAGGTCAGAAAGGTACACTGGGGGAATGGCAGAGAATGTTTGCAACCATGTGTCGGATATGGGGTTAATATCCAAAATATTGAAGGAACTCCTACAACATAACAAAAGTAAATAAAAATCATTAAACATGGGCAAAATACTTGAGTAGGCACTTCTCCAAAGAAGACATATAAATGGCCAACAGATATATGAAAACAAAATAATGCTCAACATCACTAATCATTAGGGGAATGTAAGTCACCACCACAATGTGATATCACCTCACACCTGTGAGGATGGCCATTATGAAAACAACAACAACAAAAACCAACCCAGAAAATAAGTGTTGGTGAGAATGCAGAGAAACTGGAACCCTTGTGCATTATTGGGGGGAATATATGATTGGGGGGTACAGTCATTATGGAAAACAATATAAAGTTTCCTCAGAAAATTAAAAATTAAACTGTCCTATGACGCAGCAACCCACTTTTTGGTATATATCCCCCCAGCACGAAAATCAAGATCTTAAAGAGAGACCTGCACCTCCCTGCTCATTGCAGCCTCATTCACAACAGCTAAGTGATTGGAACAACCTCAGTGTCCATCAGTGGATGAATGGATAAAGAAAATGTCATGTATACATTAAATAAAATATTAGTCAGCCTTTTAAAGAAACTTACTATGTGTGACAGCATACATGGACCTTGAGTTTCCTCAAGGCTTTCTTTATGTTAAATGAAACCAACCAGTCTGAGAGAAACAAATACTGCATGAATCCATTTATATGAGGAACTTAAAGTAATCAACCTCATAGAAGTTGATGAAATTGTGATTGCCAGGAACTGGGGAGGGGAGAGGGGAGAGGTAAAATGGAGAGATTTTGGTTATACAAAGTGAAAAAGTCTTAGTTTAATATTTTCCCATTTGTTTATTTTTTTTCTTTGTTTCCCTTGTCCAAGAAGATCTATTCAAAAAGTTTTTGCACAGTAAAAGAAACCATCAACACAATGAAAAGATAACTCACTGAATGGGAGAATATATTTGTTGACACATCTGATAAGGGGTTACTATCCAAAATGTATAAAGAATTTAAAAACTCAACACCAGAAAGACAAACAATCAAATTAAAAAATAAGCGAAGGACCTGAATAGACATTTCTTCAAAGAGGACATACTGAAAATTGTCCAATAGGCCTATAAAAAAAATGCTCAACTAACCATCAGAGATGCAAATTAAAATTACAATGAGATATCGCCTCACACCTGCCAGAATGGCTATCTTCAACAAATCAATAAAGAAAAAGTGCAGGCGAGGGGGTGGAGAAAGGTAACCCTCCTGCACTGCTGGTGGGAACACAGACTGCTGCAGCCACTGTGGAAAGCAGTATGGAGTTTCTTCCAAAATTTAAAAATGGATCTGTGTTTTGGCCCAGCCATCCCACTTCTGGGAATATATCCTAAGAACTCTGAAACACTAATTTGAATGAATATATGCATCCTCGTGTTCATTGCACCATTATTTACAAGAGACAAGATCTGGAAACAGCCCAAGTGCCCATCAGTGGATGAGTCTATAAGAAAGCTGTTGTACATTTACACACTGGAATGCTATGTGGCCATAAAAAGGAGGAAATATTACCTTTTGCAGCAGTATGGATGGACTTGGAGAGCATTATGCTCAGTGCAATAAGCTAGTCGGAGACAGACAAGCACCATACGATCTCACTTCTATGTGGGATCTAATGGTCACATTAAGCTGATGAACAAAATAGAAACAGAGGTGCAGACACACAGGACAGATGGACAGTGGACAGAGGGGAAGGCATGTGGGCAAGGTGGAGGTGGGCACAGAGGAGGGAAATGGGAACAGAAAGAGTCTTTCCTTGGGGTGGAAGGTGCACGATGCAGTGTGCAGAGGGTGTTATATTGAGTTGTGCACTTGAAACCTGTATGCTTTTGTGAGCGAATGTCACCCCAGTAAATTCAAGTAAAAAAGAATGAAGCCTGACCAGGTGGTGGCTCAGTGCATAGAGCACCAGACTGGAACATGGAGTACCCAGATTTGAAACCCCAAGGTTGCTGGCTTGAGTGCGGGCTCATCTGGCTTGAGCAAGAGGGGAGGAGAGAGGGGGGAACTCACTAGCTTGAGCATGGGGTCACTGGCTTGAGCGTGGGATCATAGACATGACCCCATGATCACTGGCTTGAGCCCAAGGTCGCTGGCTTGAGCAAGGGGTCACTTGGTCTACTGTAGCCCCCTAGTCAAGGCACATATGAGAAAGCAATTAATGAACAACTGAGGAGACTAAGGAGCTGCAACAAAGAATTGATGCTTCCCATCTCTCTCCCTTCCTACCTGTCTGTCCCTATCTGTCCCTCTCTCTCTCTATGTTTCTGTCACACACTCACACAAAAAGTAGATGGAAAAGTTCTACAGACCTTCTCTACAACAATGTGCATATAAATGACAATACTGAACTGTATACACTTAAAACTCAACGAGGGTAGGTTTCAGGTTATGTCTTTTATACGATCATTGAACAAATAACCAGTTCAATCAATTCAAACCCAGAAAAACTAAGCTTGTTCTGGGCGTCAACGGTCCACTGAGGATCGGCGTTTCCATTTTCACCTTCTTCTAATGGGACATATCCTAAAGTGGGAAGTTTGCTCTTCAACCTGAAGGGAACAAGCTCTCCTCAGACAAAATGGCTTTAAATTGTGTTCGATCCACTAGGGCTCTTTTTCCTGTGCCATGGACATCAAATAGAGGCAAACTGACTTTTGCAGAATGATCTACTGACTCATGAATGGAAAAACCCAAGAGGCATCGCTTAGGCACCGTTTTATCCAAAGTCATGCGTTTTTCTTCTGCTTCTCTCTCCTTTGGGTTTTTTGTTTGTTTGTTTGTTTTGTTTTTGTCTAAGTCTCCTTGCCACCTCCTGGCTCCCACCCTTCTCTCTGGCAGCTCTCCTGTCCCACCAGCATGCATCCTTCTTTTCTAGCTCATCTCTGTCATCTATAATATAGAGATATAGTAGATTAGCATAAAATTGTCATCGCTGAGTGGTCCAGTGGGCTCGATAATACTCAACAGAGACCATTTAACCACATTCACAGAGCCCTAAAGTAAACACTCACTGGGCTCCTATCCTACGCGGACACCTGGATCAAGGGGCTTTCTCTGAATACTGGACAGAAACGGTGTTGTTATACTTCAGTTCCTTGATTTGGTCACCTAGTCATCCCTGACCAGTCACTTGGGCTGCAGAATTTAATGTGTTCCTGGGTTGACCCTAAATCACCCTCTTAACCCTAGAGGCAGGAGTGGAGAAATATATTTTTATGTTTTATATTCTTTAAGCAAAGTACAGACTTGTTAGATTTTAATAATCTCTTTAAAAGCTGGGTTCAGTCTTTCATTTTCCTGTCTCCAAATGCTGCTTGCAATGGTGGACTTTAATTTCCCATTCAGAATTCCAGAAAAGTAGATTCTTTATTCGAGCACCTCTATCCATATGTATGCATTTATGAATCTTGGGTTCTGTACCTAAAATAAAAGAATATGAGTCAAAGGTATATACTAAGAATAAATTGTAAAAAAATCTTATTGCTAAGGGCAACAAGAATAATGTGTTCCATCTTTAGAGTAATATATAGATTTTTCCAAGGAAAAGCAAATCCTTCCTTTCAGAAAAGATGGATAAGGATGGTATTTGGAAGTAAATTCTAGATAGACAAAAAATAAGGTATTGGATTCCAACAGAGGAATATTTATTTCCTTCTTATGTGTCTATTGTCTATCTATAAGATCTATTTTCATTTAATAAATGTGTTTTTCCTATTTTGGAGGAACAAAATTTAACTCTTTCCTTTTACTTTTTAAAGTAATCTATATTACTAGTGTTTTTGCCTAGTTAAGTTGACCTTGGTTGTGCAAAATATATCTTGTGTGTATGAGACACAAGCGTTGTTATTTTTTTAGTCAGCGCATGGGATCTTCATGAATGGATCTCACCTTCTCTTCTCTCTCTCTTGCCAGTCTACTCTCTGTTCATTCAATACAGAATCTTCTTGGGGGAAAAACACACCTCAAAGGGAAGAGGTTTTGTGTAAGAACTTTGTTCTTCCCTGGAAGATTT
This sequence comes from Saccopteryx bilineata, assembly GCF_036850765.1. Lineage (NCBI taxonomy): Eukaryota > Metazoa > Chordata > Mammalia > Chiroptera > Emballonuridae > Saccopteryx > Saccopteryx bilineata. Next base: position 4,197,598 of record NC_089500.1, read on the forward strand.
TGTCATTTAAAAAGTAATTTGGGAGAAATTATAAACACAGGCAAGCAAACAAACAAACAAACAAAAGATAAACGTCTCCTTCTCCTCACAAGGACAATTGCCATGACCCAAAAATTGGGAAAAAAAATACATTTGGCACTGATTTAACTATCCCCCTGAATTGTCTGGGGGACAGTCAAATTAATATTTTCTCATTTGTAGAGTAGCTGTATGCATGTCATGAGAAATGCCGCATTTAAATTTGGAAATAGATTTGTGGAGCCAGTGGAGCCAACTGGGTATAAATCTAGTAGGCTCCCTCCTCGGTGCACGCAGACACGGTGAGCTAGCTCCATTTTCCCACGTGGGGACTCAATCTAACCCTAAAGCTCTAAAATGTGCTCAAACACAGGAAAAACAATTATATTCTAACCTGAGGATGAAATCACTGCTTATGACTCAGAAGTCAGTTCTCCACCTTCCTTCATTGATTCTAGACCAATGCCTAGGCTCACAGATCAGCGTGGCCCAATGGGGAGGTCCGGCTGCTGATTGGAGAGGAGCAAAATTATCAGCAGGACCTGGGAATTCGTGAGCAGGTCCCAGGCTGGGGACAAAATATAAATGTCAGGAAGACGATTTTGACATGGGCAGGGGGGCTTTCCTGTGACTCCAGAGTTAATAATTCTACAAGGACACTTGAAGCAAGTACTAAAAATAAACTATTGGAATGTCTCCTCCCAGTCCTGAGAAAATGATGGCTTACCGTGAATCACAGAGGGAGGATTCCGTGACGAAAGGCAAGTGGCAGCCTCAAATCCATTCCCAGATTCTGCTGGTAACCTCTCGTGTTTCAGAACAGAGAGCAGACTCCCCAGGAAGGCACACGGAGACTTGGACCTGGTCACTGGTCTCCAGTCAGTGAAGGAAGAGGAGGCCAGCTTCCAGAGACCAAGTGCCTTCCTATGTGGCATTTGCCTCGGGGCCGGGAATTCCGGCGTTGAGAGTAGGAGGTTGCTCTGTGCTGGCCCAGAAGGATGAGGGTTGGCTCAGTGGTTCAGGTCCTCAAGTGCAGGCACCCCATCTCTCCCTCCTAGGTCTCAGGGTCCCACTTCTTCCTTACACAGCCTGACTTCCACAGAGAGACAGAAGGAAGACGGTATATTCCAAGGCACCTTGCTCTATTTTCTATCATATATATATATATATATATATATATATATATATATATATATATGCAAAAGCCTTAGCAGTTAGGATTTTATACAACTTTGGGTCACCATAATTCCCATTCTTCCCATCAACTAAGTACTTGTTACCACAGGGCTAGTGAGTGATGTAATTCCAAAACGCTGTCATCCTAAGGATCTGCATTCCAGGAACACTTTGGGATCAATCCAATGGTTTTCTTTGCTTTTTCTCAGATAACAAAACAAAGAAAACAAAAACAAAAAACAACACAACCGTCAGGTAAAAATCTGAATATAAGTAGTTATTTTATAAGTTTCTTTTCCAGGAAATACTGGTAGGGTACTAAAAACTGAGACTAGGAAGGAAAGGTAGCCGGGCAAGTGTGTACAAACAAGCCGCCACTAGCTGCTATCCATGCTAGGAAGTCGGGGAGCCCAGGGAAGCACCTGCTTTGGGACTGCCCTGCGGGCGTGGTGAGGGACCCACTCCCAGGCGTCACTGTTGGAAGGTGGCTCGAGGTGTGAGCCTGCCCCGAGCTGCACCCCCAGCCAGAGAAAGCCCCCAAGGAGAGCTTTGTGGGTGCTGGCTGTGGAGAAAAGGTCATGGTCCCTGACACGATAGGCCCAGGAGGATAATGCTATGACAACAGCGAGTGCCCCAGTTCAGCGTGTCTTGTTTTGATGCCAAACTTCTAGTAGTTTCATGACATGAGATTTATAGCTTTTCCTCTTTTTAAAAAAATTTTCTGAAACATTTTGCATAAAACATGGATTCTCATATCCTTAGAGGGTCTGGGACTCCATCAGTTATTTTGTTACAAAGGAAGGAATGTTGTGGAAGCCACTGTGCTTCTTTTGATCTTATTCTTTTGATTTTATTTGTTTTTAAAATTGAGAAGGTGGGATCCTATCAAAGATAGCTCACTCAAATGCGCACAGAGGCAAGGCAAATAAGCCCTGATAATGCCCTAAACTGTCAAAGCTGGAGTCGTACAAGTGTTGAGTGAGGTGTGAAACTTCTCGTGGAAAATGGGTGCCATGTCCTATTCAGCGCCTGGGAGTAGCTGAGGGGGGTGAATTGTCCATTGCTCATTGGGATGGAAAGGCTGGCTGACATTTAGCAATGTTGGTGTGCTGTGGTCCTATCAAGATTTTAAAGTGTATCAAGAATTATCCAGCATTGGACTTTGTATAGTGCATTACCACAGAGCATCAGCTTATATAAGCTTTGGACCAAAGGAACTCTGTTGTGCTTTTTCAATTACGAATTAAAATGATGTTAACCTTGTTCTCTCCAACTTTAACTCAGATATTACTCAGTTCTCATACCCTGACATGGTAAGAATGCCTAGTTCTTGCAATACCCTGTTCTGTATTCTCTTCCCTACTGCAGTCTCAAGCAGAACCTAAAACACACACACACACATGCCTACACACACAAACAAAACCCATCCTTTTAATAAAATCTTCCAATTTTTAGCCTATGCATATATAACATTTCCTCCCCATTACTTACCTATCTCCTTACTTGACAAAGGCCCACTCTGCTCACAGGATGGTGTTAGGACACCTTCTGGAGCGGCTCTTGGATGGTTATTGCTTTAAAACATTTCCAACAACCTTTTCTTTCTTTTCACTCCACTAGAGAGCATTGATTTAGAGGGAATGCCATTGTGACAGAAATCATGCATTATACATACCCCAGTAATAACTATAATAAGTCCTTTTATTTTCCAGAGAAATATACTGAAAAAATTAACTGTGCATGCCAATTAGAAAACTATTTTAAAGACTGTTATTTTAAATGATTCATTTACTAAAAAGCATTGATGACATTCTCCCTCAATTTTTAAAAGTTATCACAACCATAACTGCTTGGCAAAAATTCTGCTGCGGTATTCCTCCTTTCTGAATCGGTAATTTCCTCCCTCCCTTCCTTCCTTCCTTCCTTCCTTCCTTCCTCCCTCCCTCCCTTCCTTCCTTCCTTCCTTCCTTTCTCTCTGCAACATGGTCGGCCCTAAAACTGGGGGAAATGGCCATTTCATATTTATCTTCTTGTCTTGCAAAAGGAAATGAAAACATTTGAGACATTTCCTTATAGATGGTGAATATAAGAAAGAATGAACAAAGGAGGAAGAATCAATAAATGACTGCTGTTCTTTAAAAAGAATAGTATTTTCATTCAACAATTTTTTTATGAGCCTAAGTGTGTTGCTCTTTGCAGAACTATTTCACAAGTCAGATAGAAGTCTTGTCCTGCCTCAACATTCAAGGTTATTCAAACTAGTGAATTTTGGCTTTTATTATCTTCCAAATCATCCACACAACACCCAATAAGTCATAATAATATTCTGCTATGCCTTAAAGAGAGAAAGCAAGTAAATTTAGGTAATAATGTTAATTTATGTAATTAAGGATAAAAATTTAAATATAACCCACGGGTAAAATTCACATATCTGATTTATCAATTTTAGGTAAAGTTTTGCTTGTATTGATTAATGTACATTTTAAGTAGAATATTTAGGTTCATTCTTATTCCAAATAGGATTAAGTCCATTTTCCAACTAGGGACGGAAACTTGTTTTCTCCTCAAAATAACAGTGAGCAGATGTTGTGACATCATACTTAGTACTCAGTACAAAGGGGGCCCCTCCTTCACAGAGCAATATCTTTCCTGTCTCAGGATGTATCTTTATAAATATCCCTTTAGGCCGACTTACAGAGAACTAGCTATTAAAAAAAAATCTTGATGTTATTTTATGAGCCATTGTCATTTAATTATAATCAGAAGAAAAACAAAGTCTTTCTGAAATGTGAGCATAGATTGGTGAATCATGGCATTATTTTTATTTCCTTTGCCTTTCTCCAGAGGTGAGAATACATGGCTCCTGGAGCACCAATGCCATTTAATATAGAGCCGCACAGACAGTGAGTACGGGTCTGTGAGTCTCGGTGGACACTGGTTGAGAGAGGCGTGGTAGGGTAGCTCTTGCCCACAGGAGGCTGATCTTCTTGTGACATCTCACAATACAATAGAATATCCGTGCTTCTCAGGAAACCATGTTTGATTTCTCTGGTCATATTCATAAGCTAGCCTGTCTGGTTCAAACGTAAAGTTTCAGAGATTTTTAACCCCTCTCTTTTATCAAGACTGCCTGCTCTGCCCTGGGACGCGTACAGATCGTGAAGGGGACAGAAATGGCTGCACGGCTGTGGCTTAACCCCCGTGGCACGTTGCAGCACCGCCAATCGTCTCCCTTCCAACACGGGCCAGCAAATGGTTCACTCACAGGCGTTTGTGGGAAACTAGTACTATGACTTGGATATTGTTGAGTTCATAAACTACAAAGCAGAACTTTGCATCTCACAACAATGTAGATAAATTTAAACATATGTAGAAAATTTCAAGAAACTATTGTAATATAGAATGTGTCAAAAGCACTATTTTATTTTAGTGGTTTGTGTTTTTGGTTTTTTTTGTAACATCACCTCTTCCAGACACAGGAAAACCACCCTGAAGAAGGGGCCGGCACTGCAGACAAGCTAACGAAGGAGCCTCAGTGGACCTAGCCCTATATTATTATTACTGTTTTTTAGGGAGCTACAAGTGTGGAGACAAATACCATTTCGCATCAGCACAGTCTCCTGCACTACTGCTCTTTAAGGTTTTGGAAATCCTCCTTACCATTCACTGGTATGAGGTGCAAGCTTAAAGGAAACCAATTATCCTCAACTGGGTTCAGGAGGCGTCTGTTCTGCCTGGTCCTCCGAGCAGCATAGCCTCTGTTTCGGCGGTAGCCTCGGGAAGCTGCTACAAAGGACCTTCTTCTTGGAGACAGACAGTATATTGAGCCGACTGAAGCTATCTGCGTGAATGGGCTCTCCCTTTCAAAATAATCGCATCTTGAGATTTGACCATGTGAGTGTCGTACCTTCCCTTGGGGAAGCTGGACTTTTCCCCTATGGTGATTTTTCTCAGAAAGGAAAAAAATGTATCCCCTCTTCCCCCCCAATCCCCCCCCCCCCGGTCATTAGGAAGGTAAGTGTTACTCAGCAAGCAGTGGTTCGGAACTCCAAAGGGCGAAGAAGGCAGTTTGCCAAGCTAGCAGGAGGGAAACAAATGGAATTTTCTGGGGAAATGTTGTGGCCATCCTGTGGAGGGCTAGGGAAGCTGTGTAGAAGCTTCAGCAGACACAGTACTGGAGGGTGCCTCTGTGGTAGACCTGGCCCACAATTGCACACTCACAACCTCAGCCCTCAGCTTCGAGCAAACATGCAACGGACGTGGACAAAAGGTGTGGATCCTCATCCCACTTTTTCTTTTCCCTGGAATTTCCTTCCTGCGTTTCCTGGGTCCCCCTTCCCACTCAGGGACCACTTGTGGTGCAGAATTTCCCAGACCTGCCACTTACCTGGCCAGGTAACAGAATCTGTGTCCTGGGAAGCCCACCTGAGCAAAGAAGAGGGAAAAGATTAGACATACTTGCTCAGATGGAGTTCGCAAAGACCAATTTCCCACCCTACAATACTTTTAAGCTTCTCTTAAGAAATGCAGTGATGTTCCTTAAGATCATTTTTAACGTCGTCACGATTTCATCGAATTTTATATCATTTTTGTAAAGATGTATTTCTGGCTGTAAAAAATAATTACCAACCAATCTTAAATTCAATCCTAACTTCAACATTCCACAATTATCTTGCGGTCATTGGCCATTTTTCAAGGACCCTCCTCCCCCGTTGGTGACCCTCATCCTTTGTCATCTATCCGCTCAGCTACCCAGCAGTCCCACAGCTCCGTGGGGCTTTTGCTTCCGTGCAGTTGGGGCATTTCTTCCTCACCCCCCCCCCCCGCCCCTGCCCGCGCGCGCGAACACCCCAATTCCCGCGCTGGCACGAGAATCGCACACGGGTCACAGGATTCCGCGGGACCTTTTGCGTATTTGCCCTGATTCCCCTTACAGGTGCGTACGTGGGCAGACACACGCGGGTCTGAGACGCTCCTCCCGGCTCTCACACCCTCCAGGCACCCCTGCTCTTTTCTCGAGCTTGTAGCTCCTCTAGGCGCCCGGTTCTGATGGAGTTGGCTCTGGGGGCGCGCGGTCTCTCTGTCCCTCCGTCTTTCTCTCGCTCTAGTCCTCCCTTCCCTCCTGCCTACTATCTCCACCTACCCTCCTTTCATTAAAGGATGAAAACTCTCTCTCTCTCTCTCTCTCTCTCTCTCTTTCTGCACTTGGTGACTTTACAGCCGCCTGGAATCAAGGAAACGAAATCTTGGTAGGAGTCTGGGGAGATTGCGCCTGTGGTGTGTGGATCCCCTTCGAATTGAGGGTCACCTCCTTCTCCCCCACCTCAACTGATTGGCAGGAGACCACTACGCTCTCCCAACAGAGTTGCTGGCGGAAATTAGGGCCGGGCTGCTGCGGTGCGCGCCCACGTGGGCGGTCCAACCCCGCAGCAGCAGGTGCGGGAGGTGCGGGCCTCCACTCCTGCGGCCCTTTTCTCTCTGCTGTGGCTTTTGCGGTAACCCTGCTCTTAGCAGCACAGCGTCTTACGGCTTCCCACCTTAGTTCCTCCTACTCCCACCCCCTCACCGCCCCCGTCCCCATCCGGGATCGGGGCTTCAGAGCCTGAGGCGCGAGGTCTTCGACTGAGCATCCCTGGGTGCGGGGTTCGTCGGCCTATGTGGTCCCTGCTCTGTCTGGCCGAGTCCGCAGCTGCCTGGGAAGCGGGGCGCCGGGCGGGAAGGAACCCCACCGCTCGCGCACGCTCTCCGGCCCTTTGTGGCTGCCCTGTTCCTGTGGTTTCCCTTCTACTTATTCGCATTTTACGAGCCAGGGCTTTTCCAGGGCTGTTTCCCAGGCAACTCTTCTTTTTGCCTCGGAGTTGGACTCGCTGCGCGCGAGCCTGCCCCTGCTGGGGTGGGTAGAGGTGGTGTGTGTATGCGTGAGTGTGTACGCGCGCGCGCGCGGGCGCGCGCCTGAAGAGTGTTACATTCTTGGGGAGGGTGAAGGTGAGTTGCGAGAAGCCCCTGGCTGTGCGGCAGCCGTTGGGTGGAGGCGACCTCCGCAGCAGGCCGGGAGATGAGATAAACCACGAAACTTTCCCTGCCGCCTGGCCTCCGCGCGCTCCTTGTTGCGCGGCCTCAGACCCGAGTCCACGGCCAAGCCTCCACCCCCAAGGAGACAGAGTCCCAGCTCTCTCTAGACAGATGGCCTGTGAGGAGTGAGAGATCGGCTGCGACTTCCAACCCTTAAAAAGTGAAACATTAACCCCTAGTGGGTGTCTTCACATACGGCTCCTCCCCCTCGCACGCTTTTTATCGGGAGCGAGGATCCGGCTCGGATTTGCTCGCTCCTTTCTGGCCCCCTCGGCCCGGGTGGCCGAGTGACGGATCCCAGCCTGGTCCTCACTCCCTCCTCCGTCCCTCCCCTAGGGCCCGAGCGGGTGTGCTGTCCTTGCCGCCGCCGCCCCATTCCGCCAGGCACCAGCCCCGGGGGCGCCGGCCGCGCAGAGCTGCTCCATTGCGCCCCGGCCCGCAAGCTTTCTGAAGGGTCGCGAAGCCCACGGCTATGACTCAGGGGCCCACTTGGTAACTCTGCCATCTTCCTGCTCCTTCCCCGTCCTCTCCTCCCCGCCTCCCTCCGCCACCCCCGCGCCCCTCCGCCACCCTCCAAGCCCGCCTCCGAGAGACGCCCACTACCCTCTCCTCTTCCCGCAAGATCGCAGAGGTGGCGCGGAGCCCGGTGAGCCGATGACAGACCCTTTCCTCCTGTCTCCGATGCCTCAGAGGAAGATCCCCAAGGGCTGGACCGAGGAGGGCTGCTGGACATCCTCCCGGAGAGCCTGCCCCGACCTGCTGCTGCTCTTGGTGGATGAGACCGGGGACTGAGCGCCCCCGCCGCCGCCGCCGCCGCCGCCATCGCCGTCCCCGCCGTCGGTCCCGGTCCCCGGTCCCCGGTCCCCGGCTCTGGACGCCCCGGGGCTCTCCGCCCGCGCCCACTGCCCGCGCCCTCCTGACAGCTGCGGCGGCAGCGATGATGCAGAGGAGGAGGGCGCTGCCGCCGGCTGCGCGGATGTTGGCGAGTGGCGCCCGGGTGTGATGCGAGCGTCATGGTGGGGATGCTGGCTTCGCCGCGGTGACAGCGAGAGCGAGCTGGGGCGGGGGACGCGCGGACTCGGATCTTCCCCTGTGTGGGCTCGGATCTCGCCCTGCCCCTCTCTCGCTCCCCCTTCGTCTTGTTCTGGGTTGGCATATTTCCCGTCTCTCGACTCCGTCCTCTCCCCGCCACTGGACGTCTTCCCGTCTCTAAATGGAATTAGTGGAGCGCGGAGCCTCTGGTGTAACGCACAGACATGATCTATGGACGCAGCGTGTTCCACAGTGAGTACCGCTCTCGCTGCGCCCGTCCCCTCCCTGGCGGCCGCTGCTCTTGCTGACCCCGCAGTCCCCGCGGGTCTGGGGCAGGTGTAAACTTTCTGTATTGCCGCAGAATAGCGCGGGGCGTGGGGGCGGCGCAGCCCGTCGTCCCTGGGTCCCAGAATCCGCCCGTGGAAGCCGCCTTCCCGTGCGCAGGAACCTCCCCGGGGCCCCGGATAGCGAGGAGTTCAGGGACGCGCACGTGCGGCGGCCGCTGGGGATTGGGCCCCAGCGAGGACGCAGGTGGACGGGGGCGGACCACAGAGCCCACCGTTCGAGGGATGGTAGGAAATATTTCCCTTTCGGGGGCTTCCGGAGCCGAGCAGGCCCACATTCCCCCAGTAGGTCGTGAACGCAGCGCTGGATCGGAGGGCGGGGGCTGCGGGCGCTGCGGGCGCTCAACTCTCGGGCAGGTGGACCACTCCTGTGGCTTTAGGAGTGTGTGGTATGCGCTGGTATGCGCGCAGGGATGGCGGCGGAATCGGAGGAAAATAGCATCAAAAGTCATAAAGTAAAAAAGCAATGTAAAGCATGTGTGGTGGAAATTTCACAACGTAAAGCAAGATTTAGAGAGTAACTCCTGGTGCCACGCAGTTGAAAGACCGGTTTTTCTACATTAACCATAGTCCGAGTTCCACAGCGTGATTCATTCCATCAAGTCAGGAGAAGCTGAATAAACAAAACACCAGACACATGTCCTGATATCCACGGCTGTGTGTGTGTGTGTGTGTGTGTGTGTGTGTAGCAGAATCATGGCAAGTTAAAGTAAGGTTTTGTTCTATTGAAACACATACAGGAACAACTAACTAATGCTTTATTTGTAAAGCAGACGAGCAGGCTACAGTAGCAAGTCATAGAACTGGTGCAATTCTAAGATCCTAAAATTGAAGCCCCGGTACTCTTTCTCTTGGCATAATCTTTAAGCATACATTCATCAGCTCCTGCAGCGAGCTCTGCTTAGGAAGTCATTGTGAATTATAAACCACCCTTTCCTAAATTAATTTTAAGTGGACACAAGAGTATACGCCTGCTGGAACTTAGAGCTTTTAGATCACTAGGCAAAAAATAAAAATAAAATAGAAGACGAAAAATCAGACCTTATGAAGACCGGATGATTTTAACTCACTTCTAGTTTTCGGTTGTGTGAAAATGTTCAGTGAATCCAGAATGTCAGACGTGAAACCGAACTTCAGGTGACCATGCTCTTTGTTAAGTGACAGACCCAAGTCTCTTTGAGACTAAAAAACTAACTCCATACGATGCTGGTAGCAATTATCTTAGTCAAATTAATTATCTGTTTCTGGAAAATACTCAATGTTAAATCACAGTTAAGTTTAGAGGAGATGAGTTATTCTGCTTAGAAAATGCTGAGGATAGGTTTACTTGGTAGGACGATGTAATTTTAGAAGGAATGTTTTTCTAATCCTGCTTAGTGCCTCCAATCCAGTCATTTGTTTTTTCCCTGTCCCCCCCCCCCACACACACACACACACAGGATTTGCCCGAGTGTTTATTTTCTCATGTACAACAGCTTTGGCAGTGTGTTGAGATCAGTCCTGGCGTCTGTTTTGCATTGTTTGCTTCTCCTCTTTCCCCTCTTACCTGCGGCCAAGCTCTCTTCTGTAGAGATGCTGGCAAAGTCACTCACCCACAGGGCCACTAAGACACTGTGCGGGGCCTGGGACCCTGCTGGAAGGTGACAGGAGGAGATGATTCATCTTACTGCCTCTCCTTGGTGTTGAGGCAGGCATTTATTGGCCTGAGGAGTTCTGGTCTCATCTGTTCTTACCTGACATTCCTGAAGGGGTGACCTGAGTTTCCCTGACTTGTGCATTTTGAGTCAGTGTGTGCAAGCTGAGTCTACTTGGAACAGTTGGCAAAAATAACATGGATCTGCCTTGATACTGTATCATTACATTATGATACATTGTTACTGACCTTGATCATGTTGGGACATATTGATCTTCTCTCTTTCTAATTCTTCTTTTCTGTTTCAGTTGTAGCAAGTTTAATGATCCTCCATTTGTCTGCGGCAGCCAAGAAAGGAACAGGTGGGTTTCTTTGGGAAACTGTGGGTGGGAGACCTTCACTTTCTTACATTTCCCCATTGCCCCCAGATTCCCGACTTCCCAGAGCATCTCCACATTTATCCTGCGTATGCTTCACTGGTTTTGACTAAGACGTTTAGAAATTAATTTACTAATGGATATTATAAGAATGTCCTCTCTATTTTTAGTTCTATAGAAAATTGGATGATGGCTCTTAAAAAAAATATATATATATACATATTTTTTTTAACAGAAAAGCAAACCACCTCAGAAACTCAGAAGTCGGTGCAGTGTGGAACTTGGACGAAACATGCCGAGGGAGGTGTCTTTACCTCTCCCAATTACCCCAGCAAGTACCCCCCTGACCGAGAGTGCATCTACATCATAGAAGGTGAGGAACAGAGGCCACACGTGGCCCCTGTGGGCTGGGCACGGACGGTGTGCCTACAGACAGTATGGAAACTGGTTTCGGAGACTCTGCCTGTACATATCGCTCAGTAAATCAAAATAACTGTAAAATCTGGGATTAAGCTGATTATTGAATTTACTAGTTAATGAGTTCACAACAAGTAAATTCTAGGACTTAAAAATACATCAACAATTTAGTTTATTTGGCGGCTGACTCAATTGATTTGGAGTTCTAAATTAGTAGAATGGACACATAGTTGGCCCAATATTACCTAATGTGTGACGGTCTTGGAAACTAGTATTTTACTGGTTTGACAATTATGAGAATAATCTGTCCATTTGTTATTTTTCTCTTTGCTAATATGAAGCACAAATGCACACACACAAAAAACATATAAATGTCAGAATTACATCTCAAATCACATTTTCCAAACATCAGTCTGAGTGGCAGGTCCCTCAGGTTGTGCTAACAGGTGACATGATCACACTTTATCACTGAAATCAGGATTCCAGAATATGGTGCCTCTTCTCATCAATTTTTTTTCCACCTGGAAAAATAGTGCTGACAAAGAGCCTCACTTCTCGTTGAATACTTTATTGCCATGACTCTTGTAGATACCTCCTCATTAAGTACAGGTTTTTAAAAATGTAGGCAAACATTTTATCCAGTGATAGGTTTAAATAGAAGTGCTAGTTACTAATAACCTAGAATTTGCAATGTGACACAGATAGACAGACGGACGGGGACAGGCCTACCTTCAGGAAAAGATGTGTGTGTGTTCAGTGTTTACTTACAAATATGAGGCACGTTTATCTGATTGATCTGGTAAAGAAAAAAGTCTGTATTTTTAACTGATTTCAAGAATTCTTTTCTCCTTGTGCTTGAGGCTGAACTTGTAGCAAAGCTGAACCTCTCAATAAAAAGGAGGAGAAAGAGGAGGCTGAGAAAGCTGAGTTCTGGTACCATCTCTTCCTCTTATAATTCATTGAAAAAAGAGGTTGAAAAGAGAAAATTCTGGGTTGAAATGAGTAGTAGGCCTTTCTGTATTAAGTTAACATTACATATCTATTATACAGCTCTATGTTAGGAACTTGAAAATAACTTAACAGAAATTGAAACATTCAGTCATAGGAAATAGGTATGTTTGTTTGGCCCCTTTTACAGATAAGGAAACAGAGGTTTAAATTCACATTAATCTGTGTTTTGAAGCAACAGTATTTTACATGTTGAATTATTGAAAAGAATAAAATTAACTAGTTCTTGCTTTTAAAGAGTTAACTCAGAAGCAAAGCCCTTCAATTCCTGTGCTTTTGTGTTTATTATTATTTAGAGTTCAAAAGCGTTGCTAACCTTTGATTTCCATATCATCCTGTGTTGGCATTCCTTCCTAGTGGCAGGAAGGGCAGACCCGAAAGTTGGGTGCTGGAACCCCCCGGTACTGTTAATCATACTTCTGTAGCCTTTTTGAAATTCTTCATACTAGTCATTTCTTAAAGATTTATATGTTTATTTAGCAAATATGTATTGAAACAACTACTAAGAAACAACTGCTCCTCTAGGTACAGTGTAGCGAGTACTGAGCAAAACAGACACGACGCCTGCTGTGTGGAACTCACCCTGGGGTCTGGGGATGATGCCCTTTTCAGGAAGGCGCCCCCCAGTCTCCAGGGCAGCACAGTGTGAGGCACAGGGGGATGGAAGGGAGGGCTGCCCAGAGAAGATGCTCACGCTCATTTCTGAATAGTATGAAGGTGATGACCATCTCCCTACAGAGCATCATGGGCAGAATTCCAGAGGTAAGACATGCTTAGGAGCCACCCGTAGGGTCATTGTGTTTCTGCAGAGGGTGAAGGACAGGAACCGGTGAGGACACTGACCAGGTGGGCTGTTGCAGATACAGGAGAGTTCCCTCTGTTCCCTTAAGAAAGATCAAAACATAGACAACGAGGTGCCGCTGACATCATTTAGAGAAATAAAAAAAAAGACGAGATTTTGATGAAGTGACTGGAGGAAAAGAACGCAGGTTGAAAATGATTGTGAAAGGCCAAGTGAGTGTGAACCACAGTAAAAGCCCGAGCTACGGCAGTGACACGGGTGCTGGAGCAAAGGCAGAGGGGAGCAGTGTTTAGGAAGCAGATCCGCGAGGGACAGGATGTGGGGATGAGAGACTCAGGGAGCCCGGGACTGTTCTCAGGGTTGTTGGCTCGGTGACTTGATTGATGGACTTGTGCCCAATAAGGAATATAGGAAGAGAAAGAGAGTTTAAAAACTAAACACTGTGTTCCATGTTGGTGTTTATGGAGCTGTCTTGTAAAGAGATTGGATATGTGGGTCTTCAACTCAGTGGAGGGTTCTGGACTGAAAAGATGTATTTATGGGTTTTCAATGTAGAGATTGTTGTTGAGGGTACAAGTATGAATGAAGTATTCAGACAGAGCATTTAGAGCATGGGTTTTAAACTCTTGCAAAAAAAAATAGAGATGCCTCAGTTTGTCCCCAAGATCTTGATTTAATTGGACCCAGAGCTGAAGGCATCATGATATCACCATAGCTCTCCCGTGGAACGGCAGTGGTTCCGGAGCACTGGTCCGGAGTAAGCAGATGGAAGACGTAGACTTTCTGGAAACCAATGTGGAAAGGATGGGCAGGGTACAGAGAAGGAAAAGCTGGACAGATGGCTGGCCAGGCAAAAGGTCACAGCAGCGAGGTGCACCAAGTTTTCAGAAGCAGGGAATAGCCAAAGACCCAGTCGCTACCTCACAGAACAATCAGTGCAAAGTGCCTGCATTCACTGCGTGGGGTGAGGCCACATCTGTCAGTCACTTTGGATTAGGAGGATTGGGTGCTCTCATTGATACTCCAGTGCGGAGGGCGGGCAGCAGCTCTCAATGGGTAGAGCCCTCGGGGGTATTGATGGCCCCCCACCCCTACCCCGTGGAAAGGCAGTTCCTTTTTCTCTTTGTCTTCTTGTATTGGGGCAACTTGTCGTGTTTAGTTCTGCAAAGAGTCACCTGCTCTGCAGAAAGAGGTAAATACAAGACAAAGAGGGTTATAGAGTTGGCCAAGTTTCTTAAGGTAAAAAAGATAAGTTGTGATCAGTACCTATGGGTAGAGTCTCAGTCATGGAAGGGAGGGTCCCTTTTATGGATTTCAGGATGTCCTAAAACTCCCTCAACTAGGAGGCAATCGTCCGTATAGATGTGCAATGTTGAGGTAAGAGTTGCTCATAATTCTCTATATGTCCAAAGGTTCTCCAAGAGGTGGAGACCTTTGGAAAAGGCATCTTTTTCAGGTCAAAGATGGCTTCGAGAAACTCTGACAGTAATGGGCAGCTGTGACTGGAGAGATGAAAGGGAAGAAAATGTAACTTTAGGAAGTTGGCTCCTGAGAACCCCACACGGTTAACCTGCACCATGATTCCTCATTATTTTTTAACCTGCAACAAAAACAATATGACATACTTTTTTTAAAGTTATTTTACTATCTTCTAAAATTCAGTTAGTGGAATTTCAGATGTGAGTGTGTGTAGTACACTTCAACATTCTGGACCAAAGGAAAATGCATTGTTCACATATAACGTGGTTCACCAGGGCCATTGTGATAACAGCACCTTTTCTGAAGGATGCTGAGAGGTTGGTTCATCCGTGGTGGACAAAACTTAAGCGACAATGAAAATGAAGGTACCGACACATGAATTCATGTTAGATGGCCATGTATTTCCTAATGGGGGAAATAAATGGATATATACGTTGATTAATAGAGTTTTAGCTAACTTAGGTTTACCTTTCCCTAAACATACATTATTTACTTCTAAAAGAAATACTCTATATTTTGTTCCCTCATAAAACTTATTGAAGAAGAGATAAACAAAAAGACATATTACATAGGATAATAACACATACAAATGGTACTTCAATGCTAATACATAAATAGGTCAAATTTTTTAAGCATTTGCCTTTCTTGTTATTAGACTTTAGGGAGGGGAAACATGGTTTTCCAGGTGATTTCTTAAGATATTTTCCAATTTGCAGATTTTAAAAAAAGTTGGTATTTCCTCAAATCTGTCATTATGGTAGATATTATATATGTTGACCTTCATGATGCACATTAGTGGTAGATAGAACTATTCCTGATCTTACTTTGTAAGGGTAAAAATGTCTCTCTCAGTGTCCAACAAGTCAGAAACATTTTTAGTGATGAAAAGTTGCCCATAAAATTGTCTTTTAATGTACATTGACCTTTGACCAGTTGAGCTTCAATTTTATCTTTGGAAAGCATTGCAATTACATTTTTATTTGATAAGTGTCTAATTTCCAAGTGATTGCATGTCTCAGTTTTACATAAGTTTTCTGATATCCATGCATGCAATGCTTTCATTTTAAAGCCACCGAGGGTCATATGTGATATGTATTTAAGAGCCAGTGTGGTGTGAACAGCAGTCATTCAGAGTGATTGCTGACCATAGGAGGATCGGGCCCTGCTGTGTCAGGACTTGGCTCTCCAGTGCCTGGAGGGGACTGGTCCCTGAACATGCCACATGGCCTTAGAGTCGCACTTAGAGGACTCATGTCGACACCTGTTTACCAACTAAGAAAAAAAATGTGTGTGGCTATTTCAACCTGTCCTGCCTGTTCCCGGGTATCCCGGCTGCGTGTCAGCCCAGACCGCTCTAGTTTTGAGCTGTGTGGATGTCACAGGGGAAGAGTCAGAGGGCACTAGCAAGCCCATGTGCGTGGAGATTTCCGGAGAGGCCCTGAAAAGCTCCTTCGTGGTGCCTTGGAGAGCTGTACGCACATTTATGAAGATGACCCGCTCACGTGCAACTCACCCTGCAAAGATTTTTTTTTTGAGAAGTCCTCATAGACAAGGACTGTGCTGAGTGCTGGGTAAAGATGAATAGATACAGTTTCATCTTTAGTGAGTGGGTTTAGAGAGGTTTCTTTTCAGCAAGGCTGGCCTGTATAAAAACACCAGTTATCAAACTGGATATATTTAGATACTCAAAAAAATGGGAAAATACACGAAAGCCTAAAAGAGGGTGTTATCTCAGAAAAAGATGGTAGGTCTGATGTGACCTGAGCCCGGGCTGCACACCGAGGGAGGAGACCCTGGTAGTGTGGGCGGTCGCGCACCCTGAAGCATCCTGAGCGTCAAGGGCTTTGATCAGTTTCCCGGGGCTGTTAGGAGGATGGCAGAGTCCCTTCGAACCTGGGACAGGCAAGGTGCGATCTGTGCTCAGAGGAAAAGCACGCTGAGTTGCCTTGTGCCTGCACTTTGATCTCCTCCAGGCCATCTGATGGGGGGCCTGCTGGAATGGTTGTATCACTCAGTGTCGCACCATCTCCAGTGGTATCCGATCTTGAATTGGTGTAGTCCGCAAAATATGGAAAACACGACAGAAAGAAGCCTCTCTACTTCCTAAACCTGAGTTAGCAAGCTTTCACGAAAGTATGCGGTTTGTTTGGTTTTTTTTAGTTCTATATTAGACAATGAAGTGGTCATTTAGATCAGAACAGTATGTTCTACCGTGTCTAAGACGTCCTTATGGAAATATTATCCCTGCAAAATTAGGTCTAGCATGCCTCATCCATGTTTCCAGGCATCTCATGCTCAGCATTTGATAGACATGCAGATAGAATCTGAAGTAGAATCAGAAAGATCAGGTTTCAACGGGCTTTTCTTTTAGACATAATTTTCCTGTTTGTTTTTTTGTTTTTTGTTTTTTTACCCAGCGGCCCCAAGGCAGTGCATTGAACTTTACTTTGATGAAAAGTACTCTATCGAGCCGTCTTGGGAGTGCAAGTTTGACCATATTGAAGTTCGAGACGGACCTTTTGGATTTTCTCCAATAATTGGACGTTTCTGTGGACAACAAAATCCACCGACAATAAAATCCAGTGGGAGATTTCTGTGGATTAAATTCTTTGCGGATGGAGAGCTGGAGTCCATGGGATTTTCAGCTCGATACAATTTCACACCCGGTAAGTAAGGTCTTGTTTTTTTTTTTTCCTTGTATCTTTTCTTCCTTAGTTCCATACCTTCCTACCACAAGGTCAACTTTGTAGTTTTGCAAAGAATTTTCCAGTTACTGTATATTCCTTATCACATCTGTAACACTCCTTCTTCTCATTTCACAAATTCTGAAAGGGAAATGAACAATTCTCCTTAAGCCTACACAGGACACACAGTGCAGTGACTCAGGGGTCTGGTGGTCCTCAGCAACTCAGCTAATTAAATGGAGTTTCATTCTGCTGAAATGTGTGATTTCAGAGACAATCTGTCATCAGAAAACTAATTATACATTGAAACCCAATAAACATGAAAAGGCAATTGTGGCATTGTAGAATGTGTTCATCCAGACAATGTTTGGAAAATTTGAATAAAAATTCATTCTGAAAATTATAAATTTTTTTAAAGCAAGTAGATCTTAGTATAAAGCAGTCTAATCTCTTTATAGAAGTGCAAATCCCTAAGTGTTGGGATGAAAAGCGAGCGGAGACCAGTGGCAGCCAAGTGTTCATCTGCAAGGCCTGGCCATCACTATCTGTAATGATATAATTGCTCATTTCTGTGCCGCTGCTCCTTTTAACCTGCTCGCATTAGAAGGGGTCTGTGGTGTTGACCGGTTTGCTTTATGATGAGTTATTGTCTGATACAAGAAAAACGGTGGTTATCACATCCTTTTTAAACTGCAAGAATGCCAGGCTAAAGCCATTTGAGATTTGATGAAGAGAAGTCATTTTTTTAATGGAAAAATAACTAAAATTACATAAAGCACATTGTTTATATATAATGTTTTCTTCGGCTTCTACATGTTGTTTTACTTAGGTTAGAACAGGCAATGGAAGACATTGGAGTATATGTAAAATTTGTGGGATAGTCTATTCTATGTAACAAAAGTAACAACAGAGCAGGGCTAGGATGCTTAGCTCAAGCACAAAAAAATTATAAAGTAAGCCCTGGCCAGGTAGCTAGGTCGGTCAGAGCGTCGTCCAGATAGGCAGAGGCTGCGGGCTGGATCCCCAGTCAGGGCACAGACAGGAACAGATCAATGTTTCTGTCTCTCTCTTTCTCTCCCTTCTGTCACTCTAAAATCCAAAGAGAAATTAAGACAAATAAAAAGTAGGATAAAATTAATGATGACTTTCACCATGATAGTATGCTTTATGATAAAGAAGTCAGATGTTCACTGTACCATGTATATTAGCCTTAAAATTAGGGATATTTTCATCATATCACAAGGGGAGATGGTGCTTTAATTATGCTTTGCTAATATTGGATAGTTTACAGAAACCATGGGCATTTTACACGTGGCACTCCACCTCATCCAATGCATTCCATCCAAAAAGGCACAAAAGTACAGATGACTTGACTAGTGCTAGAGTTACAAACAGAAACGCATGCTTTTTCTAAACTGACAATTGCGAGCATAATAACCAGGTTCTAAAGGTGGCGGCACATGGTAGGCTTCAGGCTTTTGTAAGTTGTATTTTCATCCTGGAATTGGTGACCATGGGAACAATGTCTAGGGCTGAAAATCCTGCTTTTCTAAAGAGGGGAGGGTCAGCTGACACCGTTCATCAGCACAAGCAAGGCAGCCACCCTCTGTCCTCGCCTGCTGACAGGAGGGTATAGCTCAGTCAGTCCGCCTCCGAGGTTGGGAACAGTCAAGTTGGTCCCCAAGTGCTGAGCTCAGCATTGTACTTCCTCTGCGGAGGGACGATTTCATTACCAGGAACAACTGAGTCAGGAGGGAACGGGAGGACTGAATCCAGGAAGCTGAGGATACTGAGGATCAACGGAGGCTTTGATTTTCACTCTCATACAGGGGGGTGGACTCTGGGCACGTGAGGGGTCATTGAGACCATCAGAAGGAGGTTTATAAACCCTCCATGGCAGCGGAAGTTGATGGTCTATGGCCCCAGGCCATTGCCTGATACCACAGTAACTAACCTACAGCTCATTCCATTAAAGAGGCAGTTGATGAGGAAGCTAGTTAGTTAAATGAATTGGGAAGGGAGCTGGGATGGCTGATGACTGAGGCGGTGTTTAGGGAACAGGGAGTCAGGTGGGCTCAGTGTAATCGGGCTTCATCTGTACTGGGTAGTAGCTTCCAGCAGTGATTCAGGAAAACGGACCAGGGAAGAGACCCTGAAATCCATTTCATGATGTGAGTTATAAGGCACTGCTAAAGTCACCAGGGCACCGTGAGGCCGACACTCTTAAGGGAGAGAGTGCCTATTTGGTCTCCTGGGGACCTGGACTCGAGCCTGTTTGGTCCCTTGGGGACCTGGACTCCAGTCAGGCAGCAAGGCTTGGAAGCAGGTCTGGCTCCCAGTCCTGGCTCTCTCCTTTCTTGCTTGCTATAGACTTTGCACTTAATCCTTCAAGTTCTATGCCACCATATTTTTCTTTGTTCTATAGGGATAATATTGACTACCTCATAGGACTGCTTGAAGCCGGATTGTCAACCAATACGTATTGATGAATTTATTCCCTTCCTGTGAGATCTCAGTCCTTGGTAGCTCTGATTTTCATTCTTATTATCTGTGCAATGTCACTTTTTCTTGTTAGGTTGTTTAAAAAGGTGTGGGCGTCCACGTGGGAGTTACAGTTATCTCTAATGGAAGTCATAAGATACATCGGAGCAGAACAGCTGCGGAAATGCCCAGTGGTCTTGATTATTTTTGTGAATTTACCTTAGTCTGAAATCCAGATCTTAAACTTACAACCTCAGAAACTTAATATTGGCATACTGAGAATGCACCTCCCCCCCCACACTCCCTGGGAATGATTCACATTAATCAAGCTAAAAGACTGACTCTACATATAGACATGCATACCCTTATATACATATACATATATATACATATACATATTCATACGTATGTAAACATGGCCACATTTTTCACTAAAAATTCCAAGAATCACATAGCTTAGTTTTTCTTATGGACCAGCATATGTGGGTGTATAGTCAGAAGGTTGATGGTGCAGGTGGAATCCAGGAATTGAAGCTTAGATGCTGTGCTCATTTGGTATGAGCCATGCTTGCTTTGTCTCCGTAACGTGGGCCGCCTTTCTTGGCTGTGCGCTGGGTCTCACCCTGCGTGGCTCCGTTCCCTGCCTAGTCATCAGCTTCTGTCTTGCCTGACCAGGACATTCGTTGGTGTCAGCTCTTATCGCAAAACTTGTTTCTGATTCTTAATATCTTGATGAAGTCAAAGAAAGTCTCTTTGACGTTCTTCTCTACTCACCTTAAAAAAAATACCCTTCAATCCCGGGCTGCTGGGCTTTTAGTAGCTACACTTCTGAATCAGGTGGCCAGTGGGGACTAGCCAACTAGACTTGGGGTGGGGGCAGAGCCAGAGAAGGTGTCATGGAAACACTCTTATGGGGGCTTTTCCTGTCTCTCCTGACTTAGTTTGACAATTCTTCACTTATTTCAGGGAATGTGGTTATTTTTGGATACAATGTCATTACCATGTCCACAGTGCGGTGATGAGTCACCTAGGATTGCGGAAGGAAAGTGAGATTGGGCAGTAGTCAGAAGCCAACTGGTAAACCCAAGAGTCTGCCGAATGGAGGGACAAGGGCAGGACTTCAGGAAGGGTCCGGGGCCCCGAGTCCTGGGGTCAGGTCCTGGCGACACTCGTGTGGAAACTGCTCTCCCTCCTTTGTGATCTGGGGAGTGTCGTGATGTCTCCTCAGTGGGACCCTCTCCCACTCCTGAGAAGAGACATGACTTAGAAACCACTGAAAATGTTAAAAGTTATGTGATGGGAAATTTGATAACCTACAGATAATTCAGTAAGCAGTAATGGAATGATATTGTTTTCTCAAATCAAGACAGTGGTTTTTTTTTTCCTTAAAAAAAGATTTAAACCAAATTTGTTATATAAAAACAAATGATGAGAAAATATTTGTGATAAAAAGTACTTTACTACTACTAAATCATCACGAAATCTGTAACAACAGCGGCCCCGGGCAGGTGTCACAGTGGGGGTGGGCGGGTGGGACGGGACCAAGATGGAGATTTTGTGAAAATTTATTGGCATCATCAAGTAATGCTTTAATTTTTGAAAAAAGGATGCCGCATATTTGGTGTTTCTTGTATAAATAAAATTATTTAGGATAAAATATCTTAAAAAAAGGTACTATAGTTGGGAATTTGTTAATAAATTTTTAGAAGGGAGAATACTATTTTTCCATATTCTTCATTTTTTTAACTCTAAGAACAACTTTTGAGTAGAAAACAACTTTCCCCTCTAGTCAGCTGCCTCCATACCTCAGTGTTCTTTGCCAGTTGAAAATATAAACTTCCGAGAAAACAGGTAACAATGTCTGCCTCCCCCACCCCCCGCCCCGGCCAAGTCCAGTGGCGTTACCAGAGACATTTCTCAATATTAAGAAAGACAAACATTCAGGAGGCTGCCCACCCTTGTACAGAGTAACCCTTTCAGTCTCTTTAGGAACAGATATAATTTGTTCACTTTGCTTTCCACCCACTAATGAAGAGCTTTCCCACTCTACACAGACACAGCATAGAATGTTTTCAGCATCTTCCTCTTTGTGTGATGTTTTCTGAACTCCTTGTATGAAACAAAGTTATACACACTCTGTCTGAGAAATTTAATGGAAAAATTGTGCGTCACAGTAACAAGTAGGTGAGGCTGAATTGGGTGTTGCCATGGAAGTGAGTGGACATGTTAAGCAGGTTGAATTTCTGCTGTACTTAAATATAACCTTTCATCTGAGGAGCTCAAAGTGTTTGAGGAACATTCTGCCCCATTCCTGAGCCCGCTCCCAGACTCAGTCCTGGCTGACTTCAAAGAAACGGGAAAGAGACTCCACAGTGCAGCGATTTAAATGGAGTGAGTTAAAAAAGATTCCTATGCATATTAAATCAAATATATTATTTAGATAAAATATTGTCATGTATTCAATGAGATTTAAAATATTCAGTGCAATGCTTTTCATTTTTTTTTATCTGAAATGTAAATGCCTGTGTGAGTGTTAACGGTGCTGACAGTTCCTAAATTTTCTTGTCTAGATAATGAAAGTTTTGATACATGCTCTGGTGAAAAAGGGGGAAAATATGCATACATCTATATCACATTTCAACCACTAATGTTTCATTTGGATGTTGTACCAGTAAGTGAAAGAATAAAAGGGTTGAAGGGCTAAGGTTAGAGGAAGGACTTGATTTGGTTCCTTTGTTTCTCTCATAGATACACAGTAGCGAGTAAATTTGGCTGCAATGGTGTGTGTTGGCTTTCTAGTCTGTTTACACTATAAACCCCAAATATTCTCATTTCCGCCCCAGTGGAGACGTCAAAAGGAAAAAAAAAGTATGGGGCAAGGTCACATGTCTCCTTGAGGGGAATGTGTCAAGAGATGAAGCTAAACATTGGAGAGTCACAGAGGGACCAATTTATCAATGTCCTGTGGGTACCACGTGAGGGCGAATTCACCCATCCCTCGCTCCCCCGAACCCCCGCCCCAGCCCATGACTGGGTCCATCTAATGTATCCAACAGAGGGCTCAGGCAGAGGAAGAGGAAGAGGGAGAGAGAGAGAGAGAGAGAGAGAGAGAGAGAGAGAGAGAGAGATATGCTGTTGGGCTAGGTGGGTGTTCAGGAGAGAAGCTGAGAGTGGGAGAGAAAATTTCCCGGATTAGCTCCCATCTGTGCAGTGAATGTTGGAAACAGGAGCAGAGGAGAGGGAAGATTTTAAAAGAATTTCCTGCACAGAAAGCCTGCCTTTCTTCTCCTGCTGTGTCCCTGCAGAGGGGGAGAAAAAGCGTTTAGGCGTCTTTTCTGTCGTGTGTGGTCCATTGCTGGATGGCGTGGTTTTTGAATACAGCGTTTCTGTTACTAGACCAGGTAGAGTCTCAGATGTATTTCCACTGTGGACATGAGTTATCTTTAGAGCCGAAAGAGATCTTGGAGTGCGTCTCCTTCAACCTTCTTAATTTAAATGTCAAGAAACCAAAGGTCGCGAGAGGAGGTGTAGCCCGCATTCCTGAACTCTGTGTGGAAGTGAAGCCGCTGTGGAACATCAGTTATGTAACCATCGTGCTGCTACGCCTTCTATAAAGGGTGGAGATCATGACTCTAATTACCTCACATATTGCGGGTACGGTTAGTGCAGTTATATTGAGAAACGTAATTAAGGGATAATACTCTATCAGCTCCATTCCGCCAGTAACTGGTGTAAGAATTCATGAAAGTTCACCTCTTTCATGTGGTCCGAAATGTTTTCTCAGTTCACGATAACCAATCCCCTCTCCCTCTGTCTCTGACATAAAAGCCTGCCTGGGCCACCCACCTGAGCCTGCGTGAGGTATGATTCACTTCCTGTGCTGCTCGAATGTCTGCTCTTGCTACCATGGTCAGTTGTGTGTCACAGTCTCATGACTTCAAACCTGTGGCTCACGTGCTGAATACTCGCAGGGCAGTGATAATTTCTTTCTCCTAGACCCCCCCCCCACACACACACACAGCAGTTCCTCCCTCATTACACTCATCTCCGACTTTCTCCTGCGATGCCAGGTGCCTCCAGTGGCCACCACAGACCCCCGTTCCGGGACGCTCAGTGTGGGGGGAAAGGGCTGACACTGTTCCTATTTCAAAACCCTGGAGCAGATCACACCCATGTCTACACCCGGGAGTGGTTGCTGCTGACTAATCCACACAAAGTGGCCTCAGGGACTAGCCGAGGCCATACCGCAATACATCAAAACATGGCCTCTGTGCCCTGTCACATTGTAGCCCTGCCTCAGAGGGCCAGGACCCACCCTTCATCTGCATTGTCCTACGGAGAAGTTGTCACATTTGAGCTGGGAGACTATTCAAGGAACACAACAGAAATGATGCCTATGTCCTATTGTCATTGTGCGTCTTCTTTTTTTTCCCTCCTTGGGTTCTGTAGTGACTAGGCTTCTTGGCAAATCTAACATTTAAATTGTTGTGTATTCAAAAAATACACTCTTCAAATTATGAACATCCTATGTGCTTTGCCTGAGAAACTGTATTTATCTAGCCATTTTAGTTGTTAAAGCATTTCCTTTCATAACAATTTACAGATAATTTGAGGCTTATTGTTATCTTATTTATGTGCAGAATAATTCCAGACATTGTCAGGAAAACTACCCACACAGTTATTTTCTTGGCCGAAAATGTTTTCCTATTTTAGAATATGTGTACCATTATCGCTATGCTAGTATAGCTCATGGAGCCACTGTACTCTTTTTTTTAAAAGATTTTATTTATTCATTTTAGAGAAAAGGAGAAAGAGAGGGAGAGAGAGAGAGAAGGGGGGAGGAGCAGGAAGCATCAACTCCCATATATGCCTTGACCAGGCAAGCCTAGGGTTTCAAACCAGCAACCTCAGCATTCCAGGTCGACGCTTTATCCACTGCACCACCACAGGTCAGGCCAGGAACTACTGTACTCTTAAAGTGAATGTAGAGTGGCTTAATTTCCCCAAGGGTGCATTTGCTGCTTTCATTTATGCAACAAATATTTATTGATCTACAAGGCGAACTCTGTACAAATGCAGTATGTACAATACCCTATCTTCCTTACAATGAATTTATAGACTATAAGAAAAACCAGGTGTAGTTAATTAACACTAAAAAATAATATGTCTGTGACCTAAGACCTGGTATTTGACTATATTAGGTTACATGACAATGAGAAATTAAGATAGCAGGTTGGATTCCTAATGCCAGTCAGCTGATCTGAACACAGGGGAGGTTAACTTGGATTAGCTGGGAGGGCTCAGTGTGATCACAAAAATACTTCCATGTGTAAAACAGATGCAGGAAGTCAGTGTCAGAACGTGAGATGTAAGAAAAACTCCCATGGCTATTTCTAGCTTTGAGGGTGGAGGAAGCGCCCACAAGCCAAGGAATGTGGGGGGCTGCTTCAGATTTGAAGAGGCAAGGAATGAATACTTGTCTAGGTCTTCCAGAAACACAGCCATAATAACACACAGATTTCTTTTAAACCCACTGAGACCCATTTTAGACGCCTGACACCCAGAACTCTTAATTGGGACTGGTAGATTTATTTATTTTTCTTTCCATTTTCTCCTTTTTTTTTTTTTTAAGAGAAAGGTCTATAATCACTATTCTGTGTCTGCCCAATATCATGCTTTTTGGAGCCACTCAGATGTTTCTTGAGTTCGATAGGATCCCAGAGGGAGGGGACTTACATTTCAGAATGGAGAGTATCCGTAGTGCCTGGTCCGGCCGAACTAGATGCTGTCGCCATGGAGATGTGGGACTGTGGAGCTCTTGGCATGTGGATGATGGGTGGATGCTGTAATGGGTTGAGACTCCTGAGCACCTGGAAGGGAGTGAATGTATTTTACTTGTGGAAGGGACTTGAATATCTGCGCCCCACCTCCCGGGTGCACTGTGGTAGGAGTAAAAATAGCCCATGCAGATGTTTACATCTGCAAGTCCGGAGCTGATGGATACGTTAGGTTACATGGCACAAAAAAGTTAAGGCTGTGGGTTGAATGAAGTTTGCTGGATCAGCCTGCCCAGACAGGGAGTCTATTCTGGGTGACCTGCGTGGCCCCAGTGTTGACATGAGGCTCTTGTAATGAGGCAGAAAAGTCAGTGTTTGAATGCACATTAGAAGAAGACTCCAATGGTCACTGTTGCCTTTGGAGATGGAGCCAAGGAGTGTTGGCAGCCTCTAGAAGGGGGCCAAGCCCAGAGCTAGATTCTCACGTGGAGCCTCCAGAAACAGAGCATGATCCTAACATACCTTGACTTGAACTCAGACCGATTTCAAACGTGACATCCAGAACTTAAAATCACCTTGGACATTCCTACACATGAAGGGATAACTCTGTATCTATGTGGCTATCTATGGGTGTGATTATTCCGTTTTATGCAAACGTCATTTTGGTGCATGGTCATATGTCCACAGCCACAACAACATAACAACTTGCAGTTCTCTCCCAGGAGGTGCCTGGGATGGTGGCATTTTTGTCTGCGGCAGTAACAGCTATTTGTAGAACCTGGCACCCCTTGAGCCTCTGCCCCTTTGCGGCATAAGTTGCCTGATGCCTTCGCTTCAGAAGAGCAAGGCTATGTTCCTGTTGGCTCTATTGGCTGGCCGCCCGCCGGGCTACGGCTCTGCTGACTCGCTGGAAATTCAGCCTCGGCACAGCCTTGTGGCATTTTCCCCTTCTAGCCAGGCTCACACGCCACGCTTCAGCTGGACAACTGCGAGAATCACAGGCTGATGAGAACAGAATACTTCGCCAGCCGCCGGGCCTTGACCTACAAAAACCTTAAACTTGACTGGTTTAAGCAGAAGGACCCATGAGTCACACCCTGTTTTGTCACCTATCGATCATAACCCAAATCAGAAGGCTTCTGTTCCCTGGAAACTCCTCTGCTGAAATGTGTACTCCAGAGCCCTGAGGAATTTCTCTGCGTGATTCAGAGAGAAACCTGGGCTCCCTAAGACCTCCCCAGACTCCGTTCTGTTGGCTGGCTGGCACCTGTCAGAACGGGACGCGTGTTTCCCGGAGCTGATTTGGTGGGCAAACAGAGGGGGATTTGTAAGAATGGTCAGTGCTGTGCCCATGAACTGGCAAAGAGCAAATGAGGGTTGTCATGGCGATGACAAGTGAGGTCTGACATAGAGGGTTTCCATGGGCTTCCAGTGAGTCAGCCTCACAGCGACCAGCTGGTGTCGATATTGGTGAACTGGTAAGACCGGTATTTCTAGCTTGCTTTTGCGTGTGCATAGTACTTTTTTTTTAACAATCATATTTTTTGTTGAGTTTATTGGGGTGACATTGGTTAATACAATGATACAGGTTTCAGGGGAGCAATTCTATAAAACGTCGGCATATTGTAGTGCGTGCTCACCCCCAAGTCAGGTCTCCTTCCAGCACCATTTATCCCCCTTCACCCTCTCCTGCCTCACTGGGAAGCAATATTTGCATCTCAATTTTAAGTTAAAGTGATCATTTAAAATAGACACAGTTCTGCTTATCTTTCTCTCCACCGTTCTCCCCTTTACATCATTTCTGTTCTGTCCGTTCCGTTCGTTATCCTCTGGTGTTCTCGCTCTGCTCACTTCCTGCTGCTCTTTCTTCCCAGCCCCTCGCTCCCCTGAGCAGGGGCTGCGCCCCTCTCCTGGGGGACCCCCAGAGGCATGGCTCTCACCGCCCCCCACTCGCCGCTGCTCCATGCGGCTGACTCCCAGGCTCTGCAGTGCACCTGTTGACTCTGCCAGCCTCCTTTTTGGTTTGTCTGTTACACTCCCCCAATTTCTAGAAAAAAAATAATCCTGACACCATTTCTGTCTGAAGTATTTATCGCCCCTTCATGTAGGAGAAGCGCAGCAATGGTATGAATGCATAAGGTGTTTGATATCCCACATAAGATGTCTGGGCTGGTGTTTGGTTTCTTGGACTGAACTTTTTCACTGTCTCGCTTGACCTGGAGATAATGTTTTCCTCCAGCAACAACTTAGAGTGACAATTCTAGGTCTTAAAGGGATCCACGGTGAAGCTGAAGTTTCTGTTAACCTGAGGTGAAACAGTTAGTTCTAAGACTAGGATTTGGTGAGTCTTCTCATTCTCTGTGTGTGGGGTATTCTTTTGGGCTTACAAGGTGCCCGTGTCCTAGAAAGGTTGTTCGGTGGTGTCAAGTTATTGTAAAGGAACCTGTATTTCTTGATCAGAGAAAAAAGAAATCACTAATCATTTGAGGCCATAATTTGTAATACACATTCAACCAGAAAAACTTTATTTTAGGCCTTTCCTTTAACATCTACTGGGAGACAGTTCCCTTTCAGACAATATGGGCAACATGCCCGATCTTTGCAGTGATCTATTTGTATTGGTCTTCAGTATTTCTTTAAAATTTTATTTATTTTATTTATTCATTTTAGAAAGGAGAGAGAGGGAGAGAGAGAGAGGAGAGAGAGACAGAGAGAGAGAAGGGGAGGAGGAGCAGGAAGCATCGACTCCCATTTGTGCCTTGACCAGGCAAGCCCAGGGTTTCGAACCGGCGACCTCAGCGTTTCCAGGTCGACGCTTTATCCACTGCGCCACCACAGGTCAGGCCAAGACTTCAGTATTTTTTAAATTTCTGCCTAAACCTATTTTTCTCATACTTTCATAGTTTTTTCCATAGATTCATATAAGGTGTGTGTGTGTGTATGTGTGTGTGTGTGTGTAAATGGTATAGTTTCATAAAACATGGCGAAACATGGGCCATCATACCAAATTGTCTAAAATCAAATTCTAGCTTTGAAACATTCTTCTTATATGACTTTTAGCAGCAGAGATTTTTTTAATCTCCTAGAGTTTCCATTTCCTCACGAGACCAGCACTCAACACCTTACCATTATGAGTTTTTCTACAAGAAGATGCAGTCAAAATACTGCTTCACATGTGATGTGATGTTCCCCGACATCAACTCTTAAGTCTTTGCTTCATTATTCCGTAGGTCTGCTCAGCACCCCTAAAAGAGTGTTGAGCCACGCTTGTTCTAGAATCGACATTGTATGAAGAAATACGGAAATAGTTGAGGTGCAGAATCTACTCTCGGGGAGTTTCCTGTGTACCCGATTCCCGCTTTCTACAATCTCATGAGATACTCATCTCATTAAAAGCAATGAATGATGGAGTTTTTATTACATGCTCGGCATTGTTCTGAGCGCTTTCCATGTATTATCGAATCTGGTGGTTCAGCCCACCCACAAGTGATATCGTTGCCAATCTTGTTTTGCACTGTTTAAAAAATAGACTTTAACTGTTTAAATCCTGTGCTCAAGGTCCTCTCCCCAGCAACACTAAGATTTGAACACAGAAATATATATATGTATATATTTTAGTACTTTTCCCACTGTCAACAAGTAAAGACCTATTTGCTTGCGGGCTTTTTTTCATCATTTGTGGTTTTATTGTTGACTTGAGATGTTTCCAGTGATCCTAGAATTGAACTTTTCTGTATGCCATAAGCTCTTTCATACAAGGAAACATTTGTCTCCGTACCAGAATGAAGCCATGAATAATTCCCTCTGGATATTTAGAATCTTAATTACAATATTTTACTTTTGTCAATGGCATCATCATCATCATCATATTAGTCATCAGTATTAATGATAATAATAATCAGTGTTTATGATTTATCTTATGAATTAATTTTTAACCTACAAAGTAACATATCTTCAAGTACATTAAAATAGGCATTTGCCATAGAAAATGATTAATTCACTTCATCTCTTTGTTGGCCGCCTGGTAGAAAAGAGAAGGACAATTTCAAAAGCTGAAATAACAGTGTAGGGCAGCATCTTTACTTTGGATATTCCTTTCATAGGCACTACTTGATGTTTTCAGTGAACTTTTAAAACAATAATTGTGAATCAATTTCAAACTCAGAGCAAATCTGCAAGCAGAACGGAAGCATCTTCCCTCACCTTCGGAACTCTGCTGTATACTTTTCATTTCATCATTTTTCTAAGCAGAAAAAAAGAGCATCACTCAGCATTGCCGTTTTTATTAAATTTCAGAAGAGCTCAGTGCCTTTTCTCTTACCTGCATGTTCTTGACCATGAATGTCAGAGGGGGAAAGCCCCTCATTGTAGACGGTGACAGTTGGGGGTGCCAGGTGACCCCGTGAAGGGAAGACGGCTTGAGAGCCAGCCAGCTGACACTCAGATGCCAGGTTTGGGAAAACTGAAAACATCTGGGCTGAAAGGACAGATTTGGGAAGTCAGGTGAGCCTGTCTCCAGGCTACATTTTTAAAGACACTGTTCAGCTGTTACTGAAAACAAAACCTCTAACCCTTCTGAGTTCTAGACGTCTGGTCTGCCAAATGCTTGTAGGGTTAACAGTTTGGTCCAGTTTTGCAAGGATGAAGGAAGATCTGCGTGTCACCTTTTCCGTAGGACCCTTTGCGGCATCTTCTGTCGCTTGGGGGCCCCGTGTAGGCTGGTCTCAGAAACCAATTCATCCCACCACACTGAGCACACACCTTGAATAGCAACACCTTTAATGCAGATGCATATTTGCCAAAGGTTTCTCAGGGAGCTGGATTCATTAATTATTTTACATCTCAAAAAGCAATTCTCCAACATAGTTCATTCAACTGTGTGCTTTCCCTTCAAATATGCTCTTCCTCTCTCTTACCTAGAACATTTCATCTTTCTGTGAGCCTGCCCTCAGCCCCCACCTCCCAAACCCACCTCTCTGTCCCCTCGACCGCCGGCTAGAAGAGCTCTCACAGAAACAGAAGCTTGCCCACAGTTACACGACAAACAATGCCAAGTTTATGGTGTGAGGAAGGGGTTCCATCCTTTGGAATGTATTTCATAGAGAGCCCGGGACCATGTGGTCAGGGGGCAGTCTAGGCGAGGCAGCCAGCAGCCTTATACCCACCAGCTTTGGAGGTCAGCATGCCTGTGCCCTGCCCATCATCTCCCAAGCTCATCAGTCTGACCTTTTGCAACCCTGTCTCCTGTCAATCATTCTACCTTGAATCCTCAAAGCAAACCCTGACCTCACCAGGAAGATTGCCAGGCTTTAAACTTAAATTTGACACTACTTGCCATCTGTATTATTGGTTTAATGCCAGAGCATGATTTTTAAGAAGCTATTCTTTTTTCCTTTTTTTGTTTCTTTTACCTCTGCATTTGCTGTTGGAACAGACTCAAACTTCTTATGGGGTTATATAATGCCTATTTGTGGAAAATTTCTCTTAAGCCACCAGCAGACTTTTCGAGATCTTTATAAATTGTTCTCAATAATTGTCCCTCCTTGTTCAGATTATTGGATGATTGATCCTTGAAATAGGAAATGCCTGACTGACACTCAAAGATTGGTTTGTTGGGGTGTTTGTGTGCCTTTGATTAGCACTCTGATCATGTGTAAGATGGCTTCTATGTCTAGGTCAAATAACTGTTTACACACAGCATTTGAATATTGTCAGACCGAGAATGTATAGCATAGGCCCTGCCTGGTTGGCTTAGCGGGGAAGCGTCAGCCTGGCTTGTGGAAGTCCCAGGTTCAATTCCCAGCCAGGGCATACAGGAGAAGCATCCATCTGCTTCTTCACCCCTCCCCCTGTCCTTCCTCTCTGTCTCTCTCTTCCCCTCCCGCAGCCAAGGCTCCATTGGAGCAAAGTTGTTCCGGGCGCTGAGGATGGCTCTGTGGCCTCTGCCTCAGGTGCTAGAATGGCTCTGGTATCAGCAGAGCAACACCCCAGATGGGCAGAGCATCGCCCCCTGGTGGGCATGCCGGGTGGATCCCGGTTGGCGCATGCGGGGTTGTCTGTCTGCCTGCCTCCCCCCTCGCTTCTCACTTTGGAAAAACACAAAACAAAACAAAACAAAAAAACCATATAGCCTGAGAAAGGCAAACTAGTCTAGGCAGATGTGGAGGGAGTTGTGTGTGGCTCATTAATATCCTCCTGTTTGGCACCTCCCCCTCCTGCCTCCCTCGCCCCTCCATTTGCAATACTCACCTTAGCGTCCTTTACCCAAACATTTATTCTGAGCCAATGACTTGGCCAGAGGACGTTCCTCTCAACTCGACTCTGCTGAGGAGGCGTTTTAGCTGATGGCCACTGCCTCTCCTGCCAGCCAGGGCAGTCTGCATTCTTACACCTGATCTTAGCCAGAAGGCCTAGAAACCAGTGGCATCGGCCCTTTTAATGATGACTCTCAAGAACTGGAAATACCTGCTGGTCTCAAAAGAATAGGACAGAAGGAGAGGTCATATTTCTAGTCAGTGGAATACACTACGGTGGGACAGCGGGGTGGAGACATCTGAATGAGAAAGCCTCCCGAACCCTTTCCTCACGCGCTCCCTGCCTTCATTGACTGGATGTTCACGGAGCACCTGTCATGCGTTAGGCACTGGGAGTAGCAGAACAGAGACCGTCACCGTGGTCCGGGAGCGGGGGACAACCAAGAGTGGCATCATCACCACAGTAGACACGAAGCACCGTGACTGAATTAAAGACGAAATCAGCTGAACCATGCCTTTCTTAAGTGTGCTTTAAATGCTGGATCCTCAGGAAAAAAATAGTTTTTTTCCTCTTTTCTGTTTCTTTAACCCAGGTATCTTTCTAGTTCCATTCTCTCGATACCTCAGGGAGAGTCTGTCCTTTTTTCTTTTCTTTCTTTTTTTTCTTTTGTGACAAGAAATAAAAGTAGGCATTTGAAAGGCATGGGAGGTGTTTGGCCGCAGTGAGAGTCATCTCACCTTCAAGGCACGCACAGAAGAACACTGTGGTCCGATGGGTCCAGAATTAAGAATGGCCACGTGACCTTGAGCGAGCCCTTCACCCATTAAGCCTCCACTTGGATGGCACAGACCTTGGTGGCACCTAAGATGAAAATTGTACCATCCCTCCCTGTGCTGTGAAAACAAACAAAAATATATATCCATAAGGACATTGATCACTTGATTTTCAAAAACAAAATTGTATGGTTTTTCCTGTTTCCTGGCTGTATAGAATTTACTCTGAGTTTTGGAGCATGCTTTTCTCTGTTTGGGCTACTGAAGCAACAAACTGAGTGGCATAGGAACCATCGGAAGTTTTTCTCAGTCTGGAAGAGGAGTGGCCCCAGGTCAAGGTGCTGGCAGATTTGGTGTCTGATGAGCTTCCTCTTCCTGGGTCATAGATGGCGTGTCCTTACTGTGCCCTCACGTGGGGGGAAGGGAAGGCAGTTCTCAGGGGCTTCCTATTGTAAGGGCACTGGTCCCTTTTATGCGGGCTCTGCCCTCAGGATCTAATCACCTCCCAAAGGCTGCACCTCTGGACACCATTATCTTGGGGTTGTCAACTTACGAACTTCGGGGGGAAACAGACACTCAGTCTACAGCTGAGCTGAGTGCCCTGTACGCCCTGATATGACTGGTACCTGGAGGAGCTATTAGCTGCACCCACTCTCTCTAACTCTGAATGCTACACGGCTTATTCTGTTCACATCAAGAGACACCAGATTCAGCACCTTCACTTCACGGACTCAGCAGAACTTTCCCTGGATTTTCAGTTCTTAAAATAGCTCTGCAATAACAAAATATCGATCATTTTCTTTTATTTACTTTCTTTTGGCTTTATAATCATGGAAGTTTAAATTTGCTAAAGGTCATGCGGTTGTCAGTGTTTGGTGGACCAGCCGAAAAATAGCACTAAGCAAAATGGACTTAGGTGCTTTCTGCATTGTTTCCGTGGGCTGGAGTCTGGGCCTAGCAGCCCGCGGAGGCGGGGGAGGAGTCCCCGGGAGAAGGGGGACACGCCTGCTTCATCCGCCTTGTCCCGCATAGCAAGAATGCCTACGTTTCCAATGGGGCAAGCGGTTACTTCCCAGCCAGGTGAACTGCCAAGGAAGCAAAACCTAGTGGTCTCAAGAACTGTCTCAAGATGTCAGTTGAAGAGAATGGGTTCAGGAAGAAGAGTCCAAATGGCCCCATGTAACTTTGTGTGAGACCCGTGAGTTAAACACCTGCCACTCACACAGTAGCGTGGGGGAGGGGGCAAAGGGGTCTGTCATGCCCCGGACACCACTCACAGAGTGGCACAAAATGGTCTCCAAGACAAACAAGAAAAGCACAGTAGAAGGGGCGGGAGGGGGGCGCCAGTTATGTTCTCTACGCCACTGCACTCACGACGGTGGTTCATCAGTAGTCCAGTGCCAGGCCCAAATACCATCAGCTAAACATACCACGGTTTGCTTCTTTACCTTTAAGCTCTTCCCCAACCCCGTAGTTGCAGAAGAGGAGACAGATCAGGGGACAGGAAGAAGAAAGATGTGTGCCCCCTTCCCTCTGCTGGGTCCCCTAGAGACACTGACAGGGGTAGAGATGAGGGAGGGGAGGGGACCGTTTGGGTGATGTGCAGCTAGTTATTGGATTTCAAATGGCTAAAGTGTCTGAGTGTGATTCTCAGTGGTCATAGCGAGAAAATACTCAGACATTGAAAAGCTCTCGGATCCTCCAAAGCTCTCAATCAAGGTCGGGGAAAGGACAGTCCCTGTCAGCCGAAGCCTGTAGGTGGACATCAAGCACGATCACTCCTGTCTGAGTCTCACGGAGATAAGCCTAATGAACTGTTTAGGTATGAAACTGTTTTTTCATATTAGAAAGAATAAGAAGAAAAAAGGGAGTTTAGAAAAGTTAAAAACTTACCCAAGGTCACCCGGTTTGTAAATTACAGCAGAAAAATGGAAATCCCTGCTGTCTGACCCTAAACTCTCTCTCTCTTACCACCTGGGCGGCCCTTTCTATGAAAATGAAAATGATAAATTTAGCCCTAGATGTCTTCACAGTAAGGAGGAACAATACTTAGACTTGTTTTTTTTTACTTTGCTGACTAATGCAAAGATCATTTATTCTTAACCCCGGGCCAGTTGGTATTCTCTCATTCATCTTACTATGCTTTCTCTGAAGATCCAATTCTGTATTCAGAGCTACCTACGAGGAACCTCCCAGATGTGCTTTGGACATATTTACAAAGCCTGACCTTGAAGTGAGAACCAGATACTGAAATTTTCCCCAAGTCTCAGGCTTTCCCTATGTTCAATTTGTTATTGATCATTAACATCATGGTTCACCCAGAAACTCAAGGCCCACATCACATATTTGACTTTCTCTTTCTTACTGTGTCTTCATCGCCCACTAAGTCCACATGAACCTAAATCCTTAAAATTTCTCCAGTTCTTTTCTCTTTTCTTCACTCCTACTCTCATTACGCTTCCTCTGGGCACTCAGTGTTGTAGCCATGCTCCTCTCAGACAGACACATTGTTTCTATTAACCCATAATGGCCAGATATAAGGCACAGCAATCAAACTGTATCCATTCCCCAATTAAAAGCATTCAGGCCTGACCAAGCGGTGGCGCAGTGGATAGAGTGTTGGACTGGAATGCAAAGGACCCAGGTTCGAGACCCCGAGGTCGCCAGCTTGAGCGCGGGCTCATCTGGTTTGAGCAAAGCTCACCAGCTCGGACCCAAGGTCGCTGGCTTGAGCAAGGGGTTACTTGGTCTGCTGAAGGCCCGCGGTCAATGCTGAAGGCCCGTGGTCAAGGCACATATGAGAAAGTAATCAATGAACAACTAAGGTGTTACAACAAAAAACTAATGATTGATGCTTCTCATCTCTCTGTTTCTGTCTGTCTGTCCCTGTCTATCCCTCTCTCTGACTCTCTCTGTCTCTGTTAAAAAAAAAAAAAAAAAAAAAAGCATTCTGTATGCTTTTCATTATCATGGCAGTCCCGGCCTTACCGGCCTCATTCCTATCTGTGTATTCAACTGTCCTCCACCATTCTCCTTTTGACAAAAGCCTTCCATTCATATAAAACTATCTACAGTGACAGTCTTCGATGCTTTTGCCTCTGTTTCTCTTTCCCAGAATGTCTTTCTCAAATGTATTCATGTATCCATGCCTTGATTAATCAGGTAACTATCGCACATGTGCTCTGAGGTTCTCCTATGCTGGGCACTGAGGACCCAGGGACGATCCAGACAAATATGGACCTTAGTGTTCAAGAACTCTCCATATCTATACAGACAGGATGTCACACATTTTACATGAGTAACGGTGGCAACCAGTGAGGGTTGGATAAAGGAGAGGAAGCAAATGTTCTAACAAGTATAGGACAAGCAGACCTGACCCAGTTTATGAAATGACTTTCCTGAAAAAGGAACTTTGAGTTAAGGTTGGTGGGTCGGTCAACGATACAAAGCAATGGTGGATAGGGGGAGGGAGGCTGACAGCAAAATAAGGAGCATTCTAGACAAGAAGCCAGCGCAGGGGTTCTGAAAAGGCAGAGGGACATGTCCGGAGCCAGATGTGGCAGGAGACGAGGAAGATGAGGGAGACAGACCAAACTGGCCGTGCCTTCGTATGATGGAGGCAATTTTCATTCCCATCCTCATAAAAATGAAAATGCGTCAAAAGGTGAGAAATATGGAAGCACCATCATTTTGTCTGATATTTCTATAAAGGTCATTCTGCCTCCCTGGTCTACTTGATAAACATTCATTCATTCATTCTTTTATTTATTATTTTTACTGAGCTATGTCATATTGCATAAATTTAAGGTGTTTAACTTAATACACACCTTTATTTAAATGAACATCCTTTTTTAAATTTTCTTTAATAACAAAAATGTGGATGTAATACACATATGTAGAGAAGTACTTACCCCTGTAGTGTGAGCTAACCCCTTCATCCCCATAAAAGTCCTATTTCTTTATCTCTTTCCGTTTAAGCCTTCCCTCCTCCTCTCCCCAGGTGAAGAATCCTCTCCCTGGGCTCTTGGTGCACTGTGCACATGTGAGTGTGTTATGTCTTGTTGCTCTTTCTCATGGCATGGTAATTATCTGTTTATATAACTTCTCCCATGAAACTGTGAGATCCATAAGGAAGTCACTGTAAGTCATCTTTGCGTCCCGAATATCAGCCACAGGGTGATATGGAAGCATGTCCTTCAGGGTTGTCTTCATCTCACCCATGTATTTCTCAACCTACTGCCACTGTCCTCAGGTGGCATTCGGTGACCCTCACGTCTCTCGCTTATAAAGTGGGGACGACCATAACAAACTCGCTGGGCAACTGTGACAATGGAAAGACACAGGAAAATGTCAGCACATTATTTATTGCACTCATTTTTTTTCTCTAGATTCAGCATAAAATGAACATGTGTGCAAACATGCATGGCAAGATCTGTCTCCAGGGCAGAAAAATATTTCTAGTGGACATGTTTCATCATGAACTAAATGCAACCTGCCAATTCCCTTTATTGATTGAATTGATTATGCAACTAAATGATTAAGGTGTCTTCTTTTTCACTCTCTTGATCTTTTTTTTTATTTTTAAACAGAGACAGAGAGAGAGAGAGAGGGATAGACAGGGACATACAGACAGGAAGAGAGAGATAAGAAGCATCAATTATCAGTTTTTCGTTGTGACACCTTAGTTTTTCATTGATTGCTTTCTCATTATATGTCTTGACCGTGGGCCTTCAGCAGACCGAGTGACCCCTTGCTCAAGCCAGCAACCTTGGGTCCAAGCTGGTGAGCTTTGCTCAAACCAGATGAGCTTGTGCTCAAACTGGTGACCTCGGGGTCTCGAACCTGGGTCCTTGGCATCCCAGTCCGACGCTCTATCCACTGCACCACTGCCTGGTCAGGTTCTCTCTTGATCTTATATATCAAAATTTACTTGGCGGTTGCCATGGCCATCAAAGAGACAAAAGGAGAGGAGGAAAGTGATAAATAGTAACCTTTTTCCCTCTGAAAAGCTTGTTACCACCCTTTGCCATATTTTTGTCAGATTCCTCGCCATTAGGCATCAGAAGTACAGCTCACCCTGCACTTTATCTCATTGAGGGAAAATGTTCTACTTCAATCATAAAATTGTCTTCCTTGAATCCTCCTGGCCTTGGAACTTTGTTCTGAAATTCCTATAGAGTTCCCCTATATCAGTGGTTCTCAACCTGTGGGTCGCGACCCCGGCGCTGGCGACCCGTGTTTTGGTCTTTCGACCCCCGCCAGGGTCGCGACCCACAGGTTGAGAACCGCTGCCCTATATCCTATACCCCGGCTTGGGCAGGAGTTATTAGTGTTGTGTTTTATTTTGTGCAGTTTCCTGTCAATGTGCTAAATATTCCTCGGCTTTACTTCCCTTGATCTCAGACTGCATCTTAGTGTCTATTCTGGGTCTCTTAGAATTCATCCAGACATAATGATTATTGGCTGATGATCGGAGAAAACAAAGAATATTTTTATAATCTTTCAATTAGTAACAGTCACGCCCGTTATGTAATATTCAAACTATCCAAGAGCATTTGTAAGTTTTGCTCATTTTCCTTAAGTTTCAAGGTATCAGCATTATAGATTACACATACAAATAGAATAAAATTGTGTCACTTGCTAGTAAAAAGACAGCAATAGTAGTACTTTATTACACTGCTATATTTTTAAAAATGTTTGTAAATACTAAAAACTCTAGAAAACAGAATGATAATAAATCACACTTGAGCCTATACATTGCTAACAGCCCATATATATATATATATATATATATATATACACACACAGAGAGAGAGAGAGAGAGAGAGAGAGAGAGAGAGAGAGAGAGAGAAAGCAGCCAGCAGCATATTTTAGGTTAGTCACACATAAATCTCTCAGATGATGGTGAGAAGCCAGAAGATGTTGTGTAACAAGACTTAGAAACATCCTCTGACAGATGTTTCCTCGGGGCTCAAGAGACAGTTAGTTACAAAATCTGCTTGCTGTAGTGTAGGGGTTAATAAAAGACTAAAGAAGATTAGTTGGCTATTTCTTATTTCTTTTGCAATATAATTTAGAAGTGGCTTGAAGAATAAAATATAAGTAAATAAAACCTGACGTGTGTGTGTGTGTGTGTGTGTGTGTGTGTGTGGTGTCCTGAAAGAAATTTGACCTTTATAACAGTGATACAAATTCTCTCATTTTAAACCCAAGACTTGTGAACAATTGCAAACAACAATGTTCATCTTAGAAATATTTTGAGTCACACCAAGATATCTAGGATATTGTGAAATAACTTTAAAATAAATTTTAGAGACTACCTCTTAATTTAATATTTTTCTAAACAATTATAAAACATTTGACATGGCCTCAGAATTTAAGAATGAGCACATTGTGCATCCAGGAGAAGTTTGAACAGCATGACGTCGTTCACCAGTTAGTTCGTTTATTCATTTATTTATGTGCTAGGCACCGCAGATGACAGATCTGTAGGAGGCAGCCTCGGCGTGTAGCCGCTGCAGAGAAGGAGGCAGGGACTGAACGTGAACAGCTCTAACTGCCAAGTAATCTACCAGGAACCACGTCTGGAAGACGAAGATGGTGGCGGGGTGGGGGTGGGGGGTAGAAGAAAGAGGAGGTGGGGGAATTTGAGGGGCAATGCAGAACTCAAGGGAGCAGGTGTCACATGGACATTCTGTCACTTCTCATGGAGGACGTGGCTCCACGAGGCATCAGCCTCAATGCCAGTTTCCTTCTACTTGGTGAAATCCACCTCCTCCCCACCAGTCCTGACGTCTGTCCCTGAAAAATCCTGGCCGTCCTCTTTGTTCTATCTGCTCGCGGAGGAGCGCGCCAGCCCTCTCAGCCCCCGGGATCTTGGCTGTTGCTGTCGTGTTTCTGTTGCTTTCTCGGTTGGGATCTTTGGTGTGAGGTCCGCAGTCCCTTCCAGAGCCTATTGACGGTGAGTCGACAGGTGGAGCTGCTGATGTGGCTGAAGCTCACACCTGGCTGCCAACTCAGTCCTGGGTGTTTGAATCCCGTCCAGGATGCTGAACGTGTGGAAATGTACCGATATTCCGCTCTCTCCAGCCCCCCGCCCCACCGGGATAGCACTGCTGTTCCTGTCTCCGTGCAGGCTGCTTCCTCAGCTATGCCACGGCTGCCCCCATTCTGCACATGACTCCATCCGCCATGGAATGGGGAGATAAAGCAATTCTTTTTTCTGGGCTTCCTCCTTGACTTCTGCTGTGAACATACATCTGGAGACCCTAGAGATGCAATCCCTGAGATCTATACATGGATCTCTTCCAAATCACCTGACTTTCTTTGTATAACCAGAAGTCTCACTTTTCTTGGAGAGAGGTTTATTTTGTTTTTTCCCCCATCTGGAAACACTCCCAATACATTCAGAAGAGTCTTAACCTACCTGGGTTAATTCTAGTGTAAATGAAGTTCTGTGAAAGACTAGACTAAGATTATGGTTGTCGCTGCATAGGGCCACGCTACCCTTAGAGCTGCTGGAATGTGATTGGACCGAACGGCTAGAGCAGGGCTCCCTTGCCCTCTGGACTGTACCTCACACTTCAACAGGTGCTGGCCCCACGTTGTTTTAAGAAGCCCTAGGGTTCCTATCCTGTTCTTATTATTCCATTTATTTTTCAGTCTACTCTTTGGTAAAGGAGAAAATAATTGGCTTGTGTTTCAATAAAAGTAAACATATGCTAGGGTAAAGCAAACGTAGATCTATTTGAACAGCCAGAATAGGAGCTGGATGTTAATACATACATTTAAATTTCACATCAGATATGTTGGGAATGTGCTCGGACTGCGAAAATTCAACAATGGTATCAATAATGAATGGTATCATAATAAGACTTAATAACTGGTTTCAGTGTCTTGGATATTTTTTGGTCTTTGATTCTTCCACATAAAAAAGAATCAGCTTGTCACATTCCATTAAAGAAAATCAGGCCCTGGCTGGTTGCTCAGTGGATAGAGCATCAGTCCGGCATATCGACGTCCCCGGTTTGATTCCCGGTCAGGGCACACAGGAGAAGCGACCATTTACTTCTCCCCTCCACTCCCCCTTCTCTCCCTCTTTCCCTTCCACAGCCAGTGGCTCAATTGATTTGAGCATGGCCCTGGGTGTGAGGATAGCTACATCAGAGTGCAATAACCTCAGGCACTAAAGATACCTTGGTGCTCGAGCACTGACCCCAGATTGGATTGTTGGGTGGATCCCATTCAGGGCACATGTGGGAGTCTGCCTCACTATCTCCCTTTCTCTCACCTACAAAAGAAAGAAAGAAAGAAAGAAAGAAAGAAAGAAAGAAAGAAAGAAAGAAAGAAAGAAAGAAAGAGAGAAAGAGAGAGAGGAAAGGAAGGAAGGAAGGAAGGAAGGAAGGAAGGAAGGAAGGAAGGAAGGAAGGAAAGAAGGAAGAGAGAGAGAGAGAGAGAGAAAGAGAGAAACAGAGAAATAAATAAACAAACAAACAAACAAACAAATAAATAAATCAGAAAATCACACTTGGTCTGTTGATTGAAATGATAAGGAGAACTACCATTTCCAATATGTTGAGTTTATATTTCATAAACATGGTGCAACTCCCTCCTATTTAGATCTTATTTAATGCCTTCCATGACCACTCAGTTCTAAGTCTTTTAAAGTTTCTTCTTTGACCTGTTCTTTTTCTTTCTTCCTTTCTTTCTTTTACAATGATTGTGGATTTTAATGTCTAAATGAAATATATATATTTATTTGCGCTTCTACTTTATGTTGTATCGTGATTGCAAATGTGGAACATTTCTGTGACTTGCATTTGTTTACTGATCTTTCTTGCATTTGAGACTGTTCTCAGATTTTTTTTTTTTCCTTTTTGGAACCACATCCTCAAGTTTTCCTTCAGAACAGGTCAGTTGGAGATAAAATTCCTCAGTGTTTACTTACTCTCAAAACGTTTTCCTCTCCCTTGTATCCTTGAGAGAGCCTGTCACTGACTGATGGTTCTAGCTTGACAGGTGCTCTAGCCCAGGTCTTGGTAGATGTTATTTGACTGTTGGCTTGCTTTTTTTGCCACGGGGCTGTCTGCAGTCATTGTGTCATTTTCTATCATTGACGTGACCTTTTTGGTGGGCCCTTCAGGGTTTTATCTTCATCTTCCGTGTTTAGTGATCCTGTTGCCCTGTGTCTGGGTGCAGAATCTTTTGTGGAAGGTGCTGTATTTTCCAGATTGATAGCTTTGTATTTTCATTGGTCCTGGAAAACTTGTGGCCATCATTTCTTTGAATAGTGCCAGTTGACAATTCTGCTCTTTATCATATTTAGATAAATGGAAATTCCATTTCTAATTTTTGCCTTAACATTTCTTGTTCACGTTTTTATTTTTGCAAATGTCTCTTTCCAGAACATTGCTCATTGGCCCGCAGAACGTAGATGGTTGGCGATTCCACAC
Source organism: Saccopteryx bilineata (assembly GCF_036850765.1). Classification (NCBI taxonomy): domain Eukaryota; kingdom Metazoa; phylum Chordata; class Mammalia; order Chiroptera; family Emballonuridae; genus Saccopteryx; species Saccopteryx bilineata. Next base: position 4,239,378 of record NC_089500.1, read on the forward strand.
TCTAGGATCCACAGTGTGGTGTGCCTGCTGGCTGGCACGGAGGGTGACTCCCCTTCTACTTTGTCAGCTCTTTGCTCTCTCTCTTCATCTGTTGCCAATTGTCAACTCATTTTGGGAAAGATGCCTCCCGAGATGATTTGCTATTTCTGCTGTGTTTCTGCCAGCAGTGCAGGGTGCCCTGAGTCATAAACTCCAACTCCCTCCGACCTGTGGCTGCCAAAGAGGAACCAGGCCCAGCATCCCTCTGTGTTCTTCCCAACGTTCAAAATCCCCATGGCACCATGCCTGAGACAACCGTCCCTTGCAGCACGCTGGACATCCGGACATCCAGACCAGTTTCCTGCCCCCGCACTCCTGCCGCCCCTCCCCTAGGCCTGCCAGGACAGGTGACAGGTGTTTCTGTCCCGGCTGTGGCTGTGGCAGGACATTACCCAGGCCCGTCAGCACAGCAAGGCCCAGCCAGTGGTTGCGGGACCCTTTGAGCCTGGGAATCAGCCTGTGGCATAGAGACCAGCAAGGCCTCTGTGAGTGTGGTCGTCTAGGGGCTCTGAGAAGGGAACGGTGTGTGTGTGTGTGTGTGTGTGCTCGTGGGTGTATGTGATCTGTGCATGTCCACATGCACTTGTGCGTGTGTGCATGTGATGCCGCTCAGAACTCCTAGTCATTTGTATGACAGGAAACAGAAGTCCTTAGAGTCCTTTACAAATAATTATCTTGCATTGGCTGTATTAAACATTAAACACATATATAGGGAATCTATTTAGAATTCTGCAAACACACTGCCGTGTCTTTACAAATGCTGCAGGGTTACCATTAAATAGGTAACTTACAGATTGGAGAACAGCCCTTGATCTATAGAAATATAGTCTGTATAGTTTCCTAACCATCAAAGACTTAAGAGGGAATTACAGAAATGTTATAACCCAGTGGGAGGCAGATTAATAAGGAAAAGGAATGTGGACAATTAGGAGCATTTGGGAAACACAAAATACGGTGGTAAAAACACACTCGGCTATACTACTAATCAATGTCAATTAAGAGAGAAATTTGCAAATTAAAGAACTGTGAGGAGTAAATTAGACTCAGGGAAAGGGGGAGAAACCCAGCCACATGATGCTCGTAAGATACACCCCTGAAATGGAAATATGCACAGCGGGAAGGTTGACTCCTCAGGGATATAGAAGGGCAGAGCGGCGCTAACCCCCAGAAAGCTGCCCGTTTCCGGCTCTCCCTGGGCCCGCTGTGGCTGGCTTGTGGGTCTGTGCCCCTAGATGCCTGGCTCGGTTAGAGTTTCCGCAAGAATATTTGACAACTGTTCGTCCTGTTTTTCCAAAAATAAAGATGTTCATTTTGTAGTTAAACCCGCCACCTCTTTTATGGTAATTTAAGTAGCTTCCCTGGTTTCAAATAATGAAATCAATATTTGGGAACTGTTCTCAGAGGATGGCGCCTTCCGTAGTTAGTGAGCATTTCTCAGACCATGTTTTTATTGTTCAGAAGGGACATCTGATCCATTCGTACTGATTATATAATGCCAGATAATAATTAATTCAACTTGAGATCATCATTCTAAGATTGAGGCTCACAAAAATTTAATGAGACGAAAAACATACCGGGAGTTAGAACGCTTTGAACACATAATATGAAACATGTGGATCTTCTGCCAGGTTCCAGCACATGATTTGAGCGTGTTCTTCAACAGTTATGTCACGAGTGCCCACTAACCATTAGGAATTTTGAAAACTCTGTTTCCTGAAATGAAAAAAATAAAAAAATGCCACCAACGTACTTTCAAAGTGTGTATTGAATCCATTCAGCACTTTGGATGAGTCAACGTCATTACTGTAGCACAAGATGCTACCGAAATACAATTGTGTAGTCAAGTCAAGCCCTGTTCCCAGAAAATATTTTCCACAAAGCAGCTTAGGGTGATCTTCTAGAAATACAGCAAAGTCTGTCCTCCACACAACTGTCCACTGCGGCTTCTTCTGGTTGGGTGAAGGGTCAGAGGGGAAGTATTTGAGGAAGGGACGGCCACACCAGCATTGTGGCTTGAGCTCAGCTCTGCCATTGGATGGGAAAGAGCCCCCACCTCCAGCACTGCACAGAGGAACTGGCCTGGGTGGAGGGCAGGATGGAGGGAGGGAGGGATTTTGAAGAATGTATTGTTACTGCTGCTTTCATAGTTTTTGTTTTTCCAGAAGTCTGATTGTGTATGGAAAATCAATTCTTCTTAAGAAGCTTACATGGTTTGTCAGGAATTGAGTCTTCAACATTTGTTCCTATAACAATCTATGTTGCTCTGATAATAGTAGCACAATTATTTATTCTACAGCGAAGAGATGCACAAAACTCAGACGCAGGAAAATGCCAGGCTCAAAAGTATAATAATTTTCCTCACCCTCAGCTCATGCATTTTTCTTGGCAACAGACAACTTCACTTTATGCGGCAGATTTCTTTTCTTTTGAGTCATAGTCAAGATTCAACTCAATTCCATTGGGTGCCTCCTGTGTACATGACTGCTGCTTCCTGCTCACCTCTGCAAGTTAGGACAGTAGTGTCCTGACCCCATTTTCTTTGTAGCCTGCCCTGTGCTCTGTCACCTGCATGGTTCTTTGGACAGTCTGCAGCTTCCAGGCATCGTGAGTCCACTGGGGCCAGGTGCCCCTGGCCATCCCACCGGCCTGCCTCATGACCAACTGTCTCTGGTGCCCACTCTTCTTGCATCCCCCAGCCTCTCCCTGTCTGTCTGGGTGATCAAATCAGTGTGTCCGTATCGCTGTGCATGTGTTCATGTAATCCATGTTTTATTGTTAGAATTGCTTTATTTTATTATTAGTTATTTTTGTTAGTCTGGCAATCTGCCTAATTTATAAATCAAACTTTATTGTAGGTCAGTGCATAGAAAAAAAAAAAGCCCAGTATATATAGAACTTGGTACTCTCCTCTGTTTTAGGCATCCAGCTAGGGGTCTTATAATGTGTACCCTATGGATAAGAGGGAACAATCCCCCGCCCCGTGTGAAAATTCCAGCTTTGTCCAAGGTGTACTGTATGACATTTTATCAGTTTTCTTAGCCCAGTCTCGCTCTCTTCAACTTTAAAATTGGGAATGATAACATAGTTAAAAAATAAAAAAATAAAATTGGGAATAATGAGCGCGCTCTGAGTGAAGTATACTAATTTTGAGGATCAACAGTGCCATCTGTGATGAAGTTTCTGTGCAGGACCTGACATAGAGTAGCTTGCTGCAGATGGTAGGACTGCCCAGGGGTGAGCCCCACACTTTTGGTCACCTACATAAAGAGAAGGACATGGGGGCACAGAAGGCTCAGCTCCAGGAGACTGCAAATCGGGAGCTGGGGAACCAAGGGGGTATAGGGTGTCGGGCAGGACAGGTTGCTCAGGTGGGCTTAGGGCTGTTTCCCAGGCAGAAGATGAGGCAGGAGAGATGGGCAGGGACAGGCCCTGAAGGACCTTGTGCTGTCCCTATTAGGGTTCTTCAGAGAAACAAACTTAAATGACATACCTGTATATGATAAGATTGGCGATCCGGAATTGGCTCTCATGACCATGAAGGCTGAGAAGGTCACATATCTGCACTCAGAGACCCTGGAGAGCCAACGGTGTAGTTCCAGCCCAAACTCAACACCTCCACTTCTATATCGCTCTGCAGCAATGCATCATTTCCTGCTAAAGCCGAGGATATTCAATGTATAAGTGAACGAAGCTTTGTTGGGAGTGGACAAACATCACGGGGATGTTTGAGGCACAGTTTGATTTGGCAGACCTCGGTCCCCCCGTTGAGCTGTACACGATGGCTGTGTGAGTGCCTTGGCCTTGCGGCTGAGCTAGCTCTCCGGAGTTCTTCTCAGCCTGAAACTGGAAAGAAAGCTCGGAGGCACAGAGGAAAAGAGAAGAGAAGAAAGGAATATGAGGGCAAGAGGGAGGAAATGGAGCAATGATTTAGAGTCATCAGGACTTTACAAATCAATGGAAATAAATAAAAAGAAGAAAGGACAGCTCTATAGACTTTACCACCATGTCAATCTAAATCAGTGGAGTAATAGAATTCATAGAGTTATGTCTGTGTGCTTTCAGAACAGAATATATATGTATACACACACACATAAACTCCTATTTGTATATTTTTAATTTTTGTGCTGTTAATATTGGAAAATTATACATATAAAAAATTTTGGTAACTACCACGAGAATTTCAAAAGAATAGTTTACGTGTTCACTTTACAGTATTTGACAAACAGATAAAACAAGAACATCTTGTTATAAAATAGAATTAGCATAATATTTTATAGTGTGATTTTTCCCAAGGAACTATCATAATATAAATAATAATATTGTAATCATTCATTCATTCATAACATCTCAACGTGTAGTGGAACCTCTGGACTAAAACATGCCTTGAGTTTCACTTTAAAATCTGAAAATACTAGGATGAATATAGTCTTGTTTTCCAAATAATAGGCTTGACATGGTAAAGGGGATATTCTGTTCTGAAGATTTAATTGCATATTTTTATTTTGAGGAAGAAACACAAGGAACCCCCACACTTGTCCCTGTGTGGCACGTGGACTTGAACAGTCCATGCAGTGTCCCTGTGCTTCCATAGTGCTTCTAAAACACGGAGAAGCGTATCACCAGGGGCGTCCATCGTGTGCAATGTTGTCAGTATTTTCTCTGCTATCCTTACATTGCAAGAGGCAAGTGCATGAGATACTTTTTTATTTGCACTTGAAGATTTTATTAAATTGAGGAGACCTCTAAAAGTGAATGAATGGCATGGTCAAATCCAGTTAGTGTTGTAGCCCTGCTAATTTCCAAACAATTGTTGCTAAACATGTGGTCAATTTTTGTTTGTTTGGCTTTTTTAGTTTCATTTTTCATTAAAACTATGTACTTAGAATAAAAAAGTACAGGGGTTAAATTTTCTTACTGGATGCCAACCAAAGGCTAGTGTTATCTAAGACCAAAAAGCTGGGGTAGCAATACTTATATCAGACAAAATGGACTTTAAAACAAAGACCATAGTTAGAGATAAAGAAGGTCACTACATAATGATAAAGGGAGCAATCCAAAAGGAAGATATAACCATTATAAATATCTATGCACCTAATATAGGAGCACCTAAATATATAAAGCAGACTTTGATGGACTTAAAGGGCGAGATAAACAGCAATACTATAATAGTAAGGGATTTCAATACCCCATTAACATCATTAGATAGATCCTCAAGAAAGAAAATTAACAAAGAAACAGCAGACTTAAAGGACATATTAGATCAACTCGATTTAATAGATATCTTCAGAACCTTTCACCCTAAAACAGCAGAATATACATTCTTTTCAAGTGCTCATTGTACATTCTCTAGAATAGACCACATGTTAGGGCACAAAAGCGGGCTCAACAAATTTAAGAAGATTGAAATCATACCGAGCACTTTCTCTGATCACAATGGCATTAAACTAGAAATCAACCACAATAGAAAAATTGAAAAACATTCAAACACTTGGAAACTAAATAGCATGTTATTAAACAATGAATGGGTTAACATTGAGATCAAAGAAGAAATAAAAAAATTCCTAGAAACAAATGATAATGAGCATACATCAACTCAAAATTTATGGGACACAGCAAAAGCAGTGCTGAGAGGGAAGTTTATAGCATTACAGGCATACCTCAAGAAGCTAAAAAAAGCTCAAATAAACAACTTAACCCTGCATCTAAAAGAACTAGAAAAAGAACAGCAAGTAAAGCCCAGAGCTAGTAGAAGGAAGGAAATAATAAAGATCAGAGCAGAAATAAATGACAAAGAGGCTAAAGAAACAATACAGAGGATCAATGAAACCAGGAGCTGGTTCTTTGAAAAGGTAAACAAGATCGATGAACCTTTAACGAGACTCACCAAGAAAAAAAGAGAGAGGACTCAAATAAATAAAATTAGAAACGACAGTGGAGAAATAACAACTGACACAACAGAAATACAAAATATTGTAAGAAAATACTATGAAGAACTGTACGCCAAAAAACTAGACAACCTAGATGAAATGGACAAATTCCTTGAATCATATAATCTTCCAAAAATCAATCTGGAAGAATCAGAAAACCTAAACAGACCAATTACAACAAATGAGATTGAAACAGCTATCAAAAAACTCCCCAAAAAGAAAAGTCCCGGGCCTGATGGCTTCACAAGTGAATTCTACCAAATATTCAAAGAAGAACTAACTCCAATCCTTCTCAAGCTATTTCAAAAAATTCAAGAGGAAGGAAGACTTCCAAGCTCCTTTTATGAGGCGAGCATAATTCTGATTCCAAAACCAAGCAGACAACACAAAAAAAGAAAATTATAGGCCACTATCCCTGATGAACTTAGATACAAAAATCCTCAACAAAATATTAGCAAACTGGATCCAGCAATATATGGAAAAAATCATACACCATGATCAAGTAGGATTTATTCTTGGGAGGCAAGGCTGGTACAATATTCGCAAATCAATCAATGTGATTCATCACATAAACAAAAGAAAGGAGAAAATAAAAAAATTAAAAAAAGATCAATAGCTCAGTGTGAAGAGAAATGCAGGCATCGCAGACTCTGGCGGGCAGGGTGCATATTACTGTCTCACTCACATCGCTCCTCACTTGGCCCCGTCCTCACGTGCTGCTGGTCCCAGTTAACATTTCTCTGCCTTGTGGGATTTTCTATGGGGTCGTTTGTAGTATAAGAACTGACTTTCCTGAGAGCAAATAAGAGAGAGAGAGAGAAAGAGAGAGAGAGAGAGAGAGCTGGAAGTCCCTGTCTCTGTAAGAAATCTTACAAGCAACACCATTGCTGGAAGTGAGTCACTCTTGGTAGGCCGTGAGTCATGAGCTCACTTTCCTGGGGAGCTGTTACACCGGGTTACAGTTAGGAGGAAGTGGGACACAGAGGGCCATCTTAGAGGCTACTTATCATATGCTATTTCAGTCTTGTATGTAGGCTTGTGAATATCAACCATCTTTTGGCATTTGTGTAAACCTTTGTTGGGTTAAAAAAAATACACCCTAAAATGTAGGGGACTAAAACTGAAACATTGCATATTTCTCATGTTTTGGATGGCTGGCGATGCATGTCATTTGATGACAAGCATGGGAGGGGGACAGTCCAGCACCCTGAATCCTGTGGTTAGCACTTGGTGTTGGCCACAGCCCTTTAGGTCAACTTAGCTCAAAAGTTACCTGCAAAGTACTGGAGGAAGAAAGGACTGAGGCAGAGAAGGTGGGCTAGGATCTGCTCCTAGTAGACTGGGAAGTGGGTGGTGGGTAGTGAGAGGTTTTACAAAGAATAATTGAAAGCGCTTGGTGTCTTTTTGATGGAAAGGACAGTGTGAAGATATCAAGTTCATTTTGTTTATGAACTTTTCACCTCAGGTCGTCAGGTGAAGGCTAACGATTGGCCAAAATGAAAAGGTAAGGGAATAGAGGTGTGAGGTCTCATCAATGATACTCTGACTAAACAAGAGAGACCTAATGACGATATTGATTTCTACTGCTTTAGACCACTACTGTAGGGAAACCTTGGATTAATTTCAGACTTCTTAATGAAATAATGTTAGATGCTTTTATATTTTGAATGCTAGAAAATTGAGCAAAGGGAGTCCAGATTAGCAAGTGTCTCAGGAAACACCAGGGTCTTCAATTGCAGCCTAAGGGCACATGAATCATTCAAGTTATTTTTTTTAATAAATATAATGCAACATGGTTTCTACAATTACACAAATATTTTTAAAAAGCCAATGGAAAGAAATGTCAGTATAGCACTGCTAAAAAATTCCAAGATAACATTTTAGTGAACTTTTCGTGTTGTGGGTGCTCTAGGCTTGACATGTGCTTGACTCTTAACAGTCCTCAGCTGACAGATTTATGGTCCAAGTGGACCCTGGCAGCCTAGCTCTGTCCGGAGCTTGGGCATCGGTGATTCTCCCCAGTTTGCCAAGAGGGAGTGACACTTCTGAAAAAAAGAACTCTCTCTCAGAAGCAGAAGGGTTTGAGGAGCTGTGGTCTTTCTTAACACGTGATTCAAAACTGGGGACCTGACTCTTCTCACTTGTATTCTCAAGTGGAAAACTCATTGACTCCTTCTGGATGGCTGCCATGTTGGGGCAGTGAGTAGCAGGGGGACCAGAGAGACATGAGAAATGGAGATGAAAAGATTCCGAACATTTCTGTAAACATGAATTCCCCTATGCTTAAAATGGGCCAAGGTTATTTGCTAGAGGAAAACATGAATAAGTGATGATTCTTTCTGTGCTTGGATGGCTGCACACATCTAAAAGACCAGAAATTGGCAGCCATGACGTTAGACACAATGCTTTCTTTTTGATAGCTTCATACCGATTTAGATTAGCTCGTTTTTTACCACTATCTAAAATGTGGGCGTAATTTATGTGCTAAGTTGACCTACAAGGGCCTTTTGTACCTAGGGTATGTTGTTGTGTATTAAGAGAAACGTGGATTTCTGGACATGGGCACGCATTGGGCATTATTTAAATGTTTGTTTGTAAATTGCAGTGGGAACTATGTTAGAATTTCCCACAGGGATTCTCCAGCCAATCTCAAACATTGGGGAAGTGAGATGATCTCCTTATTAACCCCAACGTTAAAGGCACTCTCCTGAAATAGATGCAGGACACAGAATAAACAGTGAGGTTTCAACAATGGTGTTTGACTTTGTAAATAATGGTTTTAAGACAGCAGTAATATTTTCCGTATATTTTAAAAATAATTTAAATGTTTTTCTTTTTATCCATTGATCACCCAGGAGCTAAGATACCAAAGTTGTATTTGGATGGGATTAACTGTGATTTCTAGGGAACTTCATACTTTAAGAAGTCTATATCCTTATCTGTTGTCTAGTTGATATTCCCAAGTCTGCTGCTTTGCATCCAGCCCAATTGATATTTTTATCTAATCCTTTAGATAAAAAGGAAACGGATGGAAGACAGGGTTCAGTCAGTAATTATTGTTAGGTAATATAGGCTCAATGTCATTAAATCCTCCTGGTGAATTCTTTACGAAGTTATTATCCAGCCTACTTTTCGGTTTGTATGTTTTGGTTTTGCTTTTAAATCCATTCTGTTTACCATACTACCGTTATATAAGTTTTGGGTGTTTTTCTTTTCTTAAATTACTTAACTGGTGCATCGCTCTGTGTCCCTTTCTTCTCAGTCTTTGTATATCATCGCCGATGGCACGTGGCTTTTGTAGGAAAGTTGGTGGCTGGGCCGTGGGGGTGGGAGGAGTGGAGGACAGCTGGGACACGCGGGTGCCAGCCTTTGCGAAGGGACGTGAGAGAGTGACCTAAAAGTCAGGGCGCACTTAGCTGAAAGACGGAATGTGGCAACCTCCGCCCTTCTCCCGGCTGACAGGACCAAATCCCACTCACATCATTCCATGGGTTTCTCCGGGGTTCTCTGCAGGCATCTCATGTACGCGTCCTCCCCCTCCTCCTCTGCTGGCGGATGGCACTGGGCATCTCATGTGTGCTTCTCCCCCCTCCCCGGGTCTCAGGGTGACTCCGGGGGCCCCTGTGCCCTGCTGGTGCCTGGCACATCTACTCCAGTGTGCTTGCCCAGGCTACCACCAGAGAGTGCCCCTAGCATGGCTCACAAGAAGCCCTTCTAGCTCTCTTTAGAAGGGGTGCGGCACACCCACTCCAGGCAGCACGGGAGATCTTATGTTCATGGCTTGTAGCTGGTGCCTGCAGTTTATTTCTGTAGCTATAATGTTACGGCTTTCTCATGGTATTTGCATTCCTATTTTTAAATGAAATTAAGAAAGCCTAAAGTTTCTTATAAAAATGTTTCAGCCTGACCAGGCGGTGGCACAGTGGATAGAATGTGGGACTGGGACGTGGAGGACCCAGGTTCAAAGCTCCAAGGTCACCAGCTTGAGCATGGGCTCATCTGGTTTGAACAAGGCTCACCAGTTTGAGCCCAAGGTCACTGGCTTGAGCAAAGGGTCACTTGGTCTGCTATAGCCCCCCCAGTCAAGGCACATATAAGAACATTATCAATGAACAACTAAGGTGCCACAATGAAGAATTGATGCTTTTCATCTCTCTCCCTTCTTGTCTGTTCCTATCTGTCCCTCTCTCTGTCTCTCTCTCTCTGACTCTGTCACAAAAAAAAGTTTCAATTTTATTTTTCCAGTGACTTCATTTATTTAGCAGAGACATAGTGGGATGACAGAGGCTCGTGGGAGGACAGGGCCACCCCCACCGCACAAACCCACACACACACTGCTGGGGCTGTCACATCACCCTCAGTTCCTGCCAGCAGCACGCTGCTCCTCGGTGGCCATGGGCCACACCTGCCAGACCAGGTCCCCTGGCAGTGTGGTGGTGGGTTCCCAGACTGTCACCTGGTCCTCCTAAAAGGTCACACTCTCCCTCTCCTAGGCTGAGAAGCTCTGAGCCAGCCCCTGATCACCACCATGAAGGTGCTATGACCTCTTCTCTGATTAACGGACCTGCCCTTCTCCCTGATTACTAATCAGCACGATCTGTGCTTATCAATATGGAGGAAGACTGGGAAGGAGTGCACGTGAGGGGAGAGAAGCAGAAAGGCGTGAAAGGAGTTTATTAACTGGGTTGGCACCGCGACTAGAGCAAGAAGTGCTCTACCAAAGCAGAGCCAGCGGGAGATGGTCCCAGGTGGACTCCGGATGTCCATGTGATGTAGGACGCACTCGCCAGGGGAGTGAATGAGACCATTCTGAGGGAACTGGGGAGAGTGAGGACTGCCAGTCACCCACCAAGACCTTCCCTGGTTTACCTTACACAGAAAAAAGGAAGATATGTTCTATGATAGTTCAATAAAACAGGCGAACACCAAACACTGTTTTTGGATATTTTTTTTTCTTTTTTAATTGTATTCATCATTTTTTTGTCCTTCCAATGAGTACTTTACTCTTTCCCTAAAGTTATTATTACTTTTTTTATTCTGTAGTGTAAATGCCTACTTTTACCCATAGAACAATAGTATTTCCTTGTGACTGTTGAAAGCACACATTATAGAAGCCTGTTTACTGGGAACATAAGCAAAATACAGCTTCCGTGCATTCATTTATAAGAAAGAGTTGTTTTCTCTACTTATTTAAAAAATATGAAGACAAGCGATATGAGGAAACTTCCTGTATTACAGCTAACTAAATAAAATAAGGAGCAACAAATCTGTGTGAGCTATGCAAATAGCAATAATAATTGAAAGGACTTGCAGGCTTCCTTCCTGAAATTCCTGTAAAGTTTGGTTCCAAAAATTTATATGTGAATAAATTTTATATTAAACTAGGGGGAAAAAATAAGTCATGGTGTGTAAACTCCATGCTACTGTTAAGACAGGAAGGCACACGCAACGTGAAGCTGTAATTGCCAACCTGATACTTAGAGATAACAGTAAACCTTTCAAAGAAAAGTTTAAAATATCATGCTGGGATTTTATGCCAGAGTAATGTTGCTTCTGGACAAGAGTGAAATAAATCAGATTATTAAACCACGCTGTGCAATCTGTTGTAGTACTGGGCTGTCAAGATTTTTTTTTCAATTAATTTTTAAAAGAGCATCTTAAATTTCATTTAACTGATTTCAAAAACTACCCACACAGTGCTTTTCCATCCTGAGTGGGAAGCGAGGGGTCAGGCATGTAATGGGTGGCAGAGAGGCGAGAAAGGTTGGAAATAGGACAGTGGCCATTGGAGGGGCTGTCAGTTTCTATGCAAGAGCTGGTTTAATAAAGAGAAGCCCACAGACATCTCAGGGCTTTCCGAAGTTACTAGAGATGAGAAGTGGAGAGGTTATTCTGCTGATGACATAATTCGAGTTATGTGAGGTTGTGAGAACTTGAGGGAGATGCTCATGCATTTATCCTCTAACGACTCGCTGGCAGGTGGTTGGGTCATGCATGGCAAACATACCAAAGGATCAAGGCTGATCTCTAGAATCAGAGGGTTTTGTCAATAGGGTGATCTGGACAGGTCAGGGAGTTACACTCCCCCATAAAGTGCTGTTCTGGGAACACCGCTGTGTTCTGTGGTACAATGGTGCACTTGAGCTCTAAAAGCCTGACCCAACAATGTCCTCATTATAGCTTTAAAAAATAATAATGTTTTGGAAACATTTACTGATTTGAGATATATAGAGATAGTTATTAAGCTAGTTAGGTTATAAATAAGTTAAAAACAAGTTGCATTTTTCTGAAGCTGTTGAACCTCTGTTTTGTTCATCTGTGAAATGGAGATACCTCTGGTTTGACCTGGACGTAGTCTAATCAGATAAACAGTGATTGACTGGAAGCCCATCTATGGTATGGTGAGCAATGGGGAAATATCTCTGGGATGTGACATAAAGATGTTGTACAAGCCTGAGTTAGAAATTGTAATCTAGAGTTTTTGCTGGGAGAAGGTGTTTATCTATGATGCAAAGATGGGGAGGTTGAGTAGGGCAGAGGTTCTGAAGTATTTGGGTTTCACAGCCCTCATCTTCCTTTGAAAAATACCACAGATCTCGAAGCGCTTTGGTTTATGTAGCTCTATCATTCAGCATTTATCACGTTCTGCATCGAAATGGATAAAAATGTTCAAAAGCTGTTTATTAATACATGGGAAAATCACACACACCAATTATGTGTTAACATAAAGCATGTTTTTAAAACATTAATTAATGTTAAAATATTAGTAAATATTAAAATAACTAGATAGTTATGTTGTGCCACTTTTTTTGTAAATCTACTTAATGCTCGGCTTACTAGAAGGCAGCTAGGTTCTCACATAAACTTCTGCGTTAAATCTGTTGCAATGTGTCTTTATGGATAAAATATATGAAGAAAATTCAGCCTCACACAGATATGTGGTTGGAAAAGGAAAACAGTAACTTTGTAGACTTTTCAGATGGATACTACTTCAAACTTCAAAAAGCATCTAGTTTCTTCAAGGTTAGTTGAAATGAGAAATGTGAAACTATTTCATTATTTAAGATCAAAAGTCGGTCCTCACCAGTTGGCTCAGTGGTAGTGCATCAGCCCAGCATGTAAATGTCATGGGTTCGATTCCCAATCAGGGCACACAGGAGAAGCACCCTTCTGCTTTTCCACCCCTCCCCTTCTCGCTTCTCTCTCTCTCTCTCTTCCTCTCCTGCACCAATGGCTCGATTAGAGCAAGTTGGCCCTGGGCACTGAGGATAGCTCCATGGCTAAGAAGAGCTCAGTTGCTGATCAACGGAGCAATGCCCCAGATGGGCAGAGCATCACCCCCTAGTGGGCTTGCCAAATGGATCCTGGTCAGGGCTCATGTGGGAGTCTGTCTCTGCCTCCCCTCCTCTCACTGAATAAAAATTAAAAAAAAAAAAGATCAAAAGTCACATTTGTTCCTATCAACAGGCACTTTTAAACATTGTTAAGGATGGAGAAGCTACCAAATATACTATGATGGACACGTTTTCCTTTGCTTGAAGCTTGAATTTTATCATTTGCAGCCAACTTGATCAGTTTTTTTTCTTAAAAGTCAACAGATTCATGCAGTTCAGCCAGAAGCAAAGGCATGCCCTCAACACTTTAAGTTTAAAAAAGAGAGAGTCATTTTTTAGTGCTTCATCAAGGAGACGTGTAAGTAAAGCAGTTTTTTACCCCACGCAGGGAATGCACCTGGCGGAGCTCTGGCGCCCGGGCCTGAGTCGTGTGAGAGCCTCCCCGGTTTCCCTCCCTGACTTTGTGCTGTCAGCACAGATGTTCTAGGACGGATCATAGATTCCAGTTGCCCGGTGATTTGGCTGTTTCATCACTCCTAGCATTTGTTGCCAAGAATCTCCATAGAGGAAGTCTTCGATGACAGCTCCATGCTGCAAGTGGACGAATTCAAGCACAGTCAGGCAGCTCCACCACATCTGTATATCTGTCTGTTCGCTGGACAGAAGTCAAGTCCTGCAGATGAGATAGGAACTTGGTCCTGTTTTTTTGTTCTTCATTTTTATATTGCCTTTGCATCCAGTGGCCACTCCGAGGTGGCGGTGGCTTTATCAACCTCCGGAGAATCCGTGGGCATCTCCAGCCAGAGCAGCACATGAGCTCACCTTGAGAGAGGTTTCAGCCACACTGTTGTTTATTTTTTTTAGCTTGAGAGATGGAACAAACACTTTCAAGCTTTTATTTATTTAGTTTTGTTATGCTTTGCCGGATTCCTTTTTCCAAAAGTCTTCCTCTATGAAAAAAAAAATAATACAGAGTAACTCTTTTGTGTCCTTATGGAACATGTTGTCAATGTACACAGTGATTCTATTGACATTTAATTTTCCTTATAAAATAAATGAGAAATTATTTGTGCATTTTTTTATGTTGAAGAATGCATTGCAGACTTTTAGAGGGCAAAGGAGAAGACTTGCTCTCTTAGCCCAACAGCACTGTTTAACATCTAATAATATGCTCTAAAGAAATTGGCAGGGCAGGGTTCTCTGACTCGTGAAAGTGGAGAATCCGCTCAAAAAAAAATGATGAAATGTTACACAAGAAACAAAAGTGTAATAAAATCTCATCCCCCAGGCTCTATGGATATAAAATTTAACTTATTGTGTGTTATACTACATTTTTGAATGGTCCTCTGCACTAGCATGAGTTCAGCTGTGGGCTCATTTTGAGGTCAGTTATTAAAGAAAAGAACTGAATTTTTCAAGCACACATATGAGATGATGTATATACATATATATATATACATACACATATATATATACATGCATATATATTTAAGTATACATGTACACACACACACGCACACACATTTGTTATGGCTTCAAACTGGCTGTGATAAAACTTGCTGAAGCTTCTTCGTGGCCGAGTTAGCATGTTGGCTGGAGGAGCACCCACAGTAGCCGAGATTTCTTAGCTGTTAAAGAGTGAATTATGTCTACATTGAAAATACTCAATGCTTTTCGAGCAATTATTTGCTTCAGAATAATGTGGCAAACTGTCACAAGGTCATTACTAGAAAAAATATATATATCTATTTTTTTCTAATCACAGTGAGTCAAAGCATTAACATCTCTAAAGCCGAGGAGTGATAGGTGTTGTCCTGTTGCTTGTTCCTCGTGCCCGGCTTTCCCCGTTGGCCTGACGTAGAGTTCTCTCTCCTTTCATCAGTAACAGACCTCACTGAGATGCTTGGTTTCACACTTTATTGCAGTGTTAGATGCCTACAGCATGATGATGATGGGTGAAGAGAGTGAGTCCTTCAGTCCAGTGGGAGGATCAGGTCCATCAAAATGTAAATGAGTAGCGAAGGAATCATCCATGGTCATAGAAGGAACAATAATACCAGGAGGACCATTCTGAGAATAAAATATTTGATCCAAGAACTGATGAATGAGAAAGACCCAGCTCTCCAAAGACCTGGGTGTGAGGGAAAGAGGAAGACACCATGGACAGTTAAGAGTTTAAGTTTAAAAAAAAAAAAAAAAAAAGTTCAAGTTCAAAGTGCTGAGAATCAGATCAGCCCGGAATGTGGCAGAAAGAGAGAGGGAAGAGCAGAGAGGAGCAGGGGGTGTGAGGGGGCCCGGTGCTCAGGGGCAAGAACCCACAGGATGTTATTGTCCATGGAAAAGAGTTATGGTTTTGTCCCCAGGGCAATGGAAAGCAAAGTGAGTATCATGATTAGATTGAGATGTTTCAAAACATGTTCAGGTTGCTGAGTGGAAAGTAGATGTGGGGAGGGGGTGTCTAGAAGAGAAGACAATGTACTGGGTCAACGTCATTGTGCATAATAACTTGTCATTGTCCTTGAACAACCTAGGGCCATAAGTCAATCTCAGTATTCTTAAGTTCAGTGTAGGCTGTTTTTAAAGATTACTATGGTGTTTTGTTTTCATTTGTTCCTGCAGGTCATATGGACCATCTATTACAGCGATGGTGATATGGCTGGTGGCCAATTCAGATGGAATTGCAGAAATAATTTTTTTCCCCTAAAGTCTTTTTTTTTCTTTTTCCTTAAAAACAACTCTCAGTGCTCTCACCTTTAATATAAAGACAAAAATGAATTTTTCATTCCCAGAACTGGCATTTATCTCAACATTGTCTGGCGTGAGTTATAAAAATGGCTGATGTGAACCTTTGCCCAGAAAACAGAATACCAGCTACATTTGCACCACAGTCATGGGCACAGCCGCGAGCGAGGCGGAAATGTTCTAATCGAGAAGGAGACTGACCGTGACTAAATCATCATGGCTATTACTCAACCTTATTCAAAGCAGCAGAAATGGTTATCAGGGATAATTGAGGATCTGCATAACTGAGATGAGTGATCTGGATGTTGAAACAAGGAGAAATAGGGACAGGCTCTTCAACAGCACAGCAGCTAGCGATAGGAACCAATGAGTTTTATACCAAACATGCTTTTTTTCTTATGTACAGTTGGCATTAAATATCTATAAAAACAAACAAACAAAAAACCCCACCAAATGTCCATTGTTTTAGATGAAGGAGGAAAACAAGAACCCTCGTGGGGTCTCCTAATCTTCATGAACTATGCTGCATCTCTTGTTTCTACTTCTTTCATGGAAATTGTATACAGGTATTTCTTTATCTCTCTCTCTCTTTTTCCCCCCAAAAGAGGTAAAAGAACTGCTTTAAAAAGAGTCATGCAAAGAGGAATTTGTCTCTGGATGCAGAATTTATTACCACTTTCTAATAATAACGTCCCCTCATAAGCTGCATCGGAATAGCAGGTGATACGACTAAGTTGTAGCATGGCTGGCCCGGCTCTCAGATCAGCCCATGTGAGTGTTCCACAGGCACATAAAGAACAACCTAGAACAGAAACAGTCGGCCTGCCGTGGTGGGCGGGATGTATCCCAGCTTACAGACACAGGAAGCAGCATACTCAGATACGCACGATGTGCACTTACAGTCTTCATATCCAGAGCTGACCCCCCCCCCCAGGAAGGGATCTTTACCTCATTCAGACCTAGCCTATGGCTCAGTAGGGCCTTGCAAAACACCGGCTGGGGCCAACGTACGTTTACAGTTGTTCGTATGGAAAAATGCTACAAGACCGAATAAATAACCAGAAGAAAACTCCGTGTCTCACGGACTCACGACTGTCCCCCTACTTTTGCCCCACCCTGTATTTATAACCTTGTAAGATTTTAAATGTACAATGCGTACCATTGCAGTAAGATAGAATTAACTTTCAGAATCATCTTTTAAACCAGACACCATGTGTCTCCAAGACAAATTATAGTCTTTGAAGCCTTCTCCCATAAATAAAAGGAAATCCAATTCAAAGTAACCCAAGACTGGAAGGACGTGTATTGTTTCAAAAGTGAAAAGGCCCCCAGAGGAGTGCTTGGGGGATTGGTTACTGTCCTCACCCCGGTGGCACAGTTGAGGACCCACAGGTCTCCAGGTCTCCCTGCGACTCACACACAAGAGCTCACCTGTCAACATCACAGGGCTGCTGCACGTGGTCCCAAGGGGCCAAGTACGGACAGGATGCCCTATGAACCTGGGAAACGGTCCCTGCTCTGTCTCCCTCATTGTGGAGGAGAACTTTCTCGGCAGCCCCCTAAGGGGCTGAGCTGTGTATCCTGCGGGCTGCATGCCTGTCTCAAAATCTATTCCAGGAAATGGGAGGGAGACCACCACTGTTTGGCCTCTAACAGCTGGGACTTCTTTGAGGCGCCTGCGAATTCAAGCTTCCCTGCCACCGATGTGCAGAGACGCAGGACCTGAACCCAACGTCGACTGGGAGGCAGCCTGGGGACATGGGGTGCTGGGGGACACGATGGGTCCCGAGGACCTCAGAAGCCAACGTGGTGTGAAAAGTTAGGGGAGCGATTGGATGAAAGAAGACTGTGCAGTCTGTCAGGGGCAGGAAGGAGCCTTAGGCTTTCCACGTGAACTTCGTGCTTCCAAGATTTCAGTTGAAAATTGTGTTTACACAGTTTACAGACAGAATCTTTTAAACCAGATAAAGAGTTGCACCTAGAATAGATATGAATTGACCCAAACCATGAATTCTCTCTCTCTCTCTCTCTCTCTCTCTCTCTCTATATATATATATATATATATATATATATATATATATATATATATCTTACAAAAAAAATCTATTGTCCAATTATAGAGTGAGAGATGAGTAAGATTCATATCTGATGATTAGAGGAGAGAATGGCATGGGGAAGTCTAAAAAAATGGCTTATTTTGTACTGATAAAAAACTCTGTGGTGTAAGCCCTGTTATGTAAATGAACATTTTCAGTCTTACTCTTAACATGTACTTTCTATTTAAGCATTTAATGTCTCCTAATGTGGATTTTTTTTAAGACAGATTCCTGAATCATTTAATGATCTATTCCTCAACATCATTGTAAGTAATACATGCAGAATAAGATTAATTGTCTTTTTCTCAATTTTTAAGATCCTGACTTTAAGGACCTTGGAGTTTTGAAACCATTACCAGGTTAGTAAAATAGATATTTAATCACATTCAGTGGCCTTTGCTTTCGCTATGCAATCTTCGTTTGGTATATTATTCAAGCCACATCTTTTGTGTTTGTTTGGCATTTTGTTGTTTAGTGTGTGAGTTTGAGACGGGCGGTCCGGAAGGCCTTGTGGAGTCTATACAGATTGTGAAGGAAGGCAAAGCTTCTGCTAGCGAGGCTGTTGATTGCAAGTGGTACATCCGCGCACCTCCGCGATCCAAGGTCAGTCTAAAGGCCCACCCCAGGCCCGACGGTCGGCTCAGGAGTGTCTGCGGCATGCTCGGGCTCTCTCGGCAAGCCAGGTGTGCCCAGTGCGTTTTCCAAGTACCGCTAGAAGCTGTCATTGTATTCGGGTTTTGAAATGCAACTTGTCTTCTTCCCTTGTCCCGTGTATTTGGAGATGTTGCCAAAGATGACGTGATAACCTGAACTGGAGACCGAGCCGTAGCTCCACTCATCCGAAAAAAATGGATCGAAAGGTGAACCATGAGTGAGAGTTCTAACTATAATGACAGGAATGCTTTTAAACCTGAAATCATATCAAGGAAAAGAATTGTCCAGGGCCCCCTAATCTACATATCTCTGGAATGTAAAAGGAACCTGGGCAAAGACCAGGGTTCTGTTCTGGAACATGGTTTTCTCTGCGAAGCAAGGACAGAGGGCTAACACTGTATGCAGAAGACTGTCCCCTGTGCCCTCTGCAGCCTCCAGGAAGCCCTGGCAGTGATCCTGATGCCAGAGACCAGTTTATGATGGTCAACAGATGGTACCAACAGGGAATGGTACTGATAGATACAGCAGAATTCGGTGGCTGCTACTTGGGACGAGGGGCAGGAAGGGCTACCTGTGAGCCGCTCAGCATGTAAGGAAGAATTTCTCTCTTTCTTCCCTTGCTCTTCCCATGTTCTCCCCTCTAGGGTCTGCCCATCATTTCAAAGTGTGGCATGCTTTTATCAAACTTCCCATAGGGAGATTCAGAGACCATGGTCCACCTTCCAGCTTTGTCATTGCAGACCACTTGCATCTGCACAAATCTTTGGAAAACTTAGGGCCTGGCTGGTTGGCTCAGTGGCTAGAGTGTTGGCCTGGTATATGGATGTTCCAGATTCGATTCCTGGCCAGGGCACACATGAGAAAAGACCATCTGCTTCTTTCCCCCTGCCTTCCTCTCCCCTTTCTCTCCCTCTTTCCCTCTCACAATCATGGCTAGATTGGTCTGTCAGCCTCAGGCACTAAAAATAGGTCAGTTGATTCAAGCATCAGCCCTAGATGGGGTAGCTGGGTGGATTCTGGTTGGAGTGCATGAGGAAGTTTTTCTCCCCTCCACTCACTTAAAAAAAAGAAAGAAAAAAGAAAAAGTTAATTGTATAGCAAAGAAAGGCAGTGATTCCTCAAAAAAAAAAAAAAAAAAAAAAAGAACATATACACAAAGGCTATTGGTCCCATAAAACTCAACTCACCTCATCGATCATAAGGGAGATGCATTGCTCTTTCTTACACTCTTTTACATAATCTGTGATTTCAAGTGCAAGTGCTATTCATTTTTCTTAAACTGTATGAATGAAAGAGTTTTTAAAGTTTTTTTTTCAACTGGACACATAGGAGGCCCACCTGTTGTCACAGCCAGCCTCTCCGTCACTGTCACTGTTACGGGAAGGGTTTTCCTGGGAGGGTAAACACATACCGTTTCCTTTTGGCCAGGAAATCGGCTGTCTTTTGTACGATCTCTGAACAGTAACACCAGCATACCTGTCTGTTACAGAATTTGGCATTCTGTGACCCGGAGGGAAGCCACCTGTAGAGCCAGAGAAAGATGGCTCAATTTGTGACAGGTATTCTCTGTTAAATGAAAGGTTAGAGGACAGGAAGTCACTTTGAATAACTGGAGAAAAACGAGAATTGAAGATGCTGCCTAGGTGGGCTATTTTTACAGAGTTCCTAGAAGCTTAGGAGTATAGATGAGCAAGGCACAGGGTGAACTTGAACGGGCTCTGGTGACTATTTCAGAGATAACTGGCAACTGAGCCATATTGCTCATTTGGGCCCTATTAAAATTCACATCAAGGATGCATTGCTTCTCAGCCTTTTGACAACTAGAAAATATAATATCTGATAGCTGATTTGCTGGAGAATGGGAATACGGATGGTCACCTTTAATTAGAATGGGATTAATCCAGTTTCTTAGATTTTGGAGTACCAAAGTCAGGGAGAACTTTGGAACTCATCAGCTCATTCTGATGAGGTAAATAAGCTTGGGTCAGGATGATGACATCTTATAGACATTAATGAGGGGATGTGAGAAAACGCCTCCGTAAGCAAGTCTTCGGTGTTCACACAGCTTGTAGAGCAGGGCAGATGGGAGGGCGTCATGCTGCCTGGTTCCGGATCTGATCCAGAAACAAAGGGTGGGTGATCAAGTCCTGGTATTGACTTGAATGTTAATGCCATGAAGCTTGGGCTCCTTTGTCAGTGCCAAGCATAACTGCTGTTCAGTGAGAATTCATGGAACCAGCACATTAAATGAACTGATAGAGATCTAGAGAGATGGACATGGTGGCGACCTTCACACAGGTGAAGGACTGTCACATGACTGAGGAGGAAGGTAGGGACAGGCTGCCCGTGCTGAGTACTGCAGGTTGTGTGACCGCTCGAGACAGGAGAAAGAGAGTTCTTCATTCCATCTAGACAAGGTTTTTGGTTTCTGTTTGAATAATGGAGCTGCCCAAAGACCCAGAGATTCCAGAGGAAGGATTCAAGTAGAGTTTGGCAGGGATTTCATATTATAATTAAAAGGTCAAGTACATTTTTTGGCACAGATGATATGAAACTCCATTCAAGACCGAAACTTGATGAGCCTGTCACGAATGACTGCCCAAGTGTCCAGTTTCTGAGAAATGGGGCGGAAGCAAGACCTTTCTCTCCTGTCGCCTGGTCCAGGGCAGTGCCAAAAACACACACTATTCGGGAAATCGTCCAACTTGTTAAGTCAAGAAAAAGAGATGAGTCGAAAACATAAAAATGTACTAATGGAGATAATTTAATGACTTTACATCTTGGAAGGAAAAAAAAAACAACTCTAGCTTTTAGTCATTACCCATCATTTAAAACTTCAAATTAATTTTGAATCTGTTGTTACTTATTTCAAAAATGTTCTGAATAAAGTTAGGCTACAATAAACAGACAACTTGACAAACATTACAAGTCAATATTTCATAGTGAAGTTGTGTTAAAGTTAATTATACAATTAACTTAATTGCTGTAGGCAGGATAACCCCAAGATTTTCAGCCCAGTCCCTAGGATTGCGAATAAGGTAAACTCTCACACACTTGATTATGTTAAATTCCTGGCAAAAGGGATTTTGCTGATGCAGTTAAGGTTCCCAATCAGTTCACTCTGAGTTAATTAAAAGAGAGTTTATCCAGGTGAGCATAATCTAATCACATGAGATTTTAAATTTAATCAGTTTCCTCTGGCTGTGAGCAGAGGGGAGTCAGAGAGTCTGAAGACATAAGATCGTTTTCTAGGGGCTGCGTCTTTCTTGGTGGTCAGTGGCCATCCAGAAAATGGGAGCTGCAAGGACCTGCGTTTCTGCCTCACCAATAGCCCTTAACAGCCGATAGAATCCAGCCTACATGTGTTTCTAACCTACAGAGATGATAAATTGCTATCATGTCAAGCTGTGGTAATTTGTCACAGAGCCAGGAGAAAACCAATGCTTTAGAAAGGGTAGTAACTGTAATGGATTACAATAATAAGTTCCAAGGTTCTAAAGATTGAGTTTTCCCTTATTATCGCCAAAAAGGAGAAATAAACATTGGAGAAACAAAATGAAAAATGTAACTGGCTGCCTAACTACCTGTGAAAAGCTTACAGCTTCACCTCTGTTTTGAGAGGCTATTCCAGTTCCTCACTATCAGATTTTGGAATGCCGTTCCATGAACGTTTAAAATATTTGCTATTTGTCTACGCTGATCAGAAAAAACACTGTTTTCCTATTGTTCTATCAGGATCTGTGGGAAGGTGTGTGTTTTTTTCCCAACATTCCAGAAAAGGGGATGATGTTCTAGTTCCTTCTGGATTTTGCTTCCCTCCAAATTCATGGGGTTCCCTGGCTCACATGATAAGGCCTAACATGACCTGACACAAATTAAACAGCATCTGCCCAAGTCCTGGGCATTTTTTTAGAATGTAACTTTAGCTATCAAAGTGCAAAGTTTGGACACCACGGACAGTGTTTCTCAGACAGTGTATTTAATTTGCATTTATCATGGAGAAAACTGTTCTGCCGAGTCTTACATAACTGTCCCAAACAATGTCTGTTTTCTATACATCCCTGTGATGGGAAGGGTGAGACTTGGTTGAAGAGACAGTATTAAATGTTTGTCAATATGTTACTTGTGAATTTTTAGTTAGAGTTACTTGCTCTAAGTATTAAAAGAGGTCCACTCTTCTTACTCGGATGATTGGAAAGACAGAGAATTCTAGAAATTGCTTGGAGCTTTCAAATCTTCCCATATCCTGCTTAATAATTTATGATATCGGCTCAAACTTTGTGACTGATTAGAAAGAAGAAGGCATCAAAATGATTCACAGAAAAGAGAGGGTAATCTGACTGTTCAGCTGGAGTTAGATCAATGGCGTTGATCACTTTCTCCTTCCTTCCACAGAGAGACAGAAGAGCTTTCTGTAATTTTCCTCCCTTACATGGAAACATTGTCACGTGGCCTCCTTCCCCTTGCTGCTATCAGGGCACAAACTCGAAGCTGCTGAGATAGTATTTAAATCATCTCTCGGGAGGGCTCTTTAGTGAGGTCTGCTAGAGCAAGCGTGGGAAAGCTCAGGCCCTTGCCTGGCCAATGACATTTGGTGTAAGAGCCCTGCACCCAGTAGAGCTAGGTGCCCACGGACATGCTTTCTTTCTTTTCTTGAATGATAAAACAGAGGAAGTTTTAAAAAAATTAATGGAATACTTCTGAAGTGAATAATAAAATCTAGTGACTGTCCTCATTCCTCTGGAATAATACTTCTCTGGAAATGGTATTCTGTCCAATACAGCAGACCTTGACATGTCAAAGGGGCTTCGTAGACCTCTGTCACCACACTTCATGTGAGAAGGCACATTGCTCACTTTTTGGGAAAACACGGGCGCTCCTTAGAGCTGTCAGATGAGAAACCAGGGACCGGATATGAAAATTGCCTTTCCAACAGGAGCAATATTCTCCTCTAAAAACCACTCTGTCTTTTGAGAAAATTGAAGACAGCCATTTATATCAGAGGGACACATTTATTTTCCTATGAATCTCATTTACATCCTGATCATCAGCAAGTTTCCTCGTCCCTTTAGGAAACTGGAGATGGCTGTGCTTATTGATTAATGTTGTGGTAGCTGGTTTATTTTAAGATGATAACTTTCTTTATGGACTATACGTCTCTGAGAATTTTAAAAAAATATTTATGTGAGGCTGTGCAGTGTGATACTAAGGAGCAACTGTCAGGACCATCTGAGCTCAGCACCGATCTGAAGGGCTTGAGTCACACTGAGAAAGTCACCTGCATTTTCTAAATGTCATGCTTTTCATTTTGAGATGGTTGTAACAAGTGTTTCTTATAATCCTGCAACATTTCTTTTTTCTTTCTGGCTTTTATGTCATAGTTTAGAGTTTTATAAATACCTTGCTTTGAGAATGATCACAGAACAATAATAAACATATAACTTATTCTATATAATTATTATTGTGTTAGCATTTTAAAACACTGGCATAGAGGTGCCCAGTAAATAGGTGATGGGTGTAGAACAAATGGAGTCAATAAAGAGAACACAGTTTCCAATCAGCCATTGAACCAGACCTTGAGCCTTCAGGAAAAGGTTGATCAACAGAGAACAGAACACGCTTATTACTTCATGTAGACATCACGTCCGTGAGAATAATTGTGTGATGTTCAATGATAGGAGGAAGGAAAATTTGCCAGTGTATGGTTTTTAAGCTTTTCCAATTTTAACCATAGGGAAGCCACTCAGAGGTGTTAGTATGACAGCTAGGTTTGTTTTTTAGAAGTGTCACTCTGACTGGGGCAGGCGCAGGGGAAGAAGGGGAAGAAGAGCAGGATGTTTGGGAAACTGGACCCATCGTGGAGGGCAGCAGAGGTGGGAAAGCAGTCTTCTGAGGGTGGGTGGATGATAATTAGTGCCCATTCAACGGGAACCCTGAGAGCAGAAGGAAAATTTTTAAAAACTGAAGTAAGAAAACCTTTAATGCAGGGTCAGGTGCACTGGGTCTGGGAAACAGTTGTCTGCAGAGATTCTTCGCTCAGGAAATAAACAAGAATGAAGGGCGACAGAGTGAGGAAGGACTTGACTTTTTAATTGAGTGCATGTCTTCAGTTTATGGGGGACACAGTAATGGGAGAGCACATCAGAGAAAATGGCCCATAGTCAATTGTGTTTTAAAAAAGATATAGGCCCTGGCTGACTGGCTCAGTGATAGAGCGTCGGCCTGGCGTGTGGAAGTTTGGGTTTTGATTCCTGGCCAGGGCACACAGGAGAAGCGCCCATCTGCTTCTCCACCCCTCCCCCTCTCCTTCCTCTCTGTCTCTCTCTTCCCCTCCTGCAGCCAAGGCTCCATTGGAGAAAAGTTGGCTCAGGCACTGAGGATGGCTCCATGGCCTCCACCTCAGGCGCTAGAATGGCCCCTGTTGCAATGAAACAACGCTCCAGATGGGCAGAGCATTGCCCCCTGGTCGGGAGCATGCAGGATCTGTCTGTCTGCCTTCCCGCTTTGCACTTTGAAAAAATAAAAAAGATGTAAAACATTTAGGAAAAATCTGTATGAAAGATGTGTTCTTGAATCCAGAATGTGTCTGGACACCCTCCTCCTGGTTGCCTGAGTTTTCACTTCTCACAGTGGGATGCCGATCTCTGTGTCGTGATTGAATGGGCGCATGGTTTTGTCCCTGGCTCTTGATTTTGTGTTTGCCATGGGATCCTCAGTGCCTGGCATGGTGCCTGAGACACACAGGATGAGGCCAGGGAGTTGATACTGCTGACTTAATGGATAAATGGACAAATGACTCCTTTTTAAATTCATCGCTGGTTGAATTAATTGCTTGCAAATTTTTAATTCACGTTGGAACAGAGTCAGATCTTAACCGTGGACCATAAAATGTCTGTGGGCAGCAGTGTGACCATGTGGAAGGGTTATGGACTCTAAGGAGTCAGAGGGACCTTGTGTCAATTTCAGAATGTGGCACCTGAGGTTTTTTAAATTTGAATATGACAATTAAACTTCATACAGTTGTTGGGAGTCTTTAAAAATAACCTGTGAAGTAGGTTGCACAATGGTTTTTCCCCATTAAATATTCATTTAATTTTTATTTTACAAGGATTTAGCTAAATGGCTTGATTCTCTATTATGTTGAAAATAGTTGTGGGCTAGCTTTCTTTTTATTTTTAATACCGTCTATGTCAAAAGTAAAGCAGTATAGCTATGTGAAATCATTTCAGCAAAGCGCAGGCAGAGGTGACCTTTTGTTACCCTTCTGTTTTCCTTTGGTACTGATGCAAATTATATATGCCCAATCATTTTGGGGAGTAAGTGGAAGCCATGGGACTTGAACAGGAAGGCATCAGGAATACTTATAACACATTTGCCCTGATCAAAATAGTAAAACAGTATATAAGGATGAAAATGAATAACTGGTTCCAGCTAAGTGACGAGGAGAAATGGGATCATTTGGGTGAAAAAATGCTCAGCCATGGAAAACGGTACATGTATCTAATGAAGGAAGACCAGCCATTGAAAAAGATATAAACCTTATGGGAGGGGATGGGGGGAGAGAGGAGGGGCACAAAGAAAACCAGGTCGAAGATGACAGAAGACTATATGACTTTGGATGATGGGTATGCAACATAATCAAATGTCAAAATGACCTAGAGATGTTTTTTCTGAACCTATGTACCCTGATTGACTAATGTCACCTCATTAAAATAAAAAATAAAAAAGATAAATGCAGTTTGAACTTACTCCGATGTCCTTCCTCTGGCAGGAAAAAAAGGGGGTTAAAATATTAAAATGGATTGCAATCAAGACGGTTGTTGTGAGCCCAGGAAAGGGGAAAGGAAGGGGTCTGATACTTACTGAACCATGTTCCTTGTGTTTGATTTGGGGAAGTGATTGTGTGTCTTCGTGGTGTTACAGATCTATTTGCGATTCCTGGACTATGAGATGCAGAATTCCAACGAGTGCAAGAGAAACTTCGTGGCCGTGTACGACGGAAGCAGCGCGGTGGAGGACCTGAAGGCCAAGTTCTGCAGCACAGTGGCCAACGACGTGATGCTGCGGACAGGCCTGGGCGTGGTTCGCCTGTGGGCCGACGAGGGCAGTCGGAACAGCCGGTTCCAGATGCTCTTCACATCCTTCCAAGAACGTAAGCTTCTGGGCTGGCTGTCCTTCCCAGGGGCTGTGGGGCTGACGCAGGTCTCCTAGCTCTTAACGGAGTTTTCCCTGTGCAGTTGGGGCACAGCAGGTGGGGTTGAGGGGGTGCCTCACTAAGTTATTGACATTGCAGAGAGTTCTTTTCCTTCATGGTGACCCAGGGACAGGGGAGAGTGACCTACGGCATTCTGACTACTTGTCTCTGCTTCGGTGACCTACCCCTTGTGTGAGACAATGCCCACTGCTCAGCTGGGAAGTGTTGGGGGCTCTGTCTTTTGTTGGGCTGGTGCAAAGCTTCCAGAACTGATCCGGCAGCTTCTGATGACGTTTGAGTGTAAATCTTCAAAACCACACACCCATATTTGGTAGGTTCTCTGTAGAAAGTTTTTCTGGCCGCCCGGTTTGTTTCAAATAGGTCTGTGATGACAGCATCTCTATTAAAGTAGGGGGGGGGGGGGAGAGAGAGAGAGAGAGAGAGAGAGAGAGAGAGAGAGAGAATGGCTTGGGAAGGGAGTAAATAGGAAAAGTTTAGGAAATGTTTAAAGTGACACCAGGGCAATACCCAGATGTAGGCACAAAACACAGCGATTTTAAAAAATTATGTTCTAACAAATGAGTCACACTAATAGATATATATTTGGAATGTTCTTTAGAAACCCTGAATAAAAGAAAATGATAATCCTAAGAATTTTACCTTTAACAAATTGGCACCTTGTCATTTGAAGCTATACATTTTAAAATATACCTGAAATTTCAAGGATTTCTCAATGATAGAAACAGCAGCCAGTATTTTTTTTCCAATTCCTAAGTGCTAAATCTGTCAGACAGTCCCTTCATACAGTGGACAAATACTCGGGGCCTTAGATTCTCCTCTCAGTTCCCCATTGGGGACGTCTGGGACACCAGAAGCACTGACTGTCACTCCGCCTTTCTGAATTTTGATACCATTACAGACTATGTTGAATGTCTGACCCAGCATTAGTGCAGACTTAAATAGCACGTTCCTATTTATGTCTTTATTTCAGTAGTTGATCAAAATGTTGGAAGTGGTCCATTTTCATTTAAGCAAGGTATTTGTCAAAAAAAAATTTTTTTGTCATTCTCTTGACTAGAATATGAAGAAGTTTGGCCTATACAGTAGTATGTTTGGTGTTGTCTCTGCCGATTGCTCTGCCATGTCCTACAGACTGTGCCTGGATAAGGGCTTAGTCTGGGGTGATCATGTATTGAAAACTCGTATCTCATTTCAATGGTAGATTTAGAAGAGCTAACAAATCCTTTAGAGGATACCAAGTTTTTAAGAATATCACAAAAGTCTGCAATTTTTTCCCCAATACTATATACCATAAAATATAGTAGAGACCAATTAAAATATACATGCTTACATTTCAACTATCAAGTAAACAGCAATAGTTCAGAATAACCCAGATTCCTAGGACTTCCTAAGGTTTTATTTCATTAAACTCAATATAAGTAATTTTTTTTCATAATTGAAAAAAATTATCTCATGTAGGATTTGCGTATATTAGGAAAGCACAACAACAGTGCAAAGAAGATGGAGTCATGGGAAGCCATGCTGGTCAAACTGTGAGGTGCATCGCCTGCTCTTGTCTGGGTATATTAATGAGTACAAGCGTAATTAATTGAAGAAGCTGATCAGGATGCATCACCACCTCGAACTTTGAGCAAAGACCGAAGGAGAAGAAATATCTTAGAGATATTTTTGTTGTTGTTCAAAATGTAATAACTATCTTAGATTTGTGTTGGTATGCAGTAATACCTGAAAGGTAAGATTAATGTTGAGTACAACTCATGAAACAAATGCCTCACTCATAGGAGCTGTGATATTCCAAAACTGAATGTTTTCCCATACAGAATATAGACTCTGAATACAGGGTGATTCGGTGCAAAAATGAATTATCATCTGGTGTGAATGGTGTAGGGAAATGTCTCTATTGGCTAAAGGAAAAGACTGGCCAACCTCTCAGGTCCCTTCCAACTCTAGGATTGATGAAGATGTAGGAGACTTTACATTTTTTCTTATATAAGAAATGGTGAATGATGTCCTACTGTGCCTATCAATAGAAATATTTCTATTTCAGGTAAAAGTTACCATGCAAATAATTAAATTATCCCCAGAAGTCACTTAAGTGGGTGGACTTTTCAATGACTAATTCAGAAGAAACAGGAAGAAATAGGAAGAAAGCACCCTACTTTTTATGTTCCTACACAGTAAATAGACGATTCCTCACATTTGAATGATGAGCATTTCAATGGCATTTTTTGTGATTGTCTCATAAGCCTCTGTTGAAACAGATGTGCCCTGTGTCTCATTGTCTATGTGGTTTTGTTTTGATGTTTATGCAATGGAGATGGACACATATATGGGCACCCCAAAACAAACTTCAGCATTTTTAACTACTAAACTTGACTTATGCTCTTTAATAAAGATAACATTTCACATTTAAATGTATTCTGAAGTGAACAGTAAAGTTGATTAAACATTGTAACCACACAACCTTTGCTTAACCACCAGAAACATTGAAAGATGAGTCTTTTTAACTAAAAGGTTCTTTCAAGAGGTTAAAGTTATGCCTTATAGAGCCTCTCTCAAACTAGAAGGCCTCCAGGAAGATCAGAGGTAATGACCCTTAGCTGTCTCAGCAGGAGTCAAGAACAGAAAAAATTATCTCAAACAGATTTATGGGTGTGACTTTTGTCTAAGAGAGCAAACATAATGAATTTCAAGCAAAGTCCACAGGGTTCTTGAGAAAATTACTTTCAGCAGAAACACTGTCAGCTTGGACTGACAGGAACAGAGAGTACCAAGTACAAAGGGGTTGTCAGAAGCCCAAAATCGTAATGGTTTGAAACAATCTGCTAAAACTACTGCTGTAAATGTGTATTACCTTTCATGAGAAAGAATGGATGTTTCAGAGAGCAGAAGCAAGCGCCTAGAGGGCAAAGTTCACTCCTACAGAGTAGTAAGACCTCCAACCTGAAACAGAAGAAAATTCCAACATTTCTCTCTGCTGGATTTCAAGATTGTTATGGACCAGTGCCTCGTATTTACTCCTAATCCTCCTTTTCTGTGAGCCAGTATGATTATGCCTTTTTTCTTATGCCTGTCCCACCATTGTGTGTTGGGGCACGTAGCCTGTCTCTTTGGTTTCATGAGTCCATACGTGGAGAGGAACTGTACTCCAGGACTGAAGGTTAGGACTGAGGCTCCTCTCAGGAGCCTCATTTGCACCATATATAGATGATTGAGATAGGAAGAGTTTGGACTTGGAGCTGGCAAGATGAAGATGAGATTTTGGACCTTGAGTTGATGTAGTAATGAGGTGATCATCTTGTGAGCCTTGGGAAAGGGTGAATGGTGAATGCACTTTGCACCTGCAGGGGAAATGAAGTATTGGGAAGTAGCAGGTGGACTGTGAAAGAGAGAATTTTGTGATGACCCTAATATTTTACTCCCAGTGTACAAGCCTTATATGTATCCCTTCTCTTGAGTGAAAAAAAAAATCTGTGAGTATCATGGGGTATTATTCCATGATCATGTTATATTACATGACAAAAGGGCTATTGTATAAGCAATTAAGACCGCTAAATGCTTGACTTTGAGTTAATTAAAAAAGGAGTCTTTCCTGGTTGGTCTAATTATACACAAAAAATATTGATAATAAATCTTATGCCCTTTTAAAAGGTCAGGATGGAAGAAGTCTGAATTTTAAGCTATAGCAAATACTCCTTCTGGCCTTAAGGAATCATGTCATTAAGAAGGTGATTTGGGAGAGAATGGTGGGTGGCCTTTAGGAGCTGACAACGGCCCTCAGTTGACAGCCACCAAAAAGCAGGAACTGTAGTCCTACAACCCAAAGGACTAAATTCTTCCAATAACTTGAATGAGCTTGAAGATGCCTTCCTGCTCCACATAAGAACCCTATCCAGGGTTCTTTGCTGCTAATGCTTCCTTGATTTTAGCCTTTTGAGATGCTAAGGAAAGAATGCACCCAACCCAGACTTCTGACCTATATAACTGTGAGATAATAAATGGGTGTTGTTTTAAGCCAGTACGTTTGTAATAAGTTGTTAATCAGCAGCAGAAAACTAAAACATTCATATAATGTGATGGATAATCCGATTGTCAACTTATATATGTTACTTAATAGATTCCTTAAATATATTAATTAATATATTACTATTTGTTAATGTAGTTTTATCCCTAAATTTGGTGGTTCAGGTGATGTGGAAAAATATAACATAGGCAATATAAGAAAAATAATCACTCTGACATCAGCTTGATACTAAAAGTTGAGTATCCATTACTGTTTAATGAACTAGTCATTTGTAAGTTTTCATTTTGACTCTATTTTTATTCCTCCATCCATTTGTTTGTTCCTTCAGTAATCATGCAAGCACCCAGGCACTGATGGTAGCAGATGAATAAGTTGTTTGTTCCCCTTAAGGTGCTAGCACACTCATTCAAATTAAGTTGAAAGGTATGACTCACTTCAGAAAATACTCAGTTATATCTGGTATTCTGTTCTACACTCCTCCAACCCCCACACACATTTCCTCATTTACCTACTCCAATTTGTACTCTAGGAAGCCTCACTCTCTTCTGGTAGAGTTTTCTTCTCCATAGATTTAAATATCAACAATACACAAAATATGCTGGAAAAACTGTGGACTGTGTCACATTATTGCATGTCTTCCTGAAGTAGAAAGATAACAGTGTGGAGAAAAGGAAAATATCACTACACACAAATATACAAACTTTAAAGTATGCATTAACACATAAACAGGTAAAATAGAGAGGGAAAAACCTAACTGAAGAACAATTGGCTCCTGACCAGGCAGTGGCGCAGTGGATAGAGTGTTGGACTGGGATGCAGAGGACCCAGGTTCAAAACCCTGAGGTCACCAGCTTGAGCACGGGCTCATCTGGTTTGAGCAAGGCTCACCAGTGTGAGCCCAAGGTCACTGGGGCTGAGCAAGGGGTCACTCTGTCTGCTGTAGCTCCCCAGTCAAGGCACATATGAGAAAGCAATCACTGAGTAACTAAGGTGCCACAACAAAGAATTGATGCTTCTCATCTCTCTCCCTTCCTGTCTGTCTGTCCCTATCCCTCTCTCTGTCTCTCTCTCTGTCACACACAACAAAAGAACAATTGGTGACATAAATGACAGACAGTGGGTAAATAGTCTTATGGTTTAAAGAATCAAGTTCACATAAGATAATAAGAAAAAGTTATATGAGCATACCAATAGAAAATAGGGCAAAGAAAGTGAAAAAAATTAATTCATGGAAAAGCATTCAACGGCTGCTGGTAGAGGAAACAGATGCCTCTACATATTAGTAAATAAAGGTATGTGAATTCAAATAGGAACGAGACATCATTCTCTTCTTGCAACCTGTTTTCAAAACTAGCGACAATGCTCTACTTGCTTTTGGAGCTGATGTAGTGAAGACCTATGTATGCTGGTAGGAAAGCAAAAGTTCTCTGGGGGTCAGTTTAGCGCTATATATCACACAGCTTGCCACCATGGGTTTGATATTTCTCTTTTACTTTTGCTTGTTTGTTTTTATCGAACTGATAAACTCTCCATCTGAAATTGTTAAAAAAAAAAAAACTTTGTCAACTTGAAGACCAAAGGGGTGCTATAGACAAGAAAGAAGGCTGCCTGACCAGGCAGTGACACAGTGGATAGAGCATCAGACTGGGATGCAGAGGACCCAGGTTCGAGACCCCGAGGTCGTGAGCTTGAGCGCGGGCTCATCTGGTTTGAGCAAAGCTCACCAGGTTGGACCCAAAGTCACTGGCTTGAGCAAGGGGTTACTCGGTCTGTTGAAGGCCCACAGTCAAGGCACATATGAGAAAGCTATCAATGAACAACTAAGGTGTCACACGAAAAACTAATGATTGATGCTTCTCATCTCTCTCCATTCCTGTCTGTCTGTCCCTATCTGACCTTCTCTCTGTCACTGTAAAAAAAAAAAAAAAGAAAAAAAAAAGAAATAAGGCAGCTCATTCCTTGTGATTCTTGGTGCGATTCCTGGGTATAAGACACATTGATATCTTTTATTTCTGGCTTCCTTAATGCTGTCCTTGACTGCTGTCACTGAAAACGGGCAGTGTGCATGTGTCATATGGAGAGAGAAGGAGAGAGAAGCAGACTGTCCTGAATTGTCAGTCTTTGGACTAGCGGAATCATAGGCCTGCGGGTGGTCCACACATTCTTGGCTCTAATCTATATTTACTGTAAGTGCTCCTTCTGGGAGCTGGCACATTCAACAATGAAACCAAATATAGCACCTTAAAGAGAACAGCATGTCTAACCTAACAACTCTCATCAATGTGTTCCTCAGTCATGAAAACAAAGCCCGGGCCACATGTCCAAATTTCAATAATAATCAGAGCACAGACTCCCCCCCCCAAAGAGACATAGCACCCTCCTTCTTGTGATTTGAGTCATGTCTAATTGCACCCAGTGAATAAGTCGTGCTGCTGACCCAAGGTAGACTTAATTACAGGATAAAAGGTGTAATAATTCCTTGTGCTCAAATAGTAGTGGTTGAGCATGATGTGGTTCACGCCCTGTGTCAAGAAGGAAAGTGTGTCTATCCCTGGAACATAATTTTCTCATGAAGGTGGTTCTTTCTCTTTTCTTAATATGTCTTTTTTGCCATTAGCAGAAATATTGCGGTGAGGGGGCTAATGTGAGTGGCATTACACTGGAATTTGTGAATAGAATTTCTTTTATTATAAAAAGAGATGGAATTATATCTTATTCAATAACACTGGATACTTTGACTGATGACCAAGTCTCATTGGAACATAGAGTTTTGGAGGCAGGTATTGATTTTTTCCAAAAAAATAAACAGCTGAAGAGAAGAAACACAAATCTATTTCTGGCCTTGAATCTGGTCATTTTTCAAATAAAATGTTTTTTTTTTTTTCTTATTGCATAACCTGGGGGCCAGTTTGAGTTAAGTAGATGGCAGGGCAAATTTTCCCATTGCTTTTAGGAAGAACAAAGCAAAACATTTATTTCAGGGTTATTTCTGATGACTAAACAGGTATTTTACTTTATTTTATTTTACATTTTCCTCTTTTGTGATTTGAACACTACTATTAAAGGTGGTGCTCAGTAGCAGGCGGCACATCCGTTGGATAATTCTAAGCTCTGTCCTCATCTCTCAGGTAATGAGAGCGTTGGACTCTAGGGCAACTAGCATACAACTAACTTTCTATGAATCAAAGTCTCCAAGCTGGCAGCAGCTGAATGTAAGAGAGGATTGGACTCTAGGGCAACTAGCATACAACTAACTTTCCAAGCTGGCAGCAGCTGAGTGTAAGAGAGGGAGTGAAGGCTGTGCATGTTCTTGGGGGTGGGGGGCCTCCTTACACGGTGCTATGACCATTTCCGCTCCAACTAAAGATTGTGGAGATGGAGATTAAAAAACAGCAGATGTAGGAGACCAAAGACGTGTGTGTGTGTGTGTGTGTGTGTGTGTGTGTGTAAGCCTGTGTGTGCATGTAGGTGAGTGTGTATATAAGGGTCAGTGTGTATGTGTGTGTGAGGCTGGGCACACACAGGTCAGGATGGATGGGGGTGAACTTTTGACAAATGTCAAAATAAAGAAATTGAAAGAGAAGCTTTGGAGGGAAGCAAGAAGCTAGGAGCATGTGTGGAGAGATTTGGGGTGGGGGTAGGTGGGCTTCGGGGGGAAGGCCCTGACCTTAAGTCCTAAGCTGCTGTTTAGATAATGTGATGATTTTTAAAGGAAAAAAGGGTAAAGCATCACTTCTATTTTCAGATTTTTTTATTTTTATTTTTATGAAACTCGATGTTCTTTGTCCTTGAACTAATCTACCAATGATAGTTTTATTAACCATAAAGCACAGGTTTTCACAGATCAATATTTCGGAGAGAAATCTGCCATTTTATTTCCATTTTGTTTTACTATTTTCTGAATAGTATTTCATGCATTTCTGCATTCAAAATGAAAAGGAGAGAGAGAGAGAGAAAAAAAAATCACTCTAATAGTTACAATGAGCATTAGCACCTTTGGCATTAAAATGACAACTATACGTTCAAAGCCTTTTAATTGCACAACTGGAACACCATTTATAACCCCATGATACAGTACTGAAGAATGATGCCACATTTTGATGAAACCTCTGACATGATAGCATATGGGTTGTACAATTCTTTATTAAAAATGTAAATAATGCTTCCTTTGTGTTGACTGTTGGGGCTGCCTTTCTTTCTCTTGTTTTCCCTTACCCAGTTCAGATATGTTCAAAACTTTTTCAGTCGTTTCCTACTAAAGTTTTTAGTTCTTATTAATCAGGACTGTATAGCTATAAACAATAACCCCATGCATTCACGATTTAAGCATCCTGAGGGATTGAAACGCTGTTGCAACAAAATATGGTGCACACTGCCACCAACTGGTATGAATGGGAACAGGCGAGGATTTAAAAACAAACAGCAGAAAGTAATGGTCTTGGGCACTGCCTGCGTTATCTGGATCCCGAGTATTGCTCCCCTAGCTGCCGTTTTATTACAAGGAAACCTTAACTTCGAGCTTCTTCCAGGTAACCTTTGGAAAGAAGGGGGCTGGTTTTTAAGAGGCAATAGCGTTTGCTAGATGCATATTGAATTTCTAAGTAGAATAGCAGTCCCTTGCAGCATGGTAGGATGTCACAGCCCTGAAGGCTAATCCTCCCCCAAGGCACACACCTGCTGATGGGGCAGTCAGCATTCTTGGATGCTCAGGTGCACAGCCCAACATGGCCACAGTGATGCTCTCCTCCCTCAGCCTTACCAATCAAAGCGATCTGCTGAGTATTTATGAACAAGCCTAAACATGTTAAAGCTGTACAAGAGATGGAAAAAAAATACAAATTTTAGAAAGTCATGCCCCTAGCCTTGAAGAACTCGCCAGAACGGTGATAAGCATCTACTGTCTACTAAGTGCTGAACTCTATTGAGTTACAATAGGAAAAAATTACTTTTCCGTTCGATTGGGGTGTTTCAAAACTGCAGGGACAATTCAGTGTGGCTCTGATGGGGACTGCTGAATGGGGAAGAGGCATTCAGGGACCCACTGAGAAAGGCAATGGCAGGTGAGCCCCGAGCTGGTGTCACCAGGCGAGTGCCGGCCTTGGTGGGAAGTACTGTGAGTGATCAGGGTGTCCCCGACCTCCTCGAAAGACCTGTGGGAGCGCAGCTTGATTTTAGAGGCAAAAAGGTGACATTTTATTTTATTTTGTTTTATTAGCAAGAGAGAAAAATGAGACTCATTCATAATCCATTGCATGTCTGGGTTTATACAAGGGACATATGCAGACACACAATATCGAAAAGATTCAGATTCCAAGAGGTGTTATTTCTGGTGTCTGTGAAACAAGCTGGGTTTTGATCAAGGGCTGTAAGTTGTTGACATTTGTTTCTTAGCCTTTGCAAGGTTTGCTTCTCCGTTTTACTGTTGTTTATTTATTTTGTTTATTTTTTTTTATAGAGAGAGGGATAGATAGGGACAGACAGGAACAGAGAGAGACGAGAAGCATCAATCATCAGTTTTTTGTTGCGACACCTTAGCTGTTCATTGATTGCTTTCTCATATGTGCCTTGACCACGGGCCTTTAGCAGACCAAGTAACCCCTTGCTCAAGCCAGTGACCTTGGGTCCAAGCTGGTGAGCTTTTTGCTCAAGCCAGATGAGCTCGCATTACTGTTGTTTGGCAAAGGTCAGGGGGAAAAGGTGAACGGTGCCTGGAATGATAATAATTTTTAAATGCGAGCGTGGTTCTAGTTAACTGGCATATTTGCATAATTATTTGATGTACAGAAGAGGGTCGGGATGCAACTTTTGACAGTCCTGACTTACCTGTTACATCCCCGGTCCAGCCACCAACCCTTAACAGCTGATTTTGGGACCTTGGTAGTCTGTAAGACATTTTTCATGACTACGAAACAGCAGAATCCGGAACAAAACCACATTTGGAGAATTTGAAGTTCAAATCCTAGCGCTCTTACTGACGTACTATTGTATTTCACTCGATTATAGAACACAAAGTCATTTTTATAAATTAATTTTATGAACTAACCCACCCTATTTAATAGTAAGTATAATAATGTTTCCAACTCATTCTGTAAGGTCAATAAATATTTATGCCATTTTAAAGGTATTCCTCACTTGGTGGGTAACAGTGCTTTTCAAAACAACTGCAATTTATTAGCTGATGTGTCTTTTGTAAGTTTTTTACTAAAGCCTTTTACAATGCTCCGATCAATTTGCAGAAAACTCCTCTTTTTCTTGCAGACGTTTTGACAACACTCATTATCCACTAAACAGACCATACCAATTCTGCAACAGCAATTATGGTTAACTACAGAAGTTCAGTTTCTTCCGAAACAGCAGATTTTTGCCACAATATATTGGGTCATTAAATTTTACATTGTAAAAGGTTTATCCACTGCTTAACAAGCCACTAGCCTGATAAAATGTTAAGCGGAATACCAGATGAACATTTTCTACTCCTGAATCTTTTTTTTTCTTCTTTTACAAGATAACTATCACATCTTTTTAGTCCATAACCAAGAACCTGAAGTCACACCAGGCAGAGGGAAGAAGAGACTGTGTTCTTCTGGGAAGTGGAGCAGGGGGCAAGGAGAGAGAGGACCACGGCCCAGAGGCGGAGGCGCAGGGTTTGCTTTGCTGCCTTTGGCCAGATGTTTGTTTCTCTACTATTCATTTTCCAAGGCTTCAGTGTTTAGGTTTCTTCTTCTTCTTTTTCTTTTTAAAGAATTTCTCTAAGAGTGTGAAAATATACTAATTTATCTTATGCAAAGTATTTGTCTGACCGTTTTGATTACTATAGCAAACACAGCCGTGAACAGTGTGGGGTTGGTGTTAACCGCCTCCCGACCCCCCCACCCCCACTATTGACTTCCCCAAAAATTCATTTGTTGTGGGCTGGGAGCCTCACCCCTAACATCAACAGTGATAGATACATATTTACTATGTTAAGTGTATTATAGACTGGTTTCTTACAACGAAGTAAGCCTAGGGAAAAGAAAACATTACTAAGAAAATTACAAGAGAAAATACATTTACAGTATTTATTTAAAGAAATGAAAACAACCCAGTGTGCCTGGGCCTGTGCAGTTCACACGCATGTGGTTCAAAGGTCAGTGTCCATTTAAAGATGGCAACTTTCTAAAATACCTGCACTGTATAGTTTGAAGGTGAAAAATTCCTTACAACTGCCATGTCTAGATAATATTGATGGTTAATACCCTTTACTGATGGATTAACCGCTGTAAATTATGTGTTGTATCAAATATGTGTTGTATCTACTATTTCTAGAACATCTATCCTGAGAAGGTCACAGAACTATTACTGAAAAAGATAAACACTAAAGTTACATTGTGGGGATGATTACAAAGGACGAAACAGAAGTTAGCTTTTTTTTTTTTCTTTTTACAGAGACAGAGAGAGAGTCAGAGAGAGGGATAGATAGGGGCAGACAGACAGGAACGGAGAGAGATGAGAAGCATCAATTATTAGTTTTTTGTTGTGACACCTTAGTTGTTCACTGATAGCTTTCTCATATGTGCCTTGACCGTGGGGCTACAGCAGACCGAGTAACTCCTTGCTTGAGCCAGCGACCTTGGGTACAAGCTGGTGAGCTTTGCTCAAACCAGATGAGCCCGCACTCAAGCTGGTGACCTCGGGGTCTCGAATGTGGGTCCTCTGCATTCCAGTCCGATGCTCTATCCACTGCGCCACTGCCTGGTCAGGCCAGAAGTTAGCTTTAAAGCACGGCATCTATACTATCATCCCTAATGCAGTACTAGCCTAGAAATGGATCCTATGATGCTAATAATGGAAGAAATGCGTTTCCAGCACTGAAGTCATAGCTAAAATTTTTTCTTTGCTGTATTAAACTCTTCACTATTTATCATATTTATGTAGCTGAATTTTCCTATTGATCTACACTTTCTTTGAGTCACCTCCAGCACCCTCACTGTGCATGGTAATCTTGGAGTCATGGACCATGGTGCCTGAAGTTACCGGAACATGTGAAATCCGTGCCACGTAGGCAGATTCCACCACCATATATATATATATATGTTGATAGTTGATGGGAATAATATATCTTTGCTTGTGTTGGTCAGGATTAACTTTCTCCTGTTCTAAATTTCCATGACACTCTGTTCTTTTTTTTTTCCATATGCTTAAATAGTGATATAGGGTTGTGTCTATTATATAACTTTTTCATCAGTATTTTGTAAGCCTTTACTTTTCAAAATTATGTCCATATTTCAGTGGAGACCTATTGCTCAGTACTGCTAAGTATATACAGATAGACTGTAAAACACAATGTTATGTATGAAGTAGGTACTTAAGTTTTGTTGAGTGCAACAAGTTAAAAAAAAAAAAGAAAGAAACTGTATGGAAAATAGACTTTGTTTTTATGATGGAGAAACCCTGTGCCTGTTTTATAAGCTAGCCATGTCCAGAGGTACTAGCATTATGGCCACGCCTCTGAGGGTGGACTTTCAGATCATTTGTCTCAAGTAGACGGCAAATTGTCCTCACGATCTGGTTGCTTTTCGATTGGCAGTGGGGGTGGTTTCCCACCGAGTGTCGGTTGTAACCCCTTGTCTCCCTCTTCCTGCTGTTAGCTCCCTGTGAAGGCAACACG
This sequence comes from Saccopteryx bilineata, assembly GCF_036850765.1. Taxonomy (NCBI): domain Eukaryota; kingdom Metazoa; phylum Chordata; class Mammalia; order Chiroptera; family Emballonuridae; genus Saccopteryx; species Saccopteryx bilineata. The sequence goes on from NC_089500.1 coordinate 4,279,056, forward strand.
TTCTTCTGCCACAGTAACATGTGCATCAACAACACGCTCGTGTGCAACGGACTCCAGAACTGTGTGTACCCGTGGGACGAAAACCATTGTAAAGGTGAGGACCAGTCCTTGAAACAGGTGGAGTCCCCCTGTCTGTCCGGAGGTGGGAAGGACGTGTATAGCCATGTCATATGCAGCAGTAGACACTCTTACAAACAGAACATTGGGCATTTTCTAATCGATTGGGAGGCTTTGTTCTTTGTCATTTTGGGGCGTGGTCACCAGAAGTCTCGAATGCTCAGTGAGGCACCTGTGTATGAAACCTGCAGGGCCCTGGAGTGGCAAGGAGCATCCTGTGAGACCTGGGCCCTTCATCTGGAGGGCACCTGCCATTGTTCCAGTTCGTCGTCCTTGCCTGTGCTGCATTGAAGGCACGTTTCTACTTCTAGTGACTTCCAGACACTGAACCTCAACTTCAGTGTGGGGCACCTGAAGGCTTGTCTTTCTTTCCAGTGACAATAGCTCCCAAATCCCCTTTCCCTCCTCCGGCTGGTGCCTGAAGCTCTGTTTCTGTCGATGGCAGTCCTTGGCTTGATTTTAAATGTTGCATATTTTTGTGATGTTCAAAGTGCCAGGCATACTCCTTTATTCGGATGCAGCATTAACCAGCTTGCAAAGGAAAAGAAACAGGCCGGTAACTTGTTCGTGCTCCAAGTCTAGTGGTATCTGTGAATGTGCCTTCTGTAGGGGTAGGGGCAGAGAGACATTAGCAGCCGTGGTCTGCACGGTTGGCAAGAAAGGCTTTTTTCCTCTTTTTTTTTTTTTTTTTTTTTTTTTTTTTTTTTTGTATTTTTCTGAAGTTAGAAGTGAAGATGCAGAGTGACAGACTCCTGCATGCGCCCGACCAAGATCCACCCGGTGTGCCCACCAGGGGGCAATGTTCTGCCCATCTGGGGCGTTGTTTCGCTGCAATTGAAGCCATTCTAGGGCCTGAGGCAGAGGCCATGGAGCTGTCCTCAGTGCCGGGGCCAACTTTGCTCCATTGAAGCCTTGGCTATGGGAGGGGAAGAGAGAGATAGAGAGAAAGGAGAGGGGAAAGGCTGGAGAAGCAGATGGGCACCTCTCCTGTGTTTCCTGGCAGGGAATCGAACCCGGGACTTCCACATGCTGGGCAATGCTCTACTGCTGAGCCAAATGGCCAGGGCCTGGGTCAGCTATTTGACGGGGGGGGGGGGGGAATACAGCGATGACATGTTCCAGGGAACCACTTTAGAATGGACAGAAAATTGTTTTTTGAAGTCTCTTCATCCAGCAGGGGCATTCCCATTGTCTGTGAGACTTCGTAACATTGCCACACGCAGCTGCAAATACAGAAGCTCTCTCTAGGGAGAGCTGCAGAGTCCTGTGTTCTTGTGGGCTGACTCTCTTCCCAGGCAGAACATCTGCACCATGCTCTGGATTGAGGGGGACAGGGACAGTGACCCCCTCTCTTGGAGCAACACCCTGCTTTATGATTAGGGTGCTGGGCAAGGGTGGTAGCCTCTGGCCTTCTTTACTGGCCTTTCCAGATGGTTCTACCCTATTGGCGAGCTGGCTGGTGTCCTGTCTTCTCAGCCCTACGCACTTGGATCTGAGCCTCTGGGCCCCCAGGGGGGTGGGGCAAGAGAGAAGCCCCAAACCCCACAGCCGCCCCTCCCTGAAATGGAGCCTCTGCAATGAGGGTGGGGTGAGGAAAGCTGGTGCCACCCCCACCCCGCACCATAGGGGGCGGTGCTGCACCCTCATCGGGAGCCATGGGGAGAGGAGAGGAAGCCCAGTCCTTGTCTGATTCTCCTGGGACAGAGCTTTGGTCTTGAGGACCTGGGGGCTGTGGGAGCCTAAATGCCACAGGCTCTCACTGACCTTAAAGAAATCGAGGCGGTTTTTGCATAAATCTACCTCCATTTTCTTTATGCCGCTAGGACAATTTCTCAGACTTTAAATTGTTGGAATTTTTAAACATATATATATATAATATATATATATATTATACACACACACACACACACACATTACCAATTATGGTTGTTTCACTAGGGAAACGGCCCACAGACACCTTCATGCCACCATTGCAGAAATGTCTGTCTTGAAGTTTCATTACCTTTGGGTTAAGAAAATTGTTATAGCTTTGATTGACCTCAGTTACCCACGTCAGGAATAACCTGACAAAGATACAGCTGTAGTCACGTTTCCAATGCTTGAGCTTGGAGGTTTCCTTATGCCTTTGAGGAAAAGAAATTCACTGCTTTTAAAATGAAGAGATCATTTCCAAATGTCACTCAAGAGGGTCTCATGAGACCTTCTCCCTTCATGTATCTACACTTAAAGCAGGGATGTTGGGCTGAAGCGAGAAGGAGGGGTCCCTGTGGAAAGGCACAGTTCTTGTTTATTTATAAAGATCAGTTTATTTATAAAGATCAGCACTTTAAATGTCTCTAGTATTGAAATATCCTGGGCTCAACCTCTCTCGTCTAGCAGTTTCCCGTAGACGCTGGGACTCCCACACTAACGCGTGTTGGGTTCTGTCTTGTCTCCTTTGTTGTTTTCCGCTCTTCTCGACCCTCAGAAAAGAGGAAAGCCAGCCTGCTGGACCAGCTGACCAACACCAGCGGGACGGTCATCGGCGTGACTTCCTGCATTGTCATCATCCTCATCATCATTTCTGTCATTGTGCAGATCAAACAGCCTCGTAAAAAATATGTCCAAAGGAAACCGGACTTTGACCAGACAGTTTTCCAGGAGGTGTTCGAGCCCCCGCACTACGAGCTGTGCACCCTGCGGGGGCCGGGGGCCACAGCAGACTTTGCCGACGTGGCCGAGGACTTTGACAACTACCACAAACTGCGGAGGTCCTCGTCCAAATGCATTCACGACCATCACTGTGGATCCCAGCTGTCCAGCGTCAAGGGCAGCCGCAGCAACCTCAGCACAAGGGACGCGTCTGTCCTGACGGAGCTGCCCCCCCAGCCCGTGAAGCCCCTCCTCCCGCCTACCAACAGGAGAAACATCCTCGTCATGAAACACAGCTACTCCCAGGACGCCGCCGACGCCTGCGACATCGACGAGATCGAGGAGGTGCCCACCACCAGTCACCGGCTGTCCCGGCACGACAAAGCTGTCCAGCGGTCAGTATCCGTAGGTTTTTTGATGAGAGCTAGAAGCTGAGGACTGAGATGCTTCCAGAATATTATTGAGTTCTGGGTTTTTTTCTTGTTTTCTTTTGTTTTGATTTTTCAGTTTCTCTTCTGAGTCATGATTTCAACCAGTGTCTCCACGTTTTCCACTTCTTTCTCCCTTTCCGTGTTGTCCATACTCTTCTGAAATCCCATACCGTATGTGTGCAGGCATGTGTGTGTGTGAGCACACACAGACCAAAGACATTTTATTTATTTTCATACGTATAGAACATTTGTTTCTATAAAAAATTAGGTTTTAGTTCATATTACAAATTTACATTGCTAATCTGCTTCCACGAATGTTGTCCTAATCCACATGTATTCAATATATTTTTTTAGTATAGGAAATCATACTTGAAAATAATTGCCTTACTGAGATGGTTAACCCATCTTATTGAATAATTTTAATATAGAAATAGCATATATTGCAATCTACTGTATTATATTTTTGGTATGAAAATGAAAATACTTTTTTTCACGTATCACATAATACTTGTATTACAAATTGCATAGGCTAGCATGATATGCTAAAATATTAATATTGATATTTAAATGTAGGAAGGATTCATAGAAACATTTGGTTTATTTTTTTAAATATAAAGACTATGGTCTGGATTGTATTATTAGTCCTAAAATGAATAAAAAATTTTGGAGAAAGAAAATTTAAATTTAGGGGAAAATTATTTTAATTCCCCAAAGCCCCAAAGTTTATATTTTCTTTTGCATGTTTATTAGTATTTGTCTTGTTTTAATGTATAGTCTTTCTTCATTCCTCATACATTTTCAAAACCTAAAATATTTTAGTTGCTTTAATATTTTTGCATGCTGATGGAAAAATCAATTTTCATAGTTATATGAATTTTTAGAAATGCTTTTAAGTAAGTATTTGTGTGCATACTTATTTTTTGTGCAAACATTACTTTGTTGAATGAAATAGCCATAACATTCCAGGTTCTGCCTCATTGGGTCTCTAAGCAAACATGAATCTGAATACAACACAACTAGGGTCTAAAAAGAAAATTCAAGGTAAGCAAATGCCCTTGGTTTCTCCTGCTTTGTTATATCTTGTTTTGTTTTGTTTTGTTCTGTTGCCAATGTCTTGTAGTTTTTTGGGGAATGGGCTATTTATTCATTCTTTCTTGAGATATATGTTTTATAGCATTTCATAGTTAGGAATGGAATGGATTCAATGCTGATTGGAGGGATGGTTCTTAGTACATTATATTTAAAATAAATATGAATAGTCTTGCCATCAAGCATTGTACTGCAATGTTATTGAAAAGGATGTTCAATTAAGATAGATTTTTACATATTTTAAGGTAAAGATAACAAAATTAGCTACCTCTTCCAATAGCTACCAGAAAAAAACCCCTGAAGTTTTCCTGATTCAAAAATTGAGAATTGTCTCAATATAACTCAAGTCATCTATAAATTTAACAATAATTTTATTGATAATAATTTTATTGATAATAATTTTATTGATGTAATTTGGCAATATTTTACTCCAAATCCATAAACTAAGAATTTGGTGGTACTTATACAATTTGTGCACTCTTATTTTTGCATGAATATATAGTTTACTTTTTATCAAAGTTAAATGCAGCATGTTATGTTGAATGCTTGACAGTGTAAAATGTTTCAGAAATACCAGTTGTCTATGTGTGCATCTAATTTGTCATCGAGTACCATAATGGCTTTACTTTTAGCATTGATAGTCTCTATCTATGCAATATATTAGAATAATTGGTCTCCAATAAAATTTGCTTGACAGTTAATCTCTTAAAAACTCTTCAGCCCTGTCAACTATTCTTGAAGTAGGTGAATGCATTTCCACTTGGTAGATTACTTTGATAAATTGGTGTATTAATGTGTCTTTTTCATGGGAGAAAATGTCTTAACTGTGTTTTATTTTCAGAGAAGAACTATTTATAGAAACATGGGGACTATGAAAAGAAAATTCTATAGTGAATTGTGAAAAAGTGGACGTATTTCTAAATCCATTCCACTGCCTTTATCCAAACTTAAGAATCACAGATCTTTGTTATTTCTTCGACAAGACATCCCCGCTGCACAATGATGTGTTCATTTCGTAATTTGGTTGCTGGCCACCAAGTGCTCCTTAGTATTTAAATACACTTTGAGATTTACTGGAAACTTGAAGAAGAAATTAGTTCCTGATTCAGACTATCCCAACTTTTTTTTTGTTACCAGTTCACGACCACCTCGTGTCTGTGTTGTTCTGTGTTTCTGTGAGATAATTGTACATTGTGTGATCTGTGAACAAAACACGACCTGGGATGAACTTTGTGTTACATGTACATTGTTTTCATTATATAGACTGCTTGAGAACAGTGTATCCCTGAGTGCTTTCGAACACGCTACAGTGGAGAGTGGACCATGGCAGCAGCAGCTAGAGACTTTCTGGACTGACTGCACCTCTGTTGTATTCTAAGTGCGGCCAAAAGTAATGAGTAAAATAACCAGATGGCAATAAGAAAACTCAGTTTTTGGTATTTCCTCTGTACCCCCAATTTCCTTTTTTCTTTATATATCAGAGGAAAATACCCAGTTTCAGAAACAGTTTTTTTGAAATTGGGTATTTTACCATTTATATCCTTCAATAGCAATGTTTTGATTTTTGTTTTTTTTTTGTTTGTTTGTTTTTTTGTTTTTGATTAAGCATTTAGCAATAGGACTGAATTGACAGTTTGAGAACATTTCCTGCATGTCTGTTCTGGATATTTCGGTTGGAAAAGGAAAATATCCTTTTTCTTAGACACATTGTAAAAAAGCATGCATTCTCCAATCTTGCTGTTTCCCTTCCATTTCTTTGTACCATCTGCTTGCTACTTGTAACTTTTTATATAAAGATATATATAAAAATGTATAATAATTTCCTAACTTGAGTTAAGAGACATGCTTTCTTCTATTAGAGTGATGCAACACTGACTTAAATGCTTTATATTCATTCTTTCCACACTTGGGCTCCAGGATGTCCCCAGCAGTGAGGCTGAAGTCTCCAAAATTTTAGGGACTATGTTCTTATTTTAGAATAGGAAAGTCTTTTTTTTTAATGATTTAAAACCACAGATCATTTTATGAGCTAAATTACATCATTCTGAGTTGTTCTTATACTAAGGCACACATATGCTACCTGAAATCTTACTGATTGAGATGTGTGGAAATTTGAAGTAAAATCACTTCATATATTTCATTGCCATTGAGTTACGCACACACTCTAGCAAGTTTGAATTAGTGATTGAGTACATCTTAAATATTGAATGTATATTCTTAGTAAATAAATTTAAAAGGAAAACAGAATTACTCTATAACTCTGCTTACAAACACTTCCAAGACTGCTGACTAAATATAGGATCCTGCCTTCAAGCAGCAAATAAGTCTGGTCTATCATCATTTAAACGTTGTAACTCAAGCAGATTTTACAAACCCAGTAGGTGGATGACTCTCATATAGTCTGTTAGGGATTCACTTTCATAGCCATAAAAACTAATACATGAAAAAGAAAAGAAAATTTTAGCAATAGAAAAATTAAAGAAGTATCATAACAATTCCAGATAGTATATATATTTTTTAAAAAAATGTCAAAGTAATTTTTTTATTTTGCTGTGTATTTTTATACACATTGTTTATGCTAAAACATAGCCTTTTTTTTAACTGAATTGACGAGTTGATCATCACAACCACTTTTCTGTCCTTTAGTTCAAAGTGAATGCATCCAGAGGTTATTTTTTTGAAGTGACTAGCCCTAGTTTATATTACTTTATTTAGAAGGCTTCATAGGGCTCTCTACATTTTGAACACATAATCTCAGAAAAATATGATATACCTGCCAAGACCCTTTGTCAACAGCAAAACGGGCAGGAATATAAATTAGGTGAATGCCTTACAACTACCTGCCCAGCTGTAGCCCCACAGTCCTTCCGTTTTCTACAGTTTCTTCCTAAGGATGCAGAGTTCTTCCGACTTGCTGGTTCAATACTTCTAGGGAAAAGGGCTGTGTTGGGTTTGCTCATGGGTTTAGTGGCTGCAAGCACTTTGCCTGATTGGTGTGTGGGCGCGTGGCAGTAGCATGTGTGTGTGGTCTATGTGAGGCTGCAGGTGCTTGCCCTGGGCCGCGATTCTCCCAGATCACTCTCCTCTCCTGCCCTCACTGCAAAAAGCAGACTTTCCTTTGTGGATTAGCTCTTCTCCTTTTCTTGTGTATTTGCTCCCCTGTCTCTGCGAGCCTCCCATAGACGGGAATGGTGCCATGCTTTCTGCTCCGCAGTTCCTGTGCCGTCTGCCCGGATCCAGTGCGGACCTGCATGGCTACACCCAGCCTTACAATGCTTAAAACAGATATAAATTTTGTACCCAAAATCCACTGATGGAGACTCAAAACAAGCAAACAACTATCCAGATACGCTAACTTTAAAGTAAAGGTGGGTCACTTGCATATATTTAATGTACAACAGCTCCATGGGAAAACAAAACTATTGCAAATGGAGAACAGGCCCTTTAGAGGTAATACTAGAAATGATGTACGGGTGAGCACCGACTGACCAGAGAAGACGATACCGATACTGCTGAGGCAGGGCCTGGAGGCAGTCTGTTGTCCCTGGCCATGACCTAGAGGCTGGGTCTTGGGAGCGAGGGCTCCCTGGTCCTTAGGAGGCCTCTGGAAGTCTCTTTAAAAGCCAGTATTTGAAATCTACCTACATATTAAAAAGTCCTATTTACAGACTGTATCAGACCGTATCACCTGAATGTCAGTCAGCCTTTGCTTTGCAGTCGATAGGGGCAGACTCAGGTAGATAAAAGAGGAGATGCTTTGAGACTTGTGAGATGTTCCACATCATGTTATTTTAAGAAATACTTATATTTTTTGGGTGAAGTGATTTCCAATATTACTTTTCCTAGTGCTTTATGACTTCTGCATTTTCAATAATGGAACTGTGCACTCTGGGAGTTACTTTGAAAATCACTTTTTTCATTTTATTTGTCTTATATTGGAATTCACTTTCAAGGTCCGAGAGGAAAGTCGGATGTGGGACACCTGTGAGGCCCGCATTACCCTTCACTTCTGCCCAAGGGCCTGCTCACTGCCTCACGCGGGTTGGTGTGCTGGTTTGGAAACACGATGTTTCTGTCCCTGATTTTCATACACAGGGCATTTTCTGCATCCTGCTGCAAAACACATGGAATGTTTGATTGCCCGTCATCATTAACTTCCCTATGAGTAGATAAGCAACACGTGGGTGTACACCTAATTGGAGGTCAGTGTCTTTGGAGTTTTAAAGGAGAATGGTCCACATTGTGGGGATGTTGGTTTTTCTGTTTCACATTACTTTTTTTCCTACTAAAATTATTTCAATGGGGTCTGACTCCATAAACTGTCTTTCTTAGTGTTTGATAAAGTGAGGTCATGGACATTACCTGAACATTCACTTAAGCTATTGCATCAACTTTTCCTCCACTAAGAATTTGGTCTTTCCTCCAATGGGATAAGCATTTTAAATAAATTCCACGAATGGATCATCCTTGACCTCGGAATAGCATAAAAAATGACAAAAACATGATACTGGTTTCTGTTCTCTTTATTCAAGCAAAAGCAAATAATCTATTGATGTTCTGGTGATAAAATAAACAATAGCATTTTACCTTATTATGAAGCTTTTGATATTTCAGGGATGAAAATGAGTTCTGTCAGAATCCAACTTGGTGGGGCTTGGTGGGCATAGGCTTAATAAATTACCCACATCTTAAACACACGGATTTGGAGAGTAGGTTCCAGTGCTACCCATCTTTCCTGACGCCGGTTGGTGAGTTTCCATCTTGACGTTACTGACGCTTCTCCCCTTTGCCCCTCCTGCCTAGCTCACTCAACACAGGGGCCCGGCCAAGAAAGTGTTAAATAGTTTTTTTTAAAAATGAAAGGACTTGAATTTTTAATCTCTTACCCATTTAATTACTACTTCCCATGCCCTTCTAAAAGGTTAAGTAAAGTAGCAAATTAAATTATATTGTTAAAATAGGCAGAGATGTGTGTGGGTTTTCTTTTTGAGATCAGACAAGAGCGGGCACTTTTAGGATGATATGGCTGTAGACTGTGTGTGTGTGTGTGTGTGTGTGTGTGTGTGTGTGTGTGTGTGTGTTTAATGGAAAATCCTGAGGCCCTTTGTTCATATAGAATTACTGTGATTAATTTTATTAATGAACTTCAGTTATATTAGGGATGTCTTTCACTGAACTATCTTTTTCAAATCAAACAGGGCATGAAAGTAAATATGGTGACTGACGTTAGACGCTCCTAATATCTTGTTATTTTTTTTTATCGTGGTCTCTGGTTTTCTACCTCCTTGTCTGTTATTAAAGAAGTACATGCCCTCTGACGGTGTCTTTAATTCCTCAGGGGTATGAATAGCAGACTCAACCTGCTTCTGAGTCCTGTCTCATATGAGGGGTGATTTCTGGGAAGTTCTTATTCCTTCACCAGCAGGAGTTAAACCTCCTCATTATATCTGTGATAATTGCAGTCAACATGCTCACTTGTTTCTGAGTCCTACCCTTCCCCCAAGCCTTAGGAATGCTGGTCTACATTGCTTCGTTCTTTGAAAAATTACTTGTTTTGCCCTCCTCTTAATAGTCACTGACATAGGCGCACAATGTAAAAAGTGACCAGAAGATACAATGTATGAAGTATTTAAAGGACAGCATGCTTAGTTTATGCCATTATAAAATTTGTACTCTTCCCTCACTTCCTCGTGAGTTAAGTTTAATTTTAATGTGGCCAATGCCGTTTGAGCCTGAGCAATCTATATTTTCTTAACTGCTTTGGGGATGAGAAAGGAAAGAAAAGGTGGCCATCTAGAAGGGAACATAATTACAGAGCCCTCCAGACGGAAGGGTACTTTGGAGAGTTAGGGAAGCCCCAAATCAGCAGCTACGGTTTTCATCTTGAAAAGCTAATTGATATACTCCTAATTTTGTACAGAAGATGAAATGTATTCAACTGTCAAGAGAAGATAGCACAGATGATGTTTTCTAATAAGGAAGTTAGTAACGTAAATATGGGGATAAAAATATATTCTTAGGGGGATCAAGAGAGGTGTCATGTGTAGTTATCCTTCTAAGAAGGTCTGGAAGGTTGAGGACCATTGTCCACTGATGTCTCAGGGAGAGATTCCCACCTAGGGGGACCAGAGTGGGAGTGACCCTGGAAGACCATGGGGTTGGCAGGGACACAGGAGGGGACAGAAAGAGGGATCGTATGTAGAGCTGGAAGAGTATGTGGATGTTGCCCATCATAATTCTGAGTGCCTGTCATGCCATCCAAAGGAGTCTACACTTTATTCAGAGGAGAATTATTTTCACGTCTCTCATCAAAGGATGGCTTAAAAATCGTACTGTCAGTGGCATCCTTGGATAGCAGGGTTTGCTAAATTGAATAAGATTGCATGAATTAAAGGAAAAATCAAAACAGCACAGAAAAAAAAAGGACATTAAGAAAAAGTAACTGATGAACTGTTAGCGATCTAGAAATCCCTGTCTTGCTTACCCGTTTGTGAACCAGACATCAGTGACAAGGTGGACCATTCCGTCTGGATGGTGCTTTTGGGTTTCAACAACTCAACAGAAGGTCTTGGCTTTCATAGCCACCATCAGCTGACATCAGTTCATGAGGCGCTGTTATGACAGGATTGCTGGAAGGAACATGGGGGTATCAGGTGGGGAAGGATGGGGCTCACACAAGGTCTGTTAGTCTTCTTGTCTCCACCTGCATAATGGTGGATGATACTGGATGTGACACCAATACAGGTATTAGTCACGTGTCATTGAGAATGGCTAAATTCTAGAACTAACGTATGTGAAGACAAGCATCAGGACTGAGACCAAGTCTGATACCCTTTACAATGACTGCTAAGTGCATAGTGAATATGGGTCTGTTAAATGAGCAAATGAGCAGAAAACTTGCATTTAAATAAACCCTTTATTAGGGAGTGCTGTCCAGACCTGATGCCTGGCTTATATAGATTACCTCTTCATTCAAGAAGATTCAGAACTAAGTCAGACTCACTAAGAAGGCTGAAAGAAGATGATATAATAATAACCATGGGCACATTATCTTTCTCTCTTTAAAAAAAATGTAATTTGCAGGTTGAGATTTCAAAACAAACACACAAAATACAAAGAATAGTAAGTTTTAAATCACAAACACTTAGAATAACATTTAAATAGAATTGCTTAAAATACATGTCAATTCATTATACTTAGAAACCATGGATCATTCAAGATTTTTTGTTTCTCACATAGGCTAAGGTCATGGATAACAGTTTATTTTTAAATCACTCTTTAAAAGGCAGCTGTTTCAAGAAGATTACTGTTCTTAAGGTGTATCCAACATGTAATATACTTGCTCAACTTTCCAAAAGGAGAATCTTTATGTGTTAAAAAAAAAGATGAATTAACTCCTGTTAATTGACACTATAAAAGTATTTTATAACATTGTGAACATGGGAGAAAATGATTTATCTCTTTACTTCTTTCCTACAGCCAAGCCTTTCCTCCCAATTATCTTGAGACTTTTGTAAAACTGCATAGGTCTTTTCCAACCAGATGCATATCCTATAGGCACTTGTAAACAGGCATTTATTTTTAAGAACATTGCTAGTTGGTGAGGTATTACGTCTCAACATCAAACCCACCATGCTCTGAACTACTGGGGCTGGGAATCCTTTGCCAGCTGACCCCCATCAGGTCCCCTAACAGAGGGTCCTAGAGGAAGATGATAAGAATCCCGAGGACACAAAGAACTTGCTTTTCTGTTTGCTTCCTGTCACTGTGAGCATCAGCTACAAAACGGAACATGGATTCAATAGCTGTCTCCAGTGTCTGCAACACCTGGAGACCAAGCCCCTCATCTCCTGTCCACAGAGGTCCCTGCCCGGCCGGGGTGCCCTGCATGGATGCCCCTTGTCCTCCCCCACCCCTGTCCCCAGTTCCAGGGCTCCTCATGCTTTGTAGCAGCTCCTTCTCAGTGGGTCACCTCCTCACTCTCCCTTTTCCAGCCTTTCACGTTACGTGACATCCCCTCTGTCTGCTGACCAGAAATTATGATGAATTGTAACTGGGTTTTTTCTTCTTTCCTATGAGCATTTTTAAATTCTCCCCTGAAATTCTTTAACTTATGACATTTGGCTGAATTAAATCTCACAATATGAAATAAGTCTTTGGCAAGATTATTTCTGGAAGATTAGTTCTATAGCATGAGATATTCACTTTGATACAGTCACAGGACAGTTTATAATAAGCACGTGTGCTCCCTGTTGCGGGGTGGGTGCTTCTCAAACTCATGGGGACCCAGGGAAGAGGGATGTTGTTTCTATTAAAATGCAGATACATCAAGGGCACCCTTTCTCACCAACACTCCCGACCTGGCCTGCTCTGAGCACTGCGGAACTGATGCACGTAGACCCACATCCCCGACCTGGCCTGCTCTGAGCACTGCGGAACTGATGCACGTAGACCCACATCCCCGACCTGGCCTGCTCTGAGCACTGCGGAACTGATGCACGTAGACCCACACTCCCGACCTGGCCTGCTCTGAGCACTGCGGAACTGATGCACGTAGATCCCAATCAATTCTTGCAGATATTAAAATTTTACTTTATTCTATAGGAACAAAGTCCTTTTCAAAATGGCAGGACGGTATGGGCACACGCACTGATGACTTCACAGGGCCCAGAGCCCTTGCCCTTGTCTGTTAGAAATGTCAAGCATTTCCCAGGAGGGTTAAAAGCTTCAACCCTAATGAATCACCCATAGCTGTTGAAAAGTTAAAAATTTTTAACTTCAATTTTTCACAGGGAAAGACTTCAAATCTAATCACCTGGTGATAAGAATTTCTGTCTTTCTAAAATCAACCACCATCAAACTTTTATCTAGGGATCAAGGAGATGAAGAAATGTAGCTGATAGGTGAATTGAGTAATTTTGACCCAGGCAGTGGTCTGTTTAAATTGTGGTTCCTGGCTGTTTCTGATTATAAGGGGGAAAGACATATTTTTTCAGCTTTATCAGATCAATCTAGAGCTTGATCTGATAAACTTGTTTTATCCAAAAAAAATGTTCCTGATGTTACTGAAGTATAAATCTTTACCAGAACACTCACATGTCCTGTTTTCCTAGTGAATTTAGCAAATTTAGCCATTTCCAAAGACACACACAAGAAAAGACCAGGCTTTATTCCAAAAGGGAGGCACTCAATCAGCTAACAGGAGCTCTGTGTTGAAGTGTTAAATGTAAGGAGCCCTTGTTGAACGTTCGGTTTGTGGGAGGCCCTGCTGTGAGTGTTTTACAGTCATGAACCCACTTGGTCCTCACGACAAACCTTGTACGGTATTAGGCTCAGCTTTGTTTCCGAGATGAGGTTCGAAGGATTTAAATAACAGCCCCAAGATCATGTAACTAATACACCGTCAGGCCAGGACTTCAACTTTGGGAGAATACCTCTCCTCCCTGGCTCTGGGTAGAGTCTGTCAGTGTGAGGAACTCACGCAGGATTTGGCAGGACAGGAGAGTTGAAGTTATTCTTCTCAAGGTCACAGTGGACAGAGGCAGCAGCTTCATGGCCACACCTACAAGCTCTCCGTTCTCCACTGTGGTGATCGCACATAGCAGCGCCAACGTCCCGGGAGTCCTGGCTTCTGTCTGGCTGCTGCCCTTCTGCCCTATGTCCTACGGACAGCTTCACTTGCGTCTTCCAAACATGCCCCGCCCTCCCATCTCTCGTCTGCGTGAGCCTGGCTCCTGCAATAAATCCTCTGTTCTAAGAAGGCGATAGAAATTCTGTCTTCTGACTGAACACAGACTAACACAAGATGCATGCTGAGGCCTCATCCAAATTGTGCTATTTGCCTGCATAAGGGCAGGGATTCTTTTCCGAGAGGAAAAGAACAGTCTTTGGGTGGAACACCGTTGAACTTTTAAAAAATTGTATGTGTTGCAAATAGTTCACTTAATTCTATCCAGTTGGCTGGAAATAATAACAATATTCTTACCAATATCTAGGAATGAGATGAAGCATTTAATAGGATGATGATTTTTGGTGTAGATTGACTATATTTTTGTAAAATGTGTCCTCTGAAAAATATACTTCACTTCTTCTTAAGATGGCTGCCTTTTATTTTGTGCATTCAAATTTTGAGCCCTGTAAGTTTACATAAAATGATGTGTTTTTGTGATTGGCAATGTAGTGCAAGAATATGAAAATAACATGTTCAGGTAAGCAGCTATTTTTTAAAAGCCTAGGTTTTTCTATTGTAAACATATGGCCTTACTTGGGACCCAGTGGTAGCCTGTTAAACTATGGATAGTGGGGGAAAAAAAACAACAAACAGATTCTTCCGTGCAAAATATACAAACCTAAGCCTAGCAAATGATAGTTGCTGTCACTGATGCTGTCATAGAGATTAATGCAGAGGAAGTCCTTTGAAAATAAAACCTGCTATTAAATGCTCAAGGCAATTAACATCATGAGAGTCAGACCCCCTATCAGTATCCACTAAATAAAGATTAATGTCCCGCTCTCCACCACAGGTGTTACTTATTCCTCTTCTGTCTGTGTCTCGGAAGGATAAAGGAGTCTTTATCCAGAATGCTTCTGTGGATGTTATTATTGAACGAAATTGCTACCGAGGCATCCATAAATGTGTTAGCATGTGAGTCCATGATCTGATTAAAAGTACTGGCCCTGGCTGGTTGGCTCAGTGGTAGAGCATCAGCCTGGTGTGCAGGAGTCCCGGGTTCAATTCCCGACCAGGGCACACAGGAGAAGCACCCCTCTGCTTCTCCACCCCTTCTCCTCTCCTTCCTCTCTGCCTCTCTCTTCCCCTCCTGCAGCCGAGGCTCCACTGGAGCAAAGATGGCCCGGGCACTGAGGATGGCTCTGTGGCCTCTGCCTCAGGTGCTAGAATGGCTCTGGTTGCAACAGAGCAATGCCCCAGAGGGGCAGAGCATCACCCCCTGGTGGGCATACCAGGTGGATCCCGGTCAGGCACAGGTGGGAGTCTGTCTGACTGCCTCCCCGTTTCCAGCTTCGGAAAAATGCAAAAAAATAAAATAAAAAAGTGCTCCATGGCACGCTGCCAATCTGTGAGAAACACAGTTGGTAGACAATGACTGGTTAGACCAGTGGTTCTCAAAGTGTGCGCCAGAGTGCACTGGTGCGCCTTAGAAGATTTCCAGGTGCACCCTATGGTATTCCAGAGAAATATGTGCCTGTTGGGGACCAAAAAACCAACAGGGTTTTGGGCGTTTAGATTTTTGGGGGACAGAGGTGTGGGGAATTGGCTGTAAGCTGACAATCTGCCCAACCCCCCACCTCACTTGCCTGATTAGGTTGCAAAAGGCTGTTAAGCTGTGGTGCTGGATTGTTACACTACCCCCATGTTTCCCAGAAAGACTGGAGGCAAGTTTCTTCTATCCTTTGTTTGGTGTCAAGTTAAGATGTATGTATGGTGGGGGTTTGGATTGATGATTAAATACAGGGAATTGTCTCTTGAAGCCTTTTGGATTTCTATAAAAGAAGAATATGTGGCAATATCTAAAAAAGCTTTAAACATTTTACTTCAATTTTCAACATCCTATTTATGTGAATTAGGATTTTCTACCCTCAACAAAATTAAGAGTAAAAAGAGAGGAATTCTTCAACGTATTGATGAGGAAATAAGAGTTTACCTTTCAAATATGTGCCCAAACATTGAAGAAATCACTAGGACACATCAGGCTCATGTTTCTTATAAACACAAGCATGAAAAAAATAACACAGAGCCCGGACAAGATGGCGCTGGAGTAGGCGGACGTACCAGCATCTACATCCCAGAACCAATGTGGATTAAAAACTAATTTTATGAACTATCAGCTGGAAAAACCAACTTTGGACTAAACTAAAAGGACTCTTCAACCAAGGAACGCTGAAGAAGCCACATAGAGACTGGTAGGAAAAGCGGAAACGCGGAGAGGGCTGCTCAGCTTCTTGGAGCGAACGGCAGCAGGGAGAGACTCGCGTGGCAGGAAGTGAGTTTAGCAGAGGGGGAAGGGTCCTGAGCCCCAGGAACAAAGGCCCAGCCTGCAGCCCCAGAGCCCAGAAGAAGTGTAAGGACAGTATTTAGCTGGAAACAAGTCAGGATACTGTTTGTGAGAGAGTCTGATTTCTCAGACCCAGGATCCTTCTTAAAGGGACCACGCAGAACATCTCTCTCACAAACACTCACCCGGGGCACCTGGAGACAGAGGGAGAGGGGAGAGAACCACAGTAACAGGAAGAGAGTGCAATCTAGGAGGCATAGGGAAAAACATTTTGGGAGATAGCCACCCTAACCCCTGGGACGAGTCACTCCCCAAAGCTGAAGTGAATATTTCCCCTGGAAACAGCAATACCAGCAAAGGGAAGCAGGAGAGCAGCCAAACAAGCTCCCCCGCAGCATTCAGAGCAGAGTCGCATAGAAGGAGGGAGCTTTCGGGTCTACAGTAGTGAGTCTTAGGGTCCGAGCTACAACGCCCCCACCCACGCGGCTGAGGGCGCACCGGAGAGCGGGTGGCAGCAGGAGACAAAAGCGCGGTTCTGCTGGCAGAGGCGGAAGCTGGCTGGCCACCACTGGGCTCAGGTGTGAGCTCTATCTTGCCCGGCTAGGGAGAAGGGGGCGTGCAAAAGCGGCCAAGCTCAGCTGCCGGCAGCCTGTAATCCAGCCTCCGGGAGAAGGGCGGGAAACCCAGAAAGGGTAGAAACCAGCCCCGGAGCAAGGGCAGAGGAGCACATCCCTGCCCCGCCCGTGCAACCCAGGCTTGCGGTCTGACTTGGTAGCCTGCTCCACCCAGGGGGTGGAGCCAAAAGCCCAAAAGAGGCGGAGTTCCACTACGAAGCTGAGCTTGGGCACGCAGCCCTGCCTGGCGGTAGAGCCAAGGCTAGCAGCTGTTCCTTGAGTGGGATCATCCTGCAAAGGCAGGGCGAAAGCTCGGAAACAGGTGGAGACCTGCAGCAGAGCAAAGGTGCTTGCCAGTACCCTCAGGACCGAGCATAACGTCACACACAGGGGCGGGGCAAAGGCCAAGGCCACCAACCCTTGTGCACCCGAGCACGTGATCTCAGCCACTCTCGTGAAGAGAAAATGTGGAGGCAGAGAAATACAACACAAATAAACCAAGAGAAATCCCCAGAAAAGGACCTAAGTGAATCAGATATAACCAAATTACCAGATGCAGAGTTTAAAATAATGATTGTTACGATGCTCAAAGATATTAGAACCACCATAGATGGCCATTACGAAAACCTAAATAAAGAGATAACAAATATAAAAAAGGACATTGAAATAATAAAAAAGAATCAGACAGAAATGACAAATACAATATCTGAAATAAAGAATACAATGGAAGGAATTAAAAGCAGGATGGATGAAGCAGAGAATCAAATCAGTGAGTTAGAGGACACAATAAATAAAGGCACGGAAGCAGAGCAGAAAAAAGAAAAGAGACTCAAAAAGTCTGAGGAAACTCTAAGAGAGCTCTGTGACAACATGAAGAGAAATAACATCCGCATCATAGGGGTTCCTGAAGAAGAAGAGAAAGAACAAGGGATATAGACTTTGTTGAAACATATTATAGCAGAAAACTTCCCCCAATTAAGGCAGGAAAACATTTCACATGTTCAGGAAGCACAGAGAACTCCATTAAGGAGAAACCCAAAGAAACCAACACCAAGACACATCATAATTAAATTACCAAAGCTAAATGATAAAGAGAAAATATTAAAAGCTACTAGAGAAAAAAAGACTATCACCTACAAAGGAGCCCCCATAAGGATGACTTCTGACTTCTCAACAGAAACACTTGAGGCCAGAAGGGAATGGCAAGAAATATTCAAAGTAATGCAGAACAAGAACCTACAACCAAGACTACTTTATCCAGCAAGGCTATCATTTAAAATTGAAGGAGAAATAAAAAGCTTTACAGACAAAAAAAAAACTCAAGGATTTCACTGCAACCAAACCAAGGCTGCAAGAAATGCTAAGGGCCTCTTGTAAACAGATCAAAGGAAAAAAAAGAATATAGCAAAAGAGAAAAACAGTTTTAAAGAAAAAAAAATGGCAACAAACAATTACATATCAGTAATAACCTTAAATGTTAATGGATTAAATGATCCGATCAAGAGACATAGGGTAGCTGCGTGGATAAGAAAACAGGACCCATACATATGCTGTCTACAAGAGACACACCTTAAATCAAAAGATGCACACAGACTGAAGATAAAAGGATGGAAAAAATATTTCACGCAAATGGAAATGAAAAAAAAGCTGGGGTAGCAATACTTATATCAGACAAAATGGACTTTAGAACAAAGACCATAGTTAGAGATAAAGAAGGTCACTACATAATGATAAAGGGAGCAATACAAAAGGAAGATATAACCATTATAAATATCTATGCACCTAATATAGGAGCACCTAAATATATAAAGCAGACTTTGATAGACTTAAAGGGCGAGATCAACAGCAATACTATAATAGTAGGAGATTTCAATACCCCATTAACATCATTAGACAGATCCTCAAGAAAGAAAATTAACAAAGAAACAGCAGACTTAAAGGACACTCTAGATCAACTCGATTCAATAGATATCTTCAGAACCTTTCACCCTAAAACAGCAGAATATACATTCTTTTCAAGCGCTCATGGTACATTCTCTAGAATAGACCACATGTTAGGGCACAAAAGCGGGCTCAACAAATTTAAGAAGATTGAAATCATATCGAGCACTTTCTCTGATCACAATGGCATTAAACTAGAAATCAACCACAATAGAAAAATTGAAAAACATTCAAACACTTGGAAACTAAATAGCACGTTATTAAACAATGAATGGGTTAACATTGAGATCAAAGAAGAAATTAAAAAATTCCTAGAAACAAATGATAATGAGCATACATCAACTCAAAATTTATAGGACACAGCAAAAGCAGTCCTGAGAGGGAAGTTCATAGCACTACAGGCACACTTTCAGAAGCTAGAAAAAGCTCAATTAAACAACTTAACCCTGCATCTAAAAGAACTAGAAAAAGAACAGCAAGTAAAGCCCAGAGCTAGTAGAAGAAAGGAAATAATAAAGATCAGAGCAGAAATAAATTACATAGAGGCTAAAGAAACAATACAGAGGATCAACGAAACCAGGAGCTGGTTCTTTGAAAAGGTAAACAAGATCGATGAACCTTTAACAAGACTCACCAAGAAAAAAAGAGAGAGGACTCAAATAAATAAAATTAGAAATGAGAGTGGAGAAATAACAACTGACACAACAGAAATACAAAATATTGTAAGAAAATACTATGAAGAACTGTACGCTAAAAAACTAGACAACCTAGATGAAATGGACAATTTCCTTGAATCATATAATCTTCCAAAAATCAATCTGGAAGAATCAGAAAACCTAAACAGACCAATTACAACAAATGAGATTGAAACAGCTATCGAAAAACTCCCAAAAAAGAAAAGTCCTGGGCCTTATGACTTCACAAGTGAATTCTACCAAATATTCAAAGAAGAACTAACTCCTATCCTTCTCAAGCTATTTCAAAAAATTCAAGAGGAAGGAAGACTTCCAAACTCCTTTTATGAGGCGAGCATAATTCTGATTCCAAAACCAGGCAAAGACAACACAAAAAAAGAAAATTATAGGCCAATATCCCTGATGAACTTAGATACAAAAATCCTCAACAAAATATTAGCAAACTGGATCCAGCAATATATGGAAAAAATCATACACCATGATCAAGTAGGATTTATTCTGGGGAGGCAAGGCTGGTACAATATTCACAAATCAATCAATATGATTCATCACATAAACAAAAGAAAGGAGAAAAACCACATGATAATTTCAATAGATGCAGAAAAAGCATTTGATAAAGTCCAGCACCCATTCATGATCAAAACTCTCAGCAAAGTGGGAATACAGGGAACATACCTCAACATGATAAAGGCCATCTATGACAAACCCACAGCCAACATCATACTCAAAGGGCAAAAATTAAAAGCAATCCCCTTAAGATCAGGAACAAGGCAGGGGTGCCCCCTTTCACCACTCTTATTCAACATAGTTCTGGAAGTCCTAGCCACAGCAATCAGACAAGAAAAAGAAATAAAAGGCATACAAATTGGAAAAGAAGAAGTAAAACTATCATTATTTGCAGCTGACATGATATTGTATATAGAAAACCCTAAAGTCTCAGTCAAAAAACTACTAGACCTGATAAATGAATTTGGCAAGGTGGCAGGATATAAAATCAATACTCAGAAATCAGAGGCATTTTTATACACTAATAATGAACTGTCAGAAAGAGAAATCAGGGAATCAATCCCTTTTACCATTGCAACCAAAAAAATAAAGTACCTAGGAATAAATCTAACCAAGGAGATTAAAGACTTGTACTCGGAAAATTATAAAACATTGATAAAAGAAATCAGGGAAGATACGAATAAGTGGAGGCATATACCGTGCTCATGGTTAGGAAGAATAAACATCATTAAAATGTCTATATTACCCAAAGCAATTTATAAATTCAATGCAATACCAATGAAAATACCAATGACTTACTTCAAAGACATAGAACACATATTCCAAAAATTTATATGGAACCAAAAAAGAACACAAATAGCCTCAGCAATCCTGAAAAGGAAGAAAAAAGCGGGAGGTATCACACTTCCAGATATCAAGTTATATTATAAGGCCATTGTACTCAAAACAGCATGGTACTGGCATAAGAACAGGCACATAGACAAATGGAACAGAACAGAGAACTCAGAAATAAACCCACAGTTCTATGGACAACTGGTATTTGACAAAGGAGGTAAGACAATACAATGGAGTAAAGACAGCCTCTTCAACAAATGGTGTTGGGAAAACTGGACAGCTACCTGCAAAAAAATGAAACTAGAGCACCAACTTACACCACTCACAAAAATAAACTCAAAATGGATAAAAGATTTGAATATAAGCCGTGAAACCATAAGCATCTTAGAAGAAAACATAGGCTGTAAGCTCTCTGACATCTGTCGCAGCAATATATTTGCTGATTTATCTCCACAGGCAAGTGAAATTAAAGACAGGATAAACAAATGGGACTTTATCAAACTAAAAAGTTTCTGCACACCTAAAGACAATAAGAACAGAATAAAAAGACAAACTACACAATGGGAGAATATATTTGACATAGCGTCTGATAAGGGGTTAATAACCAAAATTTATAAAGAACTTGTAAAACTTAATACCAGGAAGACAAAGAATCCAATCCAAAAATGGGCAAAAGAAATGAATAGACACTTCTCCAAAGAGGACACACAGATGGCCAATAGGCATAGGAAAAAATGTTCAACATCACTAATGATTAGAGAAATGCAAATTAAAACCACAATGAGATATCACCTCACACCAGTCAGAATGGCGCTCATCAATAAAACAACACAGAATAAGTGCTGGCGAGGATGTGGAGAAAAGGGAACCCTCCTGCACTGCTGGTGGGAATGCAGACTGGTGCAGCCACTGTGGAAAACAGTATGGAGATTCCTCAAGAAATTAAAAATCGAACTGCCTTTTGACCCAGCTATACCACTGTTAGGAATATACCCCAAGAACACCATAGCACTGTTTGAAAAGAAGAAATGCACCCTCATGTTTATGGCAGCATTGTTCACAATAGCAAAGATTTGGAAACAGCCCAAGTGTCCATCAGAGGACAAGTGGATTAAAAAGCTTTGGTATATATATACTATGGAATACTACTCAGCCATAAGAAATGATGACATCGGATCTTTTACAACAACATGGATGGGCCTTGATAACATTATACTGAGTGAAAGAAGTAAATCAGAAAAACTAAAAACTATATGTTTCCACACATAGGTGGGACATAAAGATGAGACTCAGAGACATGGACAACAGTGTTGGGGGTACAGGGTGGGGGGAGGAGAGGGAGGGGGTTGGGTGAGGGGAGGGGCACAAAGATCATGGCTTTTCAGCATTTGCCATATTCCCCCCTTAATCTATAGACAGACAGCAAATATTTACGTATGGTGTTCCCACTATAAAGACTGCTGTCTTAGGGACAAATGCTGATAAACTATTTCAGCAGTTCCTCCTTCTTCAAAGACTTATATGTAAACATAGAGCTCCATGTTTCATAGGACATACTCAAGCTCACTCCATGCTTTCTGGTGCTTTAGCACAAGGGAATGCCCCCCCCTTTTTTTTTTTTTAGTTTTTTTTCTTTTTTTTTTTCTTTTATTTATTTATTTTTTGTATATTTCTGAGGATGGGGATGGGGAGGCAGTCAGACAGACTCCTGCATGTGCCTGACTGGGATCCACCTGGCATACCTACCGGGGGGAATGCTCTGCCCATCTGGGATGTTGCTCTGTTACAACCGGAGCCATTCTAGCGACTGGGGCAGAGGCCATGGGGCCATCCTTAGGGTCCAGGGTGGATTTGCTCTGGTGGAACCTTGGCTGCGGGCGGGAGGAGAGAGACCAAGAGGAAGGAGACGGGGAGGAGTGGAGAGGTAGATGGGTGCTTCTCCTGTGTGCTCTGGCCGGGAATCGAACCCGGGAATCCTGCACACCAGGCCAATGACTCCGACGGGTCTACCATATCATGCTTTTTACTTAAAAAATAATAATAATTTACATTTCTTTTGAATGCTGATGAACAGGAGACACCAAATCTTTTTCGCCTGCAAACTACTACCTTCTTTATTAGATCTAGCTAATAACACTGTTCTGTCTTTTTTCCAAATAGCTCCAGATATATGGAAAAGATTTATATAGGCGGAAGGGGATCCTCAAACCCCTCAGCGAGATCTTCTGAGAAGGGCTTTTAAGATACCTAGAGGCAGAAAAAAGCCCAATAGAGATCAGGGGAACTACCAGCTTTTAGGATACACCCTTAAAGGCTCCAACACCCCAAAGGGTCTCATAGGATGCCATCTGGGTCCTGCTTCAATAGTGGAAAGGAAGGTCATTGAGCTAAAGCCTGCCAGGCTTACATGCCTCTGCTGCGAGGAAACAGGGACACTGGAAGGTGGGCTTCCCCCTCGCTCCTCTAAGGGAGGGTTCAGTCTCTTCCAGCCCTGCTCCAGCCACCTATGACCTAACCTTGCCCAGAAAGCTGGGGTTTGCCACTGAAGGCTGAAGGTGCCCAGGGCCGTCAGCCCCATCTACGACACTGTGGACGAGCCTAGGGTATTTCTTCCAAGAAGCAGGTAAACTGATCTCATTCGCACAAGGGCCACTTAACTATGTTTTGCCTGAATAGTCAGGTTTTTTATTCTTCCCTCAAAGATCTCTGTTGTGGGTGTTGATAGTCCTATTTTCTGCTGCTTTGCTTAATATATAGTGTTTCCTTTATCTCTCCTACCTCAATGCCCCACTCATATTTCAGGCTGAGACCTACTCTTAATTTAGAGCTCTCTTTCCTCCTTTTGCCAACTTGTATTATGAATTTACCTTTGCTACCCTGCTTAGTGTATCCCAAGGTTCTCTTTACCAGGCCACAGTCACAGAGCTCCAGGGAAAAGCAACCTGGTCTCAACTCTCCAGGCAGAGGAGAACAGAAGCTCCATATCCACGCATGCTGCAAATGGCTTTTTTCCAGTCTGCCTGAATCATTACCAGCTAGAAGCAGCGGTCATTGGGACTTGGACATGAGCTGCAAAGTATAGAATGGTGACAACAATTCCAGTGCCATGCTGACTTTTCCTGTGGGGAACTTTCCTGGACTCTGTTGCATACCCATGCACAGGAGCTCCCTGTGACAGCTCCTAACAGACTGAACTGTGGTTGGGTTGCATTTTTCAGGGATTTGGCATGGTGATGGGGCCAACTTGGACTTGGGGAACATGTTAAGGACACTACTCATTCATGGATTCTTGCTGTATTGGCCAAGAGTTTGCTTAAAGGCTGTTAATCACTGTAAAAAAAAAAAGAGGACTGGATGAAGAAGACGGGACACATATACACCATGGTATATTATTCAGCTAGGAGAAAGGGTGACATCGGATCACTTATAGCGGAAGGGTGGAGTCTTGGTAGCATTGTGCGGGGTGAAATAAGCGAATCAGGAAAAAAACAGGAACTGCAGGATTCCATACATTGGTGGGACATAAAAGCGAGACTAAGAGGCATGAACACCCTTAAAGGCTCCAACACCCCAAAGGGTCTCATAGGATGCCATCTGGGTCCTGCTTCAATAGTGGAAAGGAAGGTCATTGAGCTAAAGCCTGCCAGGCTTACATGCCTCTGCTGCGAGGAAACAGGGACACTGGAAGGTGGGCTTCCCCCTCGCTCCTCTAAGGGAGGGTTCAGTGTGGTGGCTATGGGGGGTGGGGGGAGGGAAGGAGGGAGAGGGGGAGGGGGAGGGGTACAGAGAGAACTGGATGGAGGGTGGCGGAGGACGATCTCTCTTCGGGTGATGGGTATGCAACAGAACTAAATGACAAGATAACCTGGAAAGGTTTTCTTTGAATGTATGTACCCTGATTTATTGATGTCACCCCATTAAAATAAAAATGTATTTATAAAAAAAAAAAAAATAACACATTCGTGCTGGGACCTGCTGAATTTACTAAATCTTACTAAGAATGTATATATATATAAAAAATAACTTTTTAGTCATTTTTAAATCCCTCTTTTTTACAAATTCTAATAAGCATAATTCAAAAAATGTAACAAAGATTTTTTTAATGTCAGAATAAATTTAATTTTGCTGTATTTATTTCATTTAATTACCATAAAAGCACACTTGGACTTTATATTTTTTTCTTTAACATTTGACTTAATTATTATAACATATTTTTCAGAAATTTGTATATAGTGTGCCTACAATTACTTGTTGGATTTTAAATGCACCCCAACTTCAAAAAGTTTGAGAACCACTGGGTTAGGCATATGTGAACACTGTCATGAATTCAAAAAATGATTTATTGAGGATAATATTTCTAGGAATGTGCTGAAGAAGAATGAGGTCTCTAATATGGTAAACGTGTAGTGAATCTTTCCCAAACGGTGTCATGGACGGTGGATGTGGGGCCCATTCCCAATTGAGAATATCACTGCCAGTGACAACAGAGGCCCCTCATTTCTGCCTGTCTTATGGAAAATGCCCAGGCTCTGGCAGTCCTCGCTCTCCAGGTGAGGACAGATGGTGCGGATGCCCAGGAGGAAATGTATCTGATGGTGTGTCTCCACCTACGTCCCACAAGGTCATGCCTAGTCTTAGCGTGTAAACGTAAAGGACAAAATGGCGGTTTCAGGAAATAAAACAATTGTCCTTGTGTTCTTGGGGAACTTCTGTCTTGGCTACTTAATTCTGTAGCTTCTACACTGTCCACTTTGCCTGCTTACCCCTGTGATTTAACCTTCATTTTTGGTTAAAACATTCTCCGTTATGGGCGTTCAGTGAACACTCAGGGCTGCGTTCCTGCCTTCCTGTTGGGGGATGCTCACTGCACAGCCCTCAGCCCCCTTCCTACTGAGGTTATCACTCCCCCATGGTGCCCACACTTGGTTCAGAAGAGCCGGAGACTCTTCTGGGCGGAGACTCCACCGGGCAGGCTCTCTACTGTGTGCCTTAATTATTTCTCTATGTGCAACGCCAAATCCAGGTCCAGAGCCAGAGCAGGCTATCAGTGTAGATTTGGTGAATGAAAATATCAGTGATTCTGGCTAAATATATTTTTAAAAAATAATAGTTTATGGCCTGATCAAGCGATTTCACAGTGGATAGAACGTCAAACTGGGACGCAGAGGTCCCAGGTTCAAATCCCAAAGGTCGCCAGCTTGAGCACAGGCTCATCTGGTTTGAGCAAGGCTCACCAGCTTGAGTCCAATGTTGCTGGCTAGAACAAGGGTTCACTCGCTCTGCTGTAGCCCCCCAGTCAAGGCACGTATAAGAAAGCAATCAATGAACAACTAAGGGGCCACAACAAAGAATTGATGCTTCTCATCTCTCTGCCTTCCTGTCGTCAGTCTGTCCCTGTCCCTCTCTCTGACTATGTCTCTCTCTCTGTCTCTCTCTCTGTCTCTCTGTCTCTCTCTCTCTCTCTCTCTCACACACACACACACAAATAATAGTTTATATGTTGTTTTGTTTCTTTTTTTCATATCAAGGAGCCAATGAGCATTGTAAATATTCTAGGACAGGGAAATGGACAAGCTCTGAGGGCTCCAGCACCCGCGCATGGTGCTGCTGCAGTGCTGAGCTTGGCGGCTGTAGGACATGACCCATGACCTCAGCAGCTGGTGCCAACAGCATTCATTTCTCTCTCTCCTTACATGTCAGGGGCTGTGTGTGGGCTCTGCTCTCCTCCATTCCCCTTCTAGAAGCTGACCTGCAGGAGGAGCTCTGACTGAGGACCTGCGATCCTCACTCAGGGGTGGGGGCAGGAGACATGGAGGAAATTCGAGCAATATTTATGAAGTGTCTGCTTGGTCTTGGCTTGTGCAACATTTTGTCCACCTCCGCTGGCCAAATCCCTCACACAGCCTGACCCAGCATCGGCGGGAGGCATATGAGATTATTTTAGGATAAGAGGGGAGCATGTCATTGGAGATCAGCCTCTACCTCACCTTCCTCTAAATCGGGTCTTGGAAAACAGGTGTTTTGTAGAAAGATATCTCTGTTGTAACTGTGAGATTCACAGACCAGAATCTGTTATTTAAAATGTTTCATTAAAATTATAAACATCAGGCCTGACCAGGTGGTGGCGCAGTGGATAGAGTGCCGGACTGGGATGTGGAGAACCCAGGTTCGAGACCCCGAGGTCGCCAGCTTGAGCGCGGGCTCATCTGGTTTGAGCAAAGCTCACTAGCTTGGACCCAAGGTCGCTGGCTTAAGCAAGGGGTTACTCAGTCTGCTGAAGGCCTGCGGTCAAGGCACATATGAGAAAGCAATCAATGAACAACTAAGGTGTTGCAACAAAAAACTAATAATTGATGCTTCTCATCTCTCTCCATTCCAGTCTGTCTGTCCCTATCTATCCCCCTCTCTGACTCTCTCTCTCGCTCTGTAAAAAATAAATAAATAAAATCATAGACATCAGAAAGCTCTTTGGCATAGGCAGCACACTGACATCAAGATTTAAAATGAAAAGATTCGTGACTTTCGTTAAGTTCCATGGCTATCTGCCCTCTCCAAGCCTTAGTGTCCGTATGTGTAAAAAATTGACTGAAATACCTACCTTACAGAGTTTTTGTGGAAATTACATAACTTAAAAAAGGTCCAAGGAAAACTCCAGATTTAGAGTAGCTTTCCTTAGCATCTCTCTCTCTCTCTCTTTCTTTCTCCCTCCCTCCCCTTTCTCTTTCCCTTTCTCTAAAATGTCTGTATGCTAGAATGAACAGTGCCGCTTCTTTGCTCAGTAAGGGTTGGCTTTCTGAACTCCATCTTCTCTTAGCATCCCTTACAAGCAAGCCCCTTCACTGCACTTCCATCAGCTGGCTTTGATCCCGAGGGCGAGAGCTTTGTTCTCCCACTTTGTGCCCACAGCTGCAGGCACTGCTCCGTCCCACAGGGTGGGGACTGTGTCTTTAGCTTGCACTCCAGGGTCTCCTGGGTCCCCAGTGCTCCGTCAGACCCTCCCTGAACCCTTCTTCAGAAGAAAGGCATTCAGGAACTTACAGAACAGTCTAGTTACCGGAAGCAAGGCCCTCGCTTTTCAATTTCATTCGCGAAGAATTTCTTGTCTTCTGTTGTTTTTTTTTTTTCTTCCCCAAGCAATAAAGTGACTGTTTGTAGTATTGTCTTCCAACTTGAAATAATTTGACAGATTGCTCCTGAAAAGAATCTAAACTGAAACCAAAAGATTAAACTTGAATCCACAAATATAAGTAGTGCTGTTCCCTGGAGATTTTCCATAGCTTCACGGCAACGTCACGCCTCTGTGCGGCTCTGGTTGGTCTCCAGGTGAGAACTGAGAGTGTTCATGAACTTGACTCTAGACTAGGAAGAAAATAATAATACAAAAAACAAATCTCTATGGTAAATATTGAAAGTGCTTTATGGCTCTATAACTATACACGTACAGATTACGTACCGAATGAAGTTTTACAATAAAGTGATTTAATTGTGCTCATGTAAAAACTTTCCCAATTTTATATTCCACAAAGATACTTATGCATCCACTGAACCTTCCAGTCATAGCTTTCTGAACCAAATAAATGTTTAGGAAGTGCGGGCTCTATGCCAGACACCTTTTTGGGGACCTAGAAGTGTAACTATGAAACTTTCCAAAATGGAAGATAAGTCAATAATTATTGTGTCACTGATTCAAGCTATTTGGAAGTATAAGTGTAAGAATATATATATATATGTAAAAAAATATATATATATCTATGACTACATTGTAGAATATAAGTATAATTGAATATTGTAAAAGCCGCTACTTCCCTAAGAAAGTTAGAAAGGTGAGTTCCTCCATACCTGATACCTGTCTGATTGTCTCCTGCCTGCGTTCTCCTTGTGACCTCAGAATGACAACCATCTTTTCGGGAAGGATCCCAACGCCTGTGCCACTTGTGTGACTCTTGACCTTCTAATAAAAGGGAACAGTGCCAGCTGGTCTCTGGAGACACATGTGGGCATCTGAGGAGAGTATAGACAGGCTCACAGCAAAGCTCTGCCTTATGGAGGAGAGAGTGTCTGAGCTGAAAGCCATCTGGGAGTCATCTTGTGCAACACGCTGGCTTTGGAGACAAGAACTTCAGGGCCAGGAGCGTCCTGGCATCCCCAAGGGCTTGCAGCAGATCAGAGAGCACAATTCCATTCCCTTAACTGCCTGTGCTGCGTGGCAGGGCTAATGTCCAGCAGAGTCTACAACGTGAGCTGTGCCAGGAAGGAACAGAGAGAGGGGCCCGGGCACCTGCAGAGGATTTCATTTTCAAGGTCACATTTGATTCCATACCAATAAAACCGAAAAGGGGGAAATGCTCTCTTTGTATATTTAAAAAAAAACAACACCAACAATATATAGAAATACCAGGTCTCTTTGGTTATAATGATTTCTAGAAGCACGTGGGAGGTGGAGAGCATGGAGTGGCCCTGAGCAGGCAGCTGTGGCCCCTTAGGCGCAGAGCCTCAGGTGTGGGTATTGTCGGAGCACTTAAAACCCACTCTCCTGGCTTGCGGGGAGGTTGGCGTCTTTTCCTGAAACCAGATGGGCTCTCATCAATGCAGTAGCTGCTGCTGTGGCAGCTACTTCTTTGTATCCCTAACTGGCAGCCTGAGCCCCATTTGGAATTTACCTAATGAGTCTATTCCAGGAAACTCCATTTGCATTAATTAACTGTGGGGTATGCATAGGGAGCCCTCAGAGGGTGGTTCAAATTGAGGCTGCGATGACGAACTTTTATTTCTCTGCACCGTTAGCCTCTTCAAAATTGAGGAATTGTTTTTTATTATTGTCTGTTTGTTTGTTTGTTTGTTTTTTAAAGAGGAATGATATGCCCGTACCATCTGGAGTCCCTTGGCCTTCAGAGTGTTGTCACTAGGGCAACCTTAGCTGTTAGTGACAGATCTCAATTATTTTTCGGGGGACCCAGTTAGGTGTTCACCTCCCTCACTGGGCGTGGCTGCAAAACCAGTTCTAGTCAAGACCGGGTAAGTAAAACTCAGCCGAGTGCGGGTTCTGTGATGGCCAGTCTTGGACCAAGTGGACTAGGACTCAGAGCGCCCATAACCGTTCTCTTCTTCCTACTGGGGTGGTCAGCAAGGGGCCTGAAGTTGAAGAGGTTAGTTTGATTTCCTAAGGACAACATCCTCATAATTAAGAGTGAAAGTGTGGAAGAGTTGCCAGACCCAAAACAGAACGGCCTTCAGGCACGGCTCTGGGCTAGCCTGTGAGCCTAACGACCCAGATCCCATTTGACAAATCGACCCAGTCTCTCTCTCTCTTCTCTTTCCCTTCAGCACACCCACAACCTACTTCCAGGCAGTGTTTGTGTGCAAACAAGACGCTACTGAAGAACAGAGGACCACGAGACCTGTTTTGTGTTGTAGAACTCCAGCATGCTTTCAAAATCACCCATCAGAGATCTTTAATTCCACCTGTCTTCTTGGCCTCCACACGGTGGAGATTCTCCTGACAATTCTCCATGTAAAGACTGGGGTCCTACGATTTTCTCTCCACCCCTCAATTCTCACTTGTATGTTAGATACAACTTCTCTGTGACCACTGCGAGATCATTCCTTCTGTTTCTCTGATGGGCGAGGGTTGCTTTATGAATCTGTCCTACCTACACACAAGGTCGGGCTTTCTTCCTCCACTGGGTAGTAATGTAGTAGGTCATGGTTTAGATATTTTTTAGAAAAAGTTTTATTGTTGTTTTGCTAAGAAGAATATTGGTTCCAGTTATTAAGAGATAAAGATTGTTTCATTTTGTTACAAGTAAAGGAATAATGAATGTCTCCATATACATATGGATTTATGTCTAGTTTTATATTTCTAAGAATGTCTACGTGGAACCTTAGTAATTAAACTTCTACTTCACAGGGTGGATTGAGGCTTTATAGATGGCTCCTAAAATATCAATAGACTCTCAGAAGACTGAGGTATTGCATAGCGGGAAGCTCAGGTGGTCTGGAAGGCGCTGAGTTGGTGGGCAGGCAACTGTTTGTATCTCTGTATCACCTGGGTTTTTTAAATTTATTGACTGATTTTAGAGAGGGTATGGGGGAAAGAGAGAGAAAACATCGATTTGTTTCTGTAGGTGCCTGACTGGAGATTGAACCCCAACCTTTGGGTTTTGGGTTGGTGCTCTGAGCCACTTGGGTTGATTTTTCATCTACTAAAGATGCTATGGCATCAATGATGAATGAAACTATAAACAGAGCCTGTCTCAGACAACAAAGACGTGTTGTCAAGGGGCAGGCAGTGTTGTTGTTCAGTTTCTACTGAGAAAGATGACAAATGTTAGTTTTCATATTTGGGAACTATAATTCTTTTCACCCCAACTAGATCTGAATTTTGATCATTGAAGTTTGCCTCGGTTTACCATTCTCAGGATAGACAGGGTGGGGGCAAAACTGGGTTTACAGTTGTCTGTATGAAAATAATACAGCACCTAATTAAGTAATAACCCAAGAAGACCCTCTGTGTCTTACATACTCACAACTGTAAACTACTTTTGTCCCACCCTGTATTCCATTGAGTACCAAACCAGGAAACGAGCTCGCTATCCCAGGTGCTGATAACCACGGCGAGCTCGTTATCCCAGGTGCTGATAATCACAGCGTCCATGCAGTGGCAGGTTCCTGTGTGGCGATTAGTGCTGAGCAGTGACGCAAAAGAAAGTCAGTACCCCCAATCAAGTCCAGTCTGCTGTCAGAGCAAACAAGAAAAAAGGGGTCATTCCCAGCATGTGATGTAGCTGACGAGGGTTGGCCTCAGTCAGAACCCACATCCCTGGTTCCTCAAAATGGCTAAGCTTTCATATTTCAGAATCACAGTCAAGACTGTTGTTTCTAATTCAGAAAAGAGAACTGCATTAGCTTTTTGTTTATTATCTAGAAATAATAGATGATCAAATAAATAGATAAAAAGAGGCAAAGGTGTCTCTTGCTGCGGGGAACACAGCTGGGTTAGGCTAGCTCCCTGGTGTACCAGCTGCAAACATTTTGCCTGAAGAGTGCATGAGCACGAATGGGGCAGCACAACATGTGTGCAGCTCTGTACGGCTGCAGGTGCTTGCGCTCAGGGCAGAGGGCAGGTTGCAGATGGCCCGCTCGCCACTGTGAGGGGACATTTTTGCTGTTCGTTTGCCTGAGAAGTGGTTTCCCCTGCCCGTTTGCTCGTCTGCCATCGTGAGACTATTAAACAGGAATGGCCCAGCGCTTTCCAACCCCGCAGTGCCTCTGCTGTCCATCCGAAGCCAGTGTGGACCCACCTGGCCTCGGCCACCGGCATTAGACATGCTTTTTAATTTCTACCAGAAAGAAAACTCCGATTTTACCCGGAAATTCTTACATATTCCTCTGAGGAGGTGAGTTATTTTTTTTCCTTTGCTACCCAATTCTTTTGACATGAGACACAGAGTCATCTCTACATAAAGGTGTGTATTGCTTTAGGAAACAAATTTGGATTAAAAATGACTTTGGTATAAATAAAGCATATCTCTGTTGATCATTGAAGATTGCCTTAGATTTCTGTTCTCCTGATATACAGGGTGGGGCAAAGTAGGTTTACAGTTGTTCGTATGGAAAATAATACAATAATTAACAAATAATAATTCTAGTAGAATAAACTCTGTTTCATGTACAGGCAGTCTCCTGCTTACAAAAGAGATAGGTTCTGTTAGGTCTGAAAATGTTTAAGTAGTTATATGCACAGAAAGGTAAGAATAAATACTATGTTAAGACAAACACCTAAGTTGTATAATAGGTAAAAATGGACCTATTCCGACTTATGT
Organism: Saccopteryx bilineata; assembly: GCF_036850765.1. NCBI lineage: Eukaryota > Metazoa > Chordata > Mammalia > Chiroptera > Emballonuridae > Saccopteryx > Saccopteryx bilineata. Next base: position 4,311,751 of record NC_089500.1, read on the forward strand.
ACAAATTGAACTTAAGAACAAACCTACAGAGCCTGTCTCATCTGTAATCTGGGGACAGCCTGTCCTCACAACTGTACACCTACTTTTGCTCAACCTGTATTCTGTTGGGTATTACATCAGGAAATGAGCTGGTCTTCTCACTATGCAGAATGTCTTTTTTCCAATCCTAGTAACACATGCTGAAATGACATATGGAAAACAAAAATCTTAAACTACAAAAACCATTTACTATATCATGACTTATCTCTTAACAGATATACTTCCTGTCAAGTGTTAGGCAAAAGCAGGTAAGTCACCATTGGGCCGATACAAGCAACCTCTTTTAGAAGCAGGAAATTCTGGTGAAAGGAGTTTTACTGAAAAGACTTCTATAAGATATGAAACGTACATTGTATGATACCATAAAAAATATACTGAACGGCTTATCGATCTCTTGAAAGAAGTTGGTTGAGACTTTCAGAGATCTTAGAGATAGCCATACTTTTAAAGGGGGTAGAAATCGAGACTAATGCATTTTACTTTTCATAAGTACAAAATACTGAAATCTTAAGTATTTTTTTTTCTAATAGCTACTATTGATTGAGGGCTTATAGTATGTCAGGAACTGTGCTTACCAAGGTACAGGCATTGTCTTGTCTAAGACCCTCATGATGCTATGAAATAAGTGTTATGCTGTTGCCCATTTCAAAGATAGGAGTTCTGAGGTTTAGAAAGGTGAGGATCTTCCCGGAGGTTACTAGGCTGGGTCTAGACCCACATGGGTTTAACCCCAGAGCTTCTCCCACATCCTACCAGTGTTTTGTATTCTCTGTTTCTTTTAAATACAAGACGTTTATCTCTGTGGTTCTCATCTTTACAGTTTTCAAGTCATAGCCTCTGAAATTTGTATGATAAGTGGTTGATATATTAAAGCACTTCCGGATCGGAATGATGCATTGCTCTGCAGACACACGCTGCTGCCCCTGTGCAGTAGGATGCGCTTCCCAGGAGCTCCACCATGGCTTGTTGTCCCTGGGGTGAGGCTGGCCGGGCCGTCTCACAGCCCCGTGTCCCTGGCTGAAGAGAAAACCTCAGGAGAGGGGCTCGTGGTTGTAGCTCTGGTCCTCTGACTCGAGGCCCCCGAGTGTCTTTGTGTGTCATGACTCACAAAACGTGGATTTTGTCTCTATGCCGTGGATGATTTGGGTTTTCCCAGTCTAGTGCACATGAAAGTTTGTAAGCCTAACATTTAAGCAAGGCTTGAAAATAACTTTCCTGGGAGGTTTCAGCTTTATTAGGGACTCCAGTTCTCCATCTGAAAAAATGGAAATTAAAATGCTTAGACATATCACAGTGGGGCCTTGTGAATGATGGAGTATGATGGAGTATAAGGATTTAGCTTGTTCTTATCATAGATGGTTGCTAAGAGTCCTTTTCGCCTCTGCTCTGCCCGAGGGAAGAAGGTCTGAGCTCACAGGCCCCTTCCATTCTGATCATCACTGATGTTGTCCACCTTTGATTTTTGACATGTCCAATGTAGAGAAAAATCTCGTCCTTCGGAAAACCGTACCAAACAATTACAATTATGCTTGAGAAAGCCAAAGGCTAACTTACGGCATAAACATCTGAAAACAGAAATGTGTCTTTCTGATCTAAATCTCTTTCCTTAAATAAGAGGGCTCTAAGAACTCTAATAAAATGACTGATGTAGATTGGGTGCCTAGTACATGTTAATTTTCTTCCTGCACAAAGCCAGATATGTAAATTTGATTTACTCCAGAAACTAGCAAGAAAAGTCACATGAACAGGAGGAGATCAGAGCATCAGGGCTATGGTACCAGAGGGTTATTCTGCAACCTGTTTGCAACATTATTTAGAACTGGAAGAGTTTGGTTGCACGGAAACCAATTAGAAGTTCTGTGAGAAGTACACAGCTCTGATGTTTCAAGCTTGCTTATTTAGGATACATTTTTACATGCCACACAGTGAAGTATTGGTAGAGTTTTACCCCTGGGAAAATGGAAGGCCAGAGCAGCTTTAAATGCTTGCAAAAGATGTTGGTGTTCATATAGTTGAATCCATACATAGATGGGACATAAAGATGAGACTCAGAGACATGGACAAGAATGTGATGGTAACAGGGGTGGGGTGGAGGTTGGGGAGGGGATGAGAAAGAAGAGAGAGGGGGTGGGGGAAGGAGAGGAGCACAAAGAAAACCAGATAGAAGGCGACAAGACAATTTGACTTCGGTTGAGGGGTATGCAACATAATCAAATGTCAAAATAATCTGGAGATGTTTTCTCTGAACATATGTACCCTGATTTATCAATGTCACTGCATTAAAATTAATAATAATAAAAAAAGACGGTGGTGTTGGTATGCAGCTGCACAGAGATTCCAGTATAGGGTTGGGTATCAGGACAGCAGGTTCTGCTCAGGTCTGTTCTCTGCTGGGAGGCTGGTTTGCCGGTGAGAGCTCTCAACTCCGACAGCATTTGCCTGGCTTAACCACAGGCGGTGGGAGCTCGTTGGAGGAAACTGACATCCCACGACAGGCAATTCTGAGCCAATTTTCTGTGAGGCGTGGCTGGCTAGAGCTGAAGGTGCATACGCAAGTGTCCCACACATACGCACATCTGTACGAAGAACCTGCAAATCCTACCGTTCCTCGGCGTCTTGCATTCAGACACAGCTCCCCGCAAGCCTATCTGCAGGACAGGCCGGTCTTGAGCAGTGAAATAGCTGTGTGTGTTAAGCCATAAGAAATGATGACATCGGAACATTTACAGCAAAATGGTGGGATCTTGATAACATGATACGAAGCGAAATAAGTAAATCAGAAAAAACCAGGAACTGCATTATTCCATACGTAGGTGGGACATAAAAGTGAAACTGAGAGACATTGATAAGGGTGTGGTGGTTACGGGGGGGGGGGAGGGGGGAATGGGAGAGGGAAAGGGGGAGGGGGAGGGGCACAGAGAGAACAAGATAGAGGGTGACGGAGGACAATCTGACTTTGGGTGATGGGTATGCAACATGATTGAACGACAAGATACCCTGGACTTGTTATCTTTGAATATATGTATCCTGATTTATTGATGTCACCCCATTAAAAAAATAAAATTATTTAAAAAAAAAAAAAAGATTATGGGGACCCACAGTGTCATGGAATCTTTCCATTGTCTCGTTTCCTAGTTCAGAATTGTTCCTCCCTAATGTGATTGACTGTCATTGCCATAGAAAGCGAATCTGGGGGTGTCAGCTGTACTGGATGTCAGATGCCTTGTTTCAGATCGCGAGGGCCGCCCTGGCACAGTGCTTGGGCTGTAAGGGTTAAACAACGAACACTCACGGTCTCGTCGTTCTGGAGTGGGGGCCCAAGATCAAGGTGAAGGCCACTGGTTCCTTCTGGGGGCAGTGATGGACAGTCGGTGTCAGGCGCTCTCCTCGGCTTGCAGGCAGACACATGGCTCACATGGCTCCCCGCCTGTGTCTGATTCTCCCCTTTTGACGAGCACACTAATCATACCAGGCGAGAGTCCACATTAATCAGCTCACTGGAACTTGCTTGCCACCCAACAGAACCTCTTTCCACGTCAGTCCACCCTCTGAGAGGCGGGCAGTGAGGACCTCACCACGGAGGTCTGGGGCAGACAATTCAGTCCCTAATGCCTGTTACTGACATTGCATCCCAAATAAACCTGCTGGAATAGTCCTTACCCATTGTGCCTAGTAGAAATAATGCTCATTCCCACGCATGGAACTTCTCTGGCAGGCTCATGCTGCCGGGAGTCTCCTGGCGCCCGCCCTCTGTGTGGTCACTCGGCTCCCCTGCGCGCTGCCCCCTCGCAGGATGCCCCCACCACGGCCGGCTGCCTGGCTCCAGCTCTGCTCTGCTCCTCGTAGCTCTGTCTCGGCCTGACATCGGCCCCTCTGTTTCTGGGGTGCACTCCCCGCACCCCGGCAGGGTGGGAGGCCATTCCCGGTAGAGTGCCACCAGCTCTGGGCCCAGTGCCGGGCAGCCCCCGGCTCAGAGTGGACTTCCAGACAACAACTGCTGAGTGCAGGCGCACATGCAGCGCATTCCAGGTTTCGACTTGATCGGGCTACGGAGTGAGTGCCTTCGACGGGCAGTCCCGAAGCTGGCCAGGCGTCCCTGAAGAAAGGATGAGTTCTGCATGGCTTGTGTCCCGTGGGGGTTCTGCGTTTCCTCCTGCCATCTGCTGTGGTTCCATTGGACCGGACACCTCTGTGCCGTGTGTCATCTCCTGTCCCTAGCTCTGCCACAGGTCAGAGAAGGGAGAATGGTCCCCTCACCTTGCAGATTTAGGACCCAGATACAGAAATGTAAACACATGTACTCAAACTCACTGTAAAGACTGGAGAATGAAGAATCAAAGTGGTGATATAACCCGCCTACTGAGTGACCCACAGGGGCGAGAGCTTCATTTTCATAAGATGCGGAAAAGTGCAGAACCAATAGGCCAGCCAGAATTTTCTTGATGTTTGACTCGCCACGTCCTCCTCCGCGCAATCCTTGTTGGTGTGCCACACCTGTCAGGTGCACCGGGAGGTTTCAACGCGACAAGGCGTCTTTGTAGACACAGACTCCACAGGTCCCTGCAGTGGGCGGTGGGGGACCCCAATTGTCTTCACAGGCGTGGCCCGCGGCATCTACTTCTCAGCTGCTTTCCTTTTCTCTTGTCCCTACTGCAATCAGGGCTGTGGAATTTAATCTCTGCGGTTTCTCTAAACAAAAGAGATTGTTGTTGTTGTTGTTGTCATTTACAAAAGCAGGCTATCTCTGATGTTACAGAAAGGTCACAGCTTAGTGTCTTGGAATGTCTAAAAAGGACTTGCAAAGTAGAATCACTTTATTAGTTGACTTTCCATTTAAATTCTTCTCATGCAGATAATAAAAAATTAAAATTGCCACAAAAACTAGTAGTCAATGGTGATGATGATCACTCCTTAATGAAAAAAAATAAAATAAAAATAAAGATGCTGAAGAATCACATCACAATTTAAAAAAAGAAATGGATATTCTGTGGTAGAGAGTCAACCTTAGATGCAGTTATAAATCTTAAGTGTTTTGGCTTTTTAAATTTTTCTAGGAATCATTCTTTAAATCTGTAGACAAAAGAGGTGCTGCTGCTGGTGGTAGGAGGAGTTCTATGTAAAATACCCTCCTAGGGAGGTCTGAGAAACTCCTACCTGGGCAGGGCCTGGAGGCCAGTCACACCCCAGTCCTGTTACATCTTTAGAGAGGGTCTAGCCAGCCCTGTCCACTGTTTGTGTGCACCTAGGTGCACACTCCCTTGAATGAAAGAAGTAACATTCCTCGAAAGGGGTCAGCAACCCTCAGGAGAACAAATCATCTTAACTGTCCTGCCATCCAACCCTGTCTCAGTTTCTCCAGTCTTCCTTAGAGCCAGCCAATTCTTATTTTAAATGTTTTATAAAAAAAAGTTGCTTTTTTTTTTCATTTGTTATTTTTGAACACATTTGAGATCTTGCTCTGTGGAATAGGTGGTCAGTTTGGCTCAAGTAAATGTATAAACATTCTGTTTAGGTTTGGATGTGTCTTACCTCAAATCCCATTAATAGATTCCATTCTGTGTGTGCATTTGGATTGAAAGGACCACTTCTTTTCTTTCCCTGGGGACTTCCTCTTTGGCCTGCCAATTGCTTAGAAGTATGTGTTTAGCTGCCAAGGGTTTGGAGATGTTGCTGCTGTCTTTCTGTTACTGATTTCTAGTATGGTTTCACTGTGGCCAGGTCTGTACTCTGCCTGATTTCAGTTGTGTTATATGTACTGAGGTTTATTTGCTGACCCAGGGTGTGGTCTGTCCTGGTAAATTTGCCATGGGCATTGGGGGTGGGACATGTATACTGCTGTTGTTGGACGTTCTAGAGTCACAGATCGGATCCCGTTGGTTGACAGTGTTGTTGAGTACTCTCTTCCTGCTGAAGGTCTCTCTGGTTGTTCTAGCAGCTGTCAGGGAGCGGTGTGGGAGCCTCCAGCAGCTGTCAGGGAGCGGTGTGGGAGCCTCCAGCAGCTGTCAGGGAGCAATGTGCGGTGTGGGAGCCTCCAGCAGCTGTCAGGGAGCGGTGTGGGAACCTCCAGCAGCTGTCAGGGAGCGGTGTGGGAGCCTCCAGCAGCTGTCAGGGAGCAGTGTGGGAGCCTCCAGCAGCTGTCAGGGAGCGGTGTGGGAGCCTCCAGCAGCTGTCAGGGAGCGGTGTGGGAGCCTCCAGCAGTTGTCAGGGCGTGGTGTGCGGTGTGGGAGCTTCCAGCAGCTGTCAGGGTGCAGTGCGCGGTGTGGGAGCCTCCAGCAGCTGTCAGGGAGTGGTGTGGGAGCCTCCAGCAGCTGTCAGGGAGCGGTGTGGGAGCCTCTAGCAGCTGTCAGGGAGTGGTGTGGGAGCCTCTAGCAGCTGTCAGGGAGTGGTGTGGAAGCCTCCAGCAGCTGTCAGGGAGTGGTGTGGAAGCCTCCAGCAGCTGTCAGGGAGCGGTGTGGGTACCTTTAGCAGCTGTCAGGGAGCAGTGTGGGAACCTCCAGCAGCTGTCAGGGAGCGGTGTGGGAGCCTCCAGCAGCTGTCAGGGAGCGGTGTGGGAGCCTCTAGCAGCTGTCAGGGAGTGGTGTGGAAGCCTCCAGCAGCTGTCAGGGAGTGGTGTGGAAGCCTCCAGCAGCTGTCAGGGAGCGGTGAGGGTACCTTTAGCAGCTGTCAGGGAGCGGTGTGGGAACCTCCAGCAGCTGTCAGGGAGCGGTGTGGGAACCTCCAGCAGCTGTCAGGGAGCGGTGTGGGAACCTCCAGCAGCTGTCAGGGAGTGGTGTGCGGTGTGGGAACCTCCAGCAGCTGTCAGGGAGCAGTGTGGGAACCTCCAGCAGCTGTCAGGGAGCGGTGTGGGAGCCTCCAGCAGCTGTCAGGGAGCGGTGTGGGAACCTCCAGCAGCTGTCAGGGAGTGGTGTGCAGTGTGGGAACCTCCAGCAGCTGTCAGGGAGCAGTGTGGGAACCTCCAGCAGCTGTCAGGGAGCGGTGTGGGAGCCTCCAGCAGCTGTCAGGGAGCGGTGTGGGTACCTTTAGCAGCTGTCAGGGCGCGGTGTGGGAACCTCCAGCAGCTGTCAGGGAGCGGTGTGGGTACCTTTAGCAGCTGTCAGGGAGCAGTGTGGAAGCCTCCAGCAGCTGTCAGGGCACGGTGTGCGGTGTGGGAGCCTCCAGCAGCTGTCAGGGAGCGGTGTGGGAACCTCCAGCAGCTGTCAGGGAGCGGTGTGGGAACCTCCAGCAGCTGTCAGGGAGCAGTGTGGGAGCCTCTAGCAGCTGTCAGGGAGCGGTGAGGGTACCTTTAGCAGCTGTCAGGGAGCAGTATGGGAGCCTCCAGCAGCTGTCAGGGAGCGGTGTGGGAACCTCCAGCAGCTGTCAGGGAGCGGTGTGGGAACCTCCAGCAGCTGTCAGGGAGCGGTGTGGGAACCTCCAGCAGCTGTCAGGGAGCGGTGTGGGAACCTCCAGCAGCTGTCAGGGAGCGGTGTGGGAGCCTCCAGCAGCTGTCAGGGAGCGGTGTGGGAGCCTCCAGCAGCTGTCAGGGAGCGGTGTGGGAGCCTCTAGCAGCTGTCAGGGAGCGGTGTGGGAGCCTCCAGCAGCTGTCAGGGAGCGGTGTGGGAGCCTCTAGCAGCTGTCAGGGCGCGGTGTGCAGTGTGGGAACCTCCAGCAGCTGTCAGGGAGCGGTGTGGGTACCTTTAGCAGCTGTCAGGGCGCGGTGTGGGAACCTCCAGCAGCTGTCAGGGAGCGGTGTGGGAGCCTCCAGCAGCTGTCAGGGAGTGGTGTGCGGTGTGGGAGCCTCCAGCAGCTGTCAGGGAGCGGTGTGGGTACCTTTAGCAGCTGTCAGGGAGCGGTGTGGGAGCCTCCAGCAGCTGTCAGGGAGCGGTGTGGGTACCTTTAGCAGCTGTCAGGGAGCGGTGTGGGAGCCTCCAGCAGCTGTCAGGGAGCGGTGAGGGCACCTTTAGCAGCTGTCAGGGAGCGGTGTGGGAGCCTCCAGCAGCTGTCAGGGAGTGGTGTGCGGTGTGGGAGCCTCCAGCAGCTGTCAGGGAGCGGTGTGGGTACCTTTAGCAGCTGTCAGGGAGCAGTGTGGGAACCTCCAGCAGCTGTCAGGGCGCGGTGTGCGGTGTGGGAGCCTCCAGCAGCTGTCAGGGAGTGGTGTGCGGTGTGGGAGCCTCCAGCAGCTGTCAGGGAGTGGTGTGCGGTGTGGGAGCCTCCAGCAGCTGTCAGGGAGTGGTGTGGGAGCCTCCAGCAGCTGTCAGGGAGCAGTGTGGGAGCCTCCAGCAGCTGTCAGGGAGTGGTGTGGGAGCCTCCAGCAGCTGTCAGGGAGCAGTGTGGGAACCTCCAGCAGCTGTCAGGGAGTGGTGTGGGAGCCTCCAGCAGCTGTCAGGGAGCAGTGTGGGAACCTCCAGCAGCTGTCAGGGAGTGGTGTGCGGTGTGGGAGCCTCCAGCAGCTGTCAGGGAGCAGTGTGGGTACCTTTAGCAGCTGTCAGGGAGCGGTGTGGGAGCCTCCAGCAGCTGTCAGGGAGCGGTGTGGGTACCTTTAGCAGCTGTCAGGGAGCGGTGTGGGAGCCTCCAGCAGCTGTCAGGGAGCGGTGTGGGAGCCTCCAGCAGCTGTCAGGGAGCGGTGTGGGAACCTCCAGCAGCTGTCAGGGCGCGGTGTGTGGTGTGGGAGCCTCCAGCAGCTGTCAGGGAGCGGTATGGGAGCCTCCAGCAGCTGTCAGGGAGCGGTGTGGGAGCCTCCAGCAGCTGTCAGGGAGCGGTGTGGGAGCCTCCAGCAGCTGTCAGGGAGCGGTGTGGGAGCCTCCAGCAGCTGTCAGGGAGCGGTGTGGGAGCCTCTAGCAGCTGTCAGGGAGCGGTGAGGGTACCTTTAGCAGCTGTCAGGGAGCAGTATGGGAGCCTCCAGCAGCTGTCAGGGAGCGGTATGGGAGCCTCCAGCAGCTGTCAGGGAGCGGTGTGGGAACCTCCAGCAGCTGTCAGGGAGCGGTGTGGGAACCTCCAGCAACTGTCAGGGAGCGGTATGGGAGCCTCCAGCAGCTGTCAGGGAGCGGTGTGGGTACCTTTAGCAGCTGTCAGGGAGCGGTGTGGGAGCCTCTAGCAGCTGTCAGGGAGCGGTGAGGGTACCTTTAGCAGCTGTCAGGGAGCGGTGTGGGAACCTCTAGCAGCTGTCAGGGAGCAGTGTGGGAGCCTCCAGCAGTTGCTGTGGGTTTGCCCAGTTCTCCTGGAAGTTCCATCTTTTCTGCTTCACTTCCTTTTTTTTATTTTTTTAACAGAGACAGAGAGAGTCAGAGAGAGGGATAGAGAAGGACAGACAGACAGGAACAGAGAGATGAGAAGCATCAATCATTAGTTTTTCGTTGCGCATTGCGACACCTTAGTTGTTCATTGATTGCTTTCTCATATGTGCCTTGACCACGGTCCTTCAGCAGACCGAGTAACCCCTTGCTTGAGCCAGCAACCTTGGGTTCAAGCTGGTGGGCTTTTTGCTTAAACTAGATGAACCCGCGCTCAATCTGGCGACCTCGGGGTCTCGAACCTCGGTTCTTCTGCATCCCAGTCCGAAGCTCTATCCACTGCGCCACCACCTGGTCAGGCTGGTTCACTCTCTTGCTGTGCAGGGTTGCTATGACTACCTCTGGGTGGATCATGGGGCAGTGCCCCTTTCTGTCCCTGGGCTTTGCTGTCCTCCGCAACCCGCCCTGGTCTTCACCCAGCTGCTCTGCTCTTGTCCATTGACATGGGCATAGAGTATCCTGGTCTCTCCTTTTATTTTCACTCTACCCATCCTATTATAATTGGTGTGTGTTTCTTATAAACCTGGTCAGGGTGGAAATTTAAGTTCCCCACTCCCTTTATGGCTGCAGTGGAGTGGGGCCTGGTTTTTTTCTGTGGTGTTTGCTGGTTTGGAGAGATTATGGTCGAAAATGTTCTCTCTTCCCAGGTCACCCCCCTCCAGACCTCTGGCTGGAGAGGGCAGGCTTCTGGTGGGCTCTCTGACTATGCCAATTTATGCTTCTGGGTGGTGGGTCGAATTTCTTGGCTCTGAGTCTGGGATGGATGAGGTAAAAGAAAACCTAAAACTGAGTGAATTTCTTCCTGGAGTTTTAGTTGGTCTGATGCCTTCTCTCAATTTTTTGGAGCCTTCTTATTCTTGTGTTGGGTGCAATGTTTAGAGTTGTGTTAGGGCTCAGAAGAAGCAAAAGAGGAAAAAGTTCTTTACCAAAGCTGAAGGCCTCTACCTAGTTCTTTTAAAAATACATCTATAGGCCTTGGCTGGTTGGCTCAGTGGTAGAGCATCTTCCTGGTGTGTGGAAGTCCTGGGTTTGATTTCCAGTCAGGGCACACAGGAGAAGTGCCCATCTGCTTCTCCCTCCCTCCCCCTCTCCCTTCCTCCTCTTGCAGCCATGGCTCTAATGCAGTAGTTGGCTCCAGGAGCTAAAAAATGGCTCCAGTTGTAACAGAGCAAGGGCCCCAGATGGGCAGAGCATCACCCCTGGTGAGTTCACCAAGTGGATCTGGTCAGGGCACATGTAGGAGTCTGTCTGCCTCCTGCCTGTCATATATATATATATTCGTCATGGCATTCTATCAATTTATCAGAGAAGTAACATGTCCTATCTATTAATAAGTCAAAAAAAATTGTGGAGTGTATCAGTATTGTTTTGTTTCTGATGTCAGGTCGGGTAGGGACACCACTTAACAGGGGGAATCACACTGCAAGTTATATAAATGTCTAACACATGAAGCTAAAAATAGTATTGGATGTCAACTACAAATGAAAAATAAAAGCAATTTAAAAAATGGTGTTGTCATGCCTCCTAGAGCCAGCAGTGCAGTTGGACTGATGGGACCCTTTAGAGCTTGGGATTGCATTGTTTCTAGGGGACAGAAGATATTCATAAGGATCAAGTCACAGAGGAAATGAGTTAGGGACCTGTGACATGTAAAATAATAAGCATATCGCACCCCTGCAAATAATCACTCTAATATTTCATGAGGGTATCCATGACTGATGTAAAATTAAGAAGTGTGACTAAAAAAAAAGGTATGTTTTTTACCACAACATCATTATCCTTATTGTAACTATTTCCCATGTCTCTGGAACTGATTTTAGTAACTTGAAATATCAATAGCAAACAAAAATTGTATCTCAACCGGATTTTTTTTTTTTTTTTTCTGAAGTGAGAAGCAGGGAGGTAGACAGACAGACTCTTGCATGTGCCCGACTGGGATCCACCTGGCATGCCCACCAGGGGGCAATGCTCTGCCCATCTGGGAAATTGCTCTGATGTGGCCAGAGCCATTCTAGTGCCTGAGGCAGAGGCCGTGAAGCCATCCTCAGTGCCTGGGCCATCTTTGCTCCAATGGAGCCTTGGCTGCGGGAGGGGGAGAGAGAAACAGAGATGAAGGAGAGGGGGAAAGGTGGAGAAGCAGATGGGCGCTTCTCCTGTGTACCCTGCCTGGGAATCAAACCTGGGACTTCCACATACCCGGCCAATGCTCTACCACTGAGCCAACTGGCCAGGGCCACCCAGAATCTTATTGTGCTGTCCTAGACTTGCTGAGATAACGGTTCACGTCGTGCATTATTTCAGGCTGAAGAAGTGTGCAATTGGTTTAGCCTCACAATTTTAGTTCACTTCCTTTACTGGAGAAAGCTGAATATAATTTGGAACCTTTAACATTGAAATAGGTCTTGTCAATGTCATTTTATTCTAGAGGGATGTTGGCTTTATAAAGGCTGATGGAATATTTGATATTTTTGTGCATTACTATCCATTATCTGGAGACATTTGGTTCACTTTGGTTCCTGTTATCCCTTTTTTATCACCTTGATAAAGATATTTTTCAGTGGACAGAGTTGACAGTTGAAGAAAGCTTTCAAAGAAACATTACCACCTTGAAAGACATACGATAAGTAAAATCATAAAACATCTCAAGTTTTGAAGTAGCAGAGATCTTATCGGAGTCTAATGTAAGGTAGATTGCTAATTTCTGTTCTCATGTTCCTTCTTGAGAAGATTAGCTTAAAAACTTAGTTTCAAAAGGCTTATTAAATTTAAGGTAAGTGATTTGAGGGACTAGACAAATTACGTGATTTCTGAGCCCGTACATCCATGATGGATTCTCATACAAAAGCTGTAAATGACAGACCCAGGACCTGTCCCATTTGGGGTCAAGAGCAGAGAGCAGTGTTTCTCTTTGTGGTAGAAGAAGTTTGACAGGGGAGGGAGGCAGATGTGACCTTCAATTTCCAGTCCTAGATGGTTGATTTCAATTCTTTCGCTTACCCTCCATCAGGAGGGTTGCCTCTGTTGTAAAATAAGGGGAAATGGATTATGAAACTTGCATATCTGAGTAGTTAGGAATGACCTTTTATGAGAGGAAGAGTAATCCACAATGTTCTTGTGCACATGTGTCACTCAGCGCTCAGTGGGAGCCAACGAGGAAGAGTGATCCACAGTGTTCTTGTGCACGTTGTGTCACTCAGCATTCAGTGGGAGCCAACGAGGAAGAGTGATCCACAGTGTTCTTGTGCACATGTGTCACTCAGCGCTCAGTGGGAGCCAACATCAAGGGTGCGGCTTCTCAAGCTTTCCACCCAGGTCTCAAGACCATTGGACTCGATTAAAGGAGAATGCCGGTGGGTACCCAGTGGCCGGGTCAGATGCCTCTGGCAGGGGAGTCGGCAGCCTCACGGTCAGCCGGGACCTGGGGCTGCCGGCAGCCTTGAACATCAATCACCTTGCACCTTTCCAAACACGGAGTGGTACATGCTCCTCCTGGTCAGCAGGTGGACGTAGAGATTCCAAATATCTGGGCAGGTGGAGCATCCCTTTCCTCCACTTCCGGTCAGCACTGGAATCAGGAGAGCTCTCCCAGCCTCTGTGATGGTCAGGATCATGCTCCAATCTTATTTCAAGAAATGTGTAAACAGTTGGCAAATATTGCCTTAAAGATGACATCACTTGAAATGGATTTTTCTAAAAACACAGCTGAGAGAATGAAAGTTATCACTCAACATCTATATCGAAACATATATTTTATCAAAGAAGTCACTGCCTGTTGAATTTTCTAGATTCTTGAGAAAATATAAGAGAGACATCTACTGGAGAGAACAGGATGTATCTAGCTATCAGCTAAATTTTCAGTTTTGGGGAAATAACATGACGGCATTTTCCCTGCCCTAAGATTTTATACCACAGATTTCAAAGATCAGCGTGTTACCATGGTTCCGAAGATTTGTCTGTGGAAACGTGTGAGCACCACATGGTGGGTGGCCAGCAGAAGGCTCCATCCGGTTGGGAAGCGGCATACGGATATGCCCACTTGGGCAACTCCAATAGGAGTCTCTTATCCCGATGACACAGAAGGAAGGGCTCAGAGCAGAGTGGGGTGCAGCTCTAGGCGCTGCGCCCCACGACTGCGGGGCCTGTGGGTGGGTCACACTGAGCGATGGAGAATCACACAGACCTGGACGCTTGGTCGCACCAGCGCCCCGTGACAGAATCCTTCTTGGGGCCTGGCCTGCACGTGTGCTGACACACATCAGTCTTGGAGATGTCCAAAGTGTGTCAGGATCTACATAATTTCCATCTTAAAAACCCAGAAAATAGGATCTGTTAGCCCTAGTCCCAGGTATGTTCATCTGAATGGCCTTTGTTCGAGTTCTAAACAATGAAGTTCGATGTACACAGAAAGCAGGCTTGTTGGCCTGAGAGCAAACAGTGAGGCGATCTCTGGAATAAATGACTGTGCCTCCCCCCAAAGGTGTATGTTGAAACCCTAATCCCCAAAGTGATGGTATTTGGAAGTGGGACCTTTGGGATGCAATCAGGGTTAGATTAGGTCATAGGGGTGAAGACCATCATGTCTCTATGCTCAACAGAGGTCAACATGACAGCCTCCTCACTATTATGTTGAAAACCATGTACAATGTTTAATTAGGACAATCCTTTATAATGCTTCCCGGGCTCTATTTCGATGGTGGTGTTCTCATCCGGACCTCTTATTAAGCAGAGAAGTTTCTATCAAGACTTGGCCGTTGTTTTGGAAATCCAGTTACCTAAATTTGCCGTCTGGCTGGCTGCCGCCTTGTTTCTACGAGGCCGTGTTGTGGGCCGTACACCCTGAACCAGGCTGGTGTCGCTCAACATGCTGATGCTCCTGTTCTTCCCAAGTGTTCCTTCACCTGCATGTCGTGTGGGCTTCTGACCCTCGTGGGAAACACCATGACATTCTCCAGAGTGTCAGTCACCATGCCTCACTGGCAAACAGAGGGGAATGAGGCCGCCAGGGGCCTCGGGTCTGGTTTGCGCACACCCAGTGTCCTTGCCGATGTGACATGTGCAGGGTGTCCTCTCTCTGTGGGAGTGCTCGCGGGGGACTTCTGCGATCTTCTGCTCGGCCAGGTAGAAACCGGCGAAGCAGGGAGGCCCCGTCTCGCCCTGCCAGCCTCCTTGGCTCAAGCCTTCGGGATAGCTGCTGACATATTTCTGCTTTCCATGCAAGGTTTGCTCAAGTTAAAAATGGTTTAACTGTCTTCTGCCGGAAACATTTATCTGTTAAATGTAGCAGGGAGTCGGACTTGTTAAGAAAAATTTAAAAAGATCATTTTTATTACATTTTCTATATGTATACATTATCTTGGAAAGTTTAAAATAGGTTGTGGTGATGGAGGAAAAATTTCTCAATGATTATTTCAAAATGATTCCCAATAATAGAAAACTCAGGTACTTCCTAAAATCCTTCCCAAGGTGAGAGGCAGTAATACCTTCAAACTGCCACCAGAGGGGGCAAGTGAACTTTACATGAACGATTATTTCTTAAGCAGAAAAGAATGAGAAAACTTCAACAAACATAGAAGTTGTAGAATCTTACCTGGCTGCTGGCCCTCATCCAATGAACTAAAATCATAAACGTGTGTGCTAACTTGTTTTTCTTTTAATGTGATTTAAGACTTACAATTATTTGGTGCTAATGCTTGTCCCTTGCCTCTCTCTCTCTGCCTCCAGAAAGAGTGGAGTGGGATGGGAATGAAAGTTGAAGGAGAAACTGCCCACACGCACATGCAAATAAGCACGTTCACCTTCCACACTCCCCCCTACAACAAGCATCCCCTCCAGATATTGACCATGAACCAAATAGATGCAATATTAATTGCAAAATACATCTGGACCTCCTGTTTCCAAATTGGATTAAAAATGCATAGGTCGCTTCTAGTCTGCCAGTGCATTAACGTGTTGCTATTAAAAAATTCTGTTGGTGGCCGACTCGCCGTTTTGAGTGCAAGCGTTAGAGGGAAGACCTCAGGGGAGGCGGCACACCGTCTGCTTCACGTGCCTGTCTAAGCAGTCACCGTTACCACGGGACAGGGGAGGGACATCTAGGATGGTGTGCGTGCCCGGGCACAAGAGGGGAGCTTGCTTAGGTGCCACACGGCTAGGAGATGAGCTCAGAGCGGGGGGAGAGGCTCCATGGGACGTGTGCGTGTAGATGCAGTTCTCGGTGGAATACCCGTGCGCTTGCTTGACCGAGGTTTCCTACAGATTTGAAAAAAAATCAGCATTTGTTTGGCATGATGGCGTGCTCGAACGGCTATGGGTTCACCAACTCATCCTCGCAGCCCAGAAACTGCCAGCACCAATGCTGGGTGGGCCCTAGGGTCGTGGCAGGCGTGAGAAAGAACGCAAGCAGAAGTGACTTCCTTGGGAAACACCCACGTGCAGCAGAGTTCCGCTATCGGCCCCAGAAGAGAATGTATTCCACCAATGTGGGAGGAGAAACAGAGGGAAATAAAGGTGTTTTTGTCTGTGCTGGAGAATTCCCGAGGGGGGGTTGTTCTCTACCTGCGGTTGCTGACCGAGTTCCTCGGAGGACGATACAACTCCTGCAAGGGTTTGGGGGATCCAGGAACAGGGGCTCCATCTGCTCTTCCTGGAGACATCTGGGCAGAAGCAAAACCCAAGTTCAGAAACTGCCTGTGGTGGATGTCGGCAGGTGGGCGGAAGCTGTGTCACAGAAGTCCTCCTGTCGTTATGTGGCCTTGAGCCATGGGTGCTTCCCGTGTGACCTGGGCAGGTGTGCAGAGCGTGGGGGAGAGAGATGGGAGGCCTGGCATGTAGAGTCTCATGACGGCTTAGCAGCCCCTCAGAAGATCATTGGATAGACACCAGATGGGATTGAAGACCAGGAGGTTGACAGGGAGGAACAGTGACCTCCCAGAAAGTCACACCCAGAGCACTTGCACCAAACAGAGCCCTGTGGAACCCGAGGAATGGACAGCACCCTCAAAGGTTCAAGATGAAGCTTCTAATGACCTAGCACATGAGTTTATTATGCATCAAAAGCTATGTTTTTGTACACATGCATTTGTGACTTGAGGTCTATATTCACGATACGCATGATAAGGAGAAAATAGGAAGTGGTGAATGAGGACAGCAGGACAACCTCATGGTCACTAGGGCACCATTGACAATCTCTCCCGAGAGTCCATTTAAGTAAAAAGCCAAAGCGTGAAGATAGTCAATCAGGTGAAAAGTAAGGGGAAGAGTAGTCACTGGTGAGGATGGTATAACTTACTCACAGGCCCTGTGTAGGAAGATGGTCAGGGTCCCGGGAGGAGGGAGCTGTGAGAGCCCAGTGGAGGCCAGGCCAGGCCAGCAGGCCAGTGTCCTGTGGGCTGCTTGGGGCGTCTCATATTTCTTACTGTGTCAGAAACAAACTGCCCGTTATTTGTTGCTTGAAGCTGGCCTCATATGACTGGAAAGCAGTCACACCGCCGACCACATTTAAATTTAACCATCTTAATGACGCCATCCGGCTCAGCCCGTGGGCGCACGATGACATGGCAGTCCTTCTCCTGTGGAACAAGTCTCTTTTCCAATGACACACCCACGCCTCATTTAATAATAGTGCCTTTTAAGGGATGAGGGCCAGACCCCAAGTGACCCTCCATGTGCACAACAGAGCACGAAAGGCGGTATATTTATGTAAGTTGCCTATGAATTATTCAGTGAGCAGACACTGAAATTACACTGGGCAGACACTATGGGATCTGGCCACAAATTAAACATTTGCGAAGACTGACCCTCTCTCTTCTGGGGATGACCTTCATTATCTGTAGTCGGTTCTTTCAGTTTTTCCAGAAATGCCCGGGGATACACCCTGCCTGAGGCGATTACTTTAAAAACCATCAGCTGGGCACCATTACGGGTATTGTGAGAAGCTCCTGTGGACACTGTGGGAAATAAGCCAAAAGCCCGGCACTGAAAGATCTTTACTTCTAATTGGGGAGAGCTGACCGACCAGTAAGAAGTTAATAAAACCACTATCAGGGACGACCCCTGAGACAATTCCCGTGCAGCTCTACGAGGCAGCTTGAGGTTGGAGTCTGAAAATAGACAAAAGGAGTTTAGCTCAGGTAAGATGCAAATACAGTGGCACCATCAGCTCTGCACGGGCGTTGACGTATAAAAATAACCACTTCAGGTTTTCGAAACAACCCGGACAGCAGCCAGAGCAGGGACAGCCACTGTGGAGCTGGTGTGCAAACTTCCCAACAGCAGCAAAAGCAACAGCCAACAAAGCCAGAGCCCGGGGACGTGCGTGAGGAAGGGCCCGCACCTGGTGTACAGCGCAGTGCGGCGACCTAACCTCTTATTGCACAGCCCCTCGCTAAATGCCTGGTGGCTGTGAGTCGAAAGGACTTGTCTTTTGACCTTCCTAAACATACCTGGGTTTGATTGCTTTTAATAATATATTTTAATAATATATGCTCATTCTCAGACTCTTCTTTTGAGATTCTCTGCATCTGCAAACTCCTTTAAGGACTGGCTTAATGCATACTCACTGATACTGTCTACATACACAAAGTTTGTAGCATGTCGTCATGTGGATGTATTTATACTAGTGCCAACAATTCTACTTACGCTACATTAGATAATGCAGTATACAAAGAAAATGCAGTACAAAATCTCATATTTGATTTGTTCTATCCTGTAAGTCCCTACCCCTATGGGGACCAGGGTAATTAAGACAGCCTATCAGTCTGGATTTGAAAGGGTGAGAAGAATTTAATAAGTAGACACCTAGAGTTTCTTTTAGGAAAATGGGGTAGCAATAAAATAATAGAATCGAGGAAGTAAAGTGATTGTTGAGAACTTATTCGGGGGTCAGTCTGGTTAAAGTATAGATCAAGGGTGCTCAAATTATAAGTTTTGTTTGGAGACACATTACCCTGGTGCCTTCAATATTCTGATAAATAATTTATTTGATAATAACAAGAGCTTAATCCAGGCCATGTACTGTATACCAAACACCTCACGTTTTCCCACTGGGATCCTCACTGTAAACCACAAGATGAGTACGCCTGTTTCACAGGCGCCAGGACTCGGGCCAGTCACAGGTCTGCGAGGTGGTAGGTAACTTGAGGCTGCAAACCCAGCTGTCTGTCTGGTTGAGGCTTTGTTTTAGTCATTGTCTTTATATGACTTCAGGTTTCCATAAGTCCAAGGGAAGCCAATAAAGACTTCAGAGCAAGAATGTAATGTGAATAAGACTGTAAGTTAGGCAGAGGCTGCTGGCTCCAGTGTATTGGCTAGATTGATGGGAAAGAAATTAGAAGCTGGAGCCCAGTGAAGAGGGTCGTTGCGGTGTTCTGCGCAAGTCCTGAACTGTGACAGAAATCGTGAGATTAGATATATGTCAAGGGTAGAACAGGGAGCTAGAAACCAAAGACAACGGTGGGTAGTAAGGTGTGGGTGATACTCACACAAGAGATAGAGGAGGCAACTAGGGATTGTTAGAGAGCAACTGGGAGGAAGGGCTGGAGGAGTTGGGGACAATGGTGAATTTGATTGTTAATGCGCCTTCATTTAAATTTGTATTTATGATGATGTTGGGGGAAATGTGTCAGAAGTTGTTTTAATAAGTGGTCTGGAGTTCAAAAGGCCACAGTTACAAACAAGAGAGTGAGCTATGCAGAGCCTTTGAAATCGTCTTGAGCCCCTGGGTCACAATAATAAAAAAATGTAACTATGGGCAGACTAAATCAACACAACTGAGTGATGTGAGCTATTTTCAGAAACAGTTCTCCAAGTAACCCATCTAAGAAGGGGTCATTCAGTGCTTTGATAATAGAAGTGGCTTTCTAAATTTCAGTGAGTGGTTCAGATGTCTCTTCTTAGAAGAGCACCTCCATTCCAGGCATGACACAATGAACGGAAAGCTGTGTTGTCCGCTGTGGCGGGAACGAATCTAGTGCAGGAAGTGTGAGGATGAGGAACTCCTGCCTGGCGAGTGACAGGAAGCCCTGAATTTAAGTGATGGAATTCTTCTGCGTCTCTCCTGGGCTCTCTGGCAGACAGGAAGTTCTCTGATGCTAATGACTAGTTTTGATTTTCTAGATAAACATCAATGGAAAATAGAGCAATGTCATTCACCCACCACCAAAAGTTTGATATTTCCCTTAAAAATCACTCATCCCCTTGTTCCTTTGCTTTAAGATCAGCCTACTCATCATTACTTTGTTCCCATCAGGGGATGCAGCATCGCTGGTCACTCAGCTCTTGAAAACCTTATGGACCCACAAGGAAGACACCTTCTTTGGGTTGTGTCTATCTCTGGAAAATAGATAAAAAACTTGTTTTAAGAAATATTGATCCAACTGACTAGTGCTTGGTTTAGAATGACCACATCAAGAAACAAATGACCCTTAATGCAATTTTTTTTTTTGCCATCTTCTCTTGTAGCTTTTTCTTGAAAACTAAGAGACACCAAACGGTTCAGTCTTTGTAGTATTTAAGATGATCTGTGGGGTGAAAAGAGAGAGAGTGAGAGAAACAGAACAGAGCTAAAATGCATAACCTTGGAAAGGACTGGTAATAGATAAAGATGGAAGTAGGTTGAGATCCTTTGAAGGAAAGAGAGAAAAAGAGGGACAAGAAAACTGCTGCCCTGGTCAGTTGGCTCAGTGGTAGAGCGTCAGCCCGGTGTGTGGAAGTCCAGGGTTGAATTCCCAGCCAGGGCACAGAGGAGAAGTGCCTATCTGCTTCTTCACCCCTCCCCCTCTCTTTTCTCCCTATCTCTCTTTTCCCCTCTCACAGCCATGGCTCCACTGGAGTGAGATGGCCCTGAGCACTGAGGATGGCTCCATGGCCTCCACCTCAGGTGCTAAGAAGAGCTCAGCAGCTGAGCAACCGAGCAACGCCCCAGATGGGCAGAACATTTCCTCCCTACTGGGCATGCTGGGTGGATCCCAGTCAGGGCACATGTAGGCGTCTATCTCTCTATCTCCCCTCCTCTCACTGGATTTAAAAAAAAAAAAGAAAACCGTCATATCCCTGCAGCCAAGGCAAGGACTAGTGTATAGAGCAAATGCTGCAAAGGATAATGTTACTTAAAGAAAAATAAAATTCATTGAATTTGGTGAACAGATGGTTAAGAAAATCATAAAGAATGGTTCAGAGAGGGTCAGAGGCATCAGCCAGATTCTAAAGTTATGTATGTCTTATGAGGACATAAAGAATTGTGATGGAAGTCGACTGCTTTTCAGAAGTTTGAGGTGTATAGAATTAGGTGAAGTATATGCTAGCTAGTGGTTTGTGGCTAGAAAATGGGTGTTGAAGCTTTGGCAGGCGGGGGCTGGCCTATGGTTGGGGATGCATGAGAAACTCAGATTGATTCTTCTCCGCAGGGTGAATATTTCATATCACTTCCCCAAACAGAAACTGCTCTTTAAAATTGGTACTCTTGAAGGAGATGTCCTTATTCTGGGAAAAATATGCTTCTTGAAATTGCATTTTTAAGAGTAAATATCTATAAAATATTTTGACAACTTCATGAACAAATGTCACATTTCTGGACTTTCCTAGCTGGCATTTCTACTTCCACCTTCCCAATGTCAGGATACTTTATTGTAACAAATTCTGCATTGCGGGGAATGGAGTGATAAATGTCAGTGTCTTAACAGTATTAGATGAAATTCTCTCACATAACCTCTGTTGCATTGCATATGATAGCATTGGTCATTAACTCGGAAGTCCTACAGCAGCTGAGCAGCAGCAGAGGGTTTTACAAATAGCAGATCAAGTCAAGTGCCTTTCCTTCCATCTTTGTTTTTTTCTCGACAGCTGGGCATCATCTGACCCTCATAATGACCCTGTCCTTCAGAGCACACACCTCCCAGGACTTTCAACTCCTCTCACTGACTTCCTTGCTTCCCTGAATCTGAAAAGCCCCTGTTTGTTTTTCTAAACATGGCTCCTCTCCCTGGCTTGTCCCCTGTTTGGCTTTTATGCCAACTTTCACTTTTTTTTTTTTTTTTTTGCTAGAGAGGGATAGACAGGGACAGACAGACAGGAAGGGAAAAAGATGAGAAATATCAATTCTTCGTTGTATCTCCTTAATTGTTCATTGATTGCTTTCTCATATGTGCCTTGACCCCAGGGGCTATAGCAAAGTGAGTAACCCCTTGCTCAAGCCAGCAACCTTGGGCTTCAAGCCAGTGACCTTTGGGTTCAAGGCAGCAACCATGGGGTCATGTCTATGATCCCATGCTCAAGCCAGTGACCCCGCACTCAAGCTGGAGAGCCTGTGCTCAAGCCGGCGACCTCGGGGTTTGGAATCTGAGTTTTCTGCATCCCAGTCTGACACTTTATCCACTGCGCCACTGCCTGCTCAGGCCAAATTTTACCTTATTTTCTTTTCTCTCTAAATACTTCCCTCGATATCTCATTCAATCTGATAACCATCTCATTTATAGAACTTGCTCTTAGGTTTTATCAGCAAATTTATTTATTTGGTACAGCTTTCTAAATTTTATTGCCGTCCATCCTTGCTTCCATGAGGTATATGTAGAAAATCTAAATGTACCATATCTTCAAATAAAAAGTGCAAGAAAAGGTATATGTGACCACTTAAAGAAAATATATTTGACCATGTGACAGTTAAAAAATATATTTTTATAAAAAATGATCAAAAAGGAATTTGTTCTTCAAAAGCTTTTATAAACATATTTTTACCAAAGCAGCAGTTTATTTAAAATGGATATAAACTTACCATTTATAAAAGAAAAATGTAAGTGACATTAAACAAATAAAAATGATAAACATTTATACTTTTAGGAATAAAAATGTGTGATTTAAACTGTTTAAAAATATTTACTCGCACCCAGTAAACAAAGATGAATTAAAATACTACTCAATCTGAGAAAAAGTACAAAGGAATGCTATCCTTTAATATAAAATGCAAAATTAGTTTAACATTTTCTAAAGGAAATATATATTCAGTCTTAAAAATGTTTATAATTGTTGACTCAGTGTTTCTTCTTCTAGGTTTCTACTCTAAAGAATTTAGTCATATATTTGCACCAAGACTTTGATACGATGATTCCTTCCTTAATAATGCTGGCCTCAGTAAGAACCATCCCTCCAAACCCCACGTTGGCCATGACCCCCTTATAAAGGCTAAGTGTCCCAGGCTCACTGCCAGTACTAATGAGGGCAGCTTCATTGTCCAATTGATGCTCATGTACCCAATGCTACAGTACCTTAGCCTGGGTCCTACTACGTCTTCAAGAGACATAAGCCTGGACTGTCTGGGCAAATGGGTGGTGACTCTATCAGATATCCTGCATTCTGTCTGTGCAGACACACATGCAGGTGGGTTCTCTCTCTCTATCCTAGCCCACGATGGAGCTGACCTCGGACAAGGATGCTGTAGGGTCTTAGCAGACACAGCAAAGCAAGTCTCGGTTCTCTAGAAATAATGGGAACGGCAACAAAAATATATGCAGATGCCTGGTTCTTCCAGATAATTTTGTGTCAGTGACATAATTGTGGAACAGCAGGTCTCTTGTGTGGAGTCAGTCAGAGCCTGGTCTGTCGTGCTTGTCCATCTGGTCTCTCCTGTTCAGAGTGAGTGGCCTGGAACCTCTGTCAGATCTGGCACTAGTGTGTACTTTGCAGCAAACTTCATTTGGCGGACACTCAGCACGCTTTTCCACATCCCTCTGAAGACACCTTTTGTTACACACACACGCACACGCACACACAGGCATTCTACACTAAAGATTAGGGAAGTACTAGTTGAGCTCTCAGTAGCGTTTTTCTTATTAAAATCTCCCTACCATCAGAAAAATAATTGCCAATTGATTTTGCTACATGACAAGCTCATGCCATGATGCGTTCCTTCAAACTTTCATTTTTTTAAATAAAAAACTTACTTGCCAAATAGCAACGTTCACAAATAACGAGTTGAGTATAAAAAACAAAAAGGAACCTTCCAGATAAATGCAGTCTCCTGCTACGTCAGCGGTCTGGTCTGAAACCAGGGTGTGTTTCCCGTGGTGTGACAAAGCCTCCTCCCGCGGAGGACAGAGGCGTCTTCATCTGGCCAGGAGACATCAGTCAGACATTTCAGGCCAGGACGGGCTCCCCTCTCTGTCCACTGTCTCTAAGTTCCTCTGAGTTGTCCTCACTGGTGCACAGTGGACACTGTCATACCTGGACCCCAGGAGGCACGGGTCCCCCTGCTGACAGCCCTGGGGGCTCTCCAACAGGAAAAATGTCCGGAGTTTCTAGTGGTGGCACAGGAGATGATGTGGCAGGGACATGCAGGGAGAGGTTGCTAGAACCACACATTGCATGGGAAATGGTAGGGAAACCTGGGCCTCTTGAAATGTCGTCACCGTCCCAAATGCACTGAGAGAGTTCAACAGGTCGTGGTGTCCATCAGGAAGGGTCCGGCGGGTCTGCGATTGGGCTGATCCTAAGAAACAGGGTATAGAAGTAAGATAGGCTGAACTGGCTCAACACCGCTTCCCCAGATCTCCCGGGAAAGAGCCAGGTCCTGGAAGGTGTGGGAGGCACAGAAAGGAGAGGCGATAAATCACTAAGAATGGAAAACATCACCCAGAGGGCTTCCGCGTGTCGGCTTCATATGAAGTGTTTCTTTAGAACAGAACGAAGGCTACAGGCTTCGCACATCTGGTTAGTTCCGTGGGTGTGGTCATTCCCCTTCCTTATAGAGATTAGGTATGGTACGCAGATCGAACTGTCAGAGCCCGTGTTACTCTGAACTGGAGCTCCCCAATGTCTGCTCTCACGGAGTCCCCACCCTGCTGTCCCTGCCTCCGGGCTCCCTTCCTCCATGTCCACAGGCATCGCCACCTGGTTCTCCTGTCCCGCCCCGCGGCTGGCATGCCTGGACTCCCACCTTCCACGCCCCCCGTCGTGCACCTATCTCCTGGCCCCTCTTACGAGGGTGTCATTCACAGCACACGCCCCGGTGCAGCACTGTCTGATGCTTGGATTTGATTTCTGGCCGACGCCCCCCCCCCCACTGTTCCCAGGCCTGAGTAAGGACCCTGGGTAACCATGGCACTTGCTGCAGACTCTTCGTAAATACAGACGTTGGCTGACTTCACTGGAAGTCTGTCTGTTCATCAGGTACCAATTTCCCTCCAGGGGCAGAGAACACGCTCTTTGGGCCCTCATGGAGCCACCGTCATCATGTTGACAAGGAAAGGCTTCCTGTCACGGAGGCTGTGCATTCTGATGTGACATGTAGCACACTGCTGTCTCTTCCTATTCAGACTAGCCCGGTGCCCCCACAGACCCACCGGCTGCGGGGGTGTCGGGGCTGCGCCTCCGCTGGGGACACATAGTCAGCATCTTGGCTATTTCCATTTGCGGTCACCTAGCGAACGGCTGGCCTCACAATCCAATTCTCTGCAAACTTATTCTTCAGGAATGGTCACTGGTGACCAGCTCAGATGGGAGCCAAGTACTGGTTTTTATTGGATGGATGACAGCATCAGGTTTTGAGGTGGGTTCAAGTATTGACAGCGACCACAACAGATCTCTGTTTTCCAAATGGAAACAAACGGAATGTACAATATTGCCACTGTTTGCCGACATTGTTAAGGTTCAAAACTAGTGGATAAGGGGGAAATCCCGTTCTGCTCCTTCCCTCGCACCTGCCTCTGGGGCTGTGTTCTTACTGGCCCCGCGGCTTTCCTGCAGTCATGTTCTCTTGAAGCCCTGAGTGTCCGGATTCATTCCCTTGAGTGGGATAGAGATTTAAGGCTTTTTTTTTTCATATATATAGCCCTCTGCATGGCTGGATAGGAAATTTTCAGTGTGAAAAATTCAAGGCCCGTTTTGTAGTCCTAGTAAGAATGTCAAGAGTTACGAATTTTCCAGGGTATTTATCCTGGCAGGATTATGCAAATGTAAATTTGGTCAGTGCAACAACCAAGTTGGGTAGAAATAGTTTACATTTCACCTGTGAAAAAGAAACAACAACGGAGGCTCCTGGTTCCATTTTGCAATGGAATTTCCTCTACACCTTTTAAAAACAAACAAATCAACAACAATCACCACAACAAAAAAGTACACAGTTCTCAGACTCAATAGGAAGCCAGAGTTGTGTGTTTCCTACTGCTTTTGAAAGAAATGAGGTGACGGGCTATACAAAGAGCTGGCATTTACTGGGAGAAAGGGAGCTACTAGAGGAAGTTGCTGTGTGAAAAGCTACATAATGTGGATGCTTAGAAAATATTTGTGGCCATAAAAACGGCCCAGATTAGAGGAGACATGAATCCCCCGTTTTTAATGTGCAGGAAGGTGTCCATATAGACCACTGAGCCCTGTGTGACAGAGCTGCCTACCTGATGCTTGATAATCAATCTTATTTGTCATTTTCTTGGCGATGTTACATCATCTTACTGTGTTGTGACTTGCTAAATAATTTTGTGTTGTGTAATCTGGAGTGAGTTGGGGTGGAGGGGAACACCTGCTCATATAAAAATAACAGAATGAGAGATATTTTTCTCAAGACCTATATATCTAGCATTAGAATACTTTGACTAAAACATTCTTTAGATAGTGTTCCATCTTGCAACAGAATAAATAAGAGTTTGGAAAATATAAAGTATATAAATATTATAGGATAACTATCACTTAATCTTTTGGAGATGAGCTGTTTAGTTGGAAACTTCTAAAACAGACGAAAAGAGGGATTTTTTTAAAACAGTAAATGTCAAACTTTAAAAATAAACAACCTGTTCAACTCAAGATGAATCTATTTATCTCCCTTTATTTTTACTTAAATATAATTTGTAAGTATAAGGATATGTATCGATTTTTACAGAGACATTTATGCTTTCTCATTTCCTTGCTTTGACTTTCCCAAGTGTATACGTGAAGATAAATACAATGGCTGCCAATTTATTTTCTGATAAGACAAGTCTGAGGTGTGGTTTCTTTTAAATGGTGACCTAGGTGAGTCATTTTGAATGGAGCCTTTCCATCCCACCAAGCTGGACTTTCGAAAGATAACTATCCAAGGAGCTTGAAGAATTTTGCTTTCTATCCTGTTTGCTGATTTTAAAGCAATGAAGGGTGATAATTTTCCTGAAAATATCCTCTCTCTATTCTTTATAAAAGATTATAAAAATCGGTTGGCCTCAGGAAATAAGAGAAAACAATGACAAGGAAATGCTTATGTGCTGAAATATGGATTAGCAGCTTCCCTTTGAAGTGAATAGACCATGACACCCCTCCCCCCACCGAGCTCTTTCCCTCAGGGGCTTGCCACCTCGTCCCCAGACACACATCCATTCGCTTACAAACTGACCCCTCACACATCCATTTGCTTACAAGCCGACCCCTCCGTCCTATCCTGTCCAGTATGCAAGAAAAGAAAAACAGGCAATTTATTTTTTATTCTCCTCCATTCTTGAACAAGGAGGTCATGTCAGAGGCTCAGCCCGTTGTTGTATAACTCGCAGTTGATCAGAGTTTGGGACCTTGTTTTTGAGATACCAGGAGTGGAGAGGCCACCTACATGGGTGGACACGGCTGCTCGTTTGAGAGTAGGGTTATTGCGACTGGAGTTCAAGTCTGCTACTCACTTAACGGTTTTCCGGTGGGGACTCTGTTCAGGAAACTGGGGCCGATATAAAGAGATCACACAGATTGCTGAGAGACAGCCAGTGCCATAATTAAAGCACTGATATAAACAGATTGAAGCCATGGCAGAAATTGAAGCCATGGCAGAAATAGAGAAAAAGGAGAAATATTCTTCAGTGAATATAATCAAGAAAGTAATTGGCTCAGTTGGCAAAGAACCACCACATAGCCAGTTTTGTTTATCCTACTTAGTTGAAGTTCTTAAATCTTTGAAAACAAATGTTCTAGGTTAACAGAAGTGACAAATGAGAGGGGTCACTCTGGGCTACTTCCTATAGTTCCCTCCATCCTAGAGGGAGTACAGAAATGTATAAGAATAAGTGGTGATTTTTATTTTAAGAACAAAGGGCTATTACTTTGTAAAGTACCTTGTGGCCACAGGAGGCCACTGTGACTACAATTATGAATCCTTGATAACAGCCCACCTTGCAAAAATAGCATAGGTTGGTTTTAATAGACTTGTATATTGCTCCTCCACTGGGTTCTTAAAGCACCTTTTTATACCACCTGTGTATCATCTTTCATGTGTGTTATAAGTTACCTACCTACCTATGTGCCACACCTCTTGTATTGTAAACACCTCACGCCTATTTATTCTTGCATTCTTAGAAAGGGTTTGGATAGTTTATACGGTTTTCCGCCAACATTAAATGGGACCAATGAGTGAGTGAGCGACAGAATGTATGACTGAGTAGGCAGAGAATCGACTTTCCTGCTCTTCCAGGCTCTTTGGCTGGTTTAATAATTATATTGACACGGGACAGATTGCCAGGAGAAAAAGACAAATTTATGTTAGCATGTACAGCAGTCCCATAAAGATGTGAGACTGAGAGGCAGTGGGCAGTTGAGTCTTCTCTTACCATCTGGAGCTCAGGAAGAGAGCGTGGGGCTTCCCAGGGGAGAAAGACAATTCACAGGAAACTGGGAGAGCAAATATTTGATGAGCAAATGTTTGCCCTGCTGCACAGAGAAGTCTTTCTGATAGAAGTCGTCCCCAGGACTAGCACTTCCTGGCACAGTTCACCTATCTAAATTCTTTCAGGCAGTTAAGAAGAGATGCTAATAACCTTTACTGAATCAGCTAGGTATTGATTGCCTTCAGTTCAAAACAACCCAGCCACCTGACACAGGGGCACATTGCGGCTGGCGTGTTCTGCTCCCCCCCCCCCCCCCACTGGCCAAAGGCAGGTTTTAAAAGTTAACTTCAATTACGTGGTCATTTTAATAATTTCCAGGATTATATCTAATTTCTCTGAGTATACTATGTGTCACAAATATCGCATATAATACATAATTTTCGTATTGTAAAGAATACATGATATTTAATTGCATTTTAAATCATCTTATTGGCTATAATAGCAAGTTAGTAAAATGAACTGGAGAGTCAGTGTGCACTAACACATCCTCGCCGAAATATTTGTATACATTGGTAGGGTCCCACTATAATTTGCTTTTCACTAAGTCACTCCATCCTATGCATCTTAAAAATGCTTATTATGTATTTAAATGTATTAGTCAAATTGATAGTTTTAAAAATCATAAAAATGTACATTGTATTTATGTCTACTTCTGATTATGCATAAGTATAAATAGTTCTTTTTTTCACTGTATTTCAGATTATTGTTCAGTTATTAAATTAATTTCTTTATATTTTTAATTCATAATACTTTAAAGAGAACTTCATAAGATACTACAATAAAAGAAAATATTCTCAAAACAAATGTTGTTCAAATATATTTTTCCAATCTTCCCTCTAGTAACTATTCCTACAGACCTATGTTTAGACACAGTTGCCTATAGGGTGGCCTGATATTTTTAATCTATTACTTAAATAGTAGTTTCTAAATTAGTACAGGTTCAACATAAAATAAGCAAATAGCCTAAACTGGAGATATATCCACTTTTAATTTAGAAGGAAGTATTTTAGCATTCTCAAAATTATCAATCAGATGATGACCTTATTCTCTCACAATCACATGTCAATGTTTGTCAGCTGCTGATTCAAACAGCATCCCTAGTACACTGTGCAGTGCCTACATGTCTGCAAGTTTGAACTGTCTTTGGTGAATGAACTTCAGACAAGTCTCTGTTGCTCTGCTGTTGGTGAGACACTGTGGAGGAGTGTGGTATGAGAGAGGAGTGTCAGGCTTCATGAAGGATGCGTTTTGACAAGTGATGGTTTGGAGAATTAAATACCATGATATCTCACCCCAGATTTGCATAAATAAGCAAGTTGGGACCTGCCACTGTGACTTTCCATTTCCAAATTTCTTTACTGACATGGATGTGGGGGCAGGAATAGTCATCCATTGTGTGGTCTGACACATGTTTGCCAAGTACATAACTTCAGAAAGTACTGTCCAGATTTGGAGTCAGTTTTGAAATGAATCTGAACTGTAGTTCAGATTAAGAAAAGTAGCAAAAATATTTAAAAAGATATATACACTAGACTTTTCTGTTTAATTACTATAGATTACCTATGTACAGTAATCTGATTTCAATTTTGTAACTTACAAACCCAAGAAAGTTGAATCAGGACCGTATCATTTGAGCCCATACTCAGGATCAAAACAAAATAATAATTTCCATTCAAGTTGTCTTTTTCCTCTTTTTCTCTCCCCAAAGCTCAACTGCCATAAATAACACCTGAGCTGATCTAGTCCCATAGGAAAGCAAGTATGGATTGATGGAGGGCTTTCTAGTTGCTAGGCAACAGAAATGCCCATTTTAAAAAAGAATGAGCAGTCTCTTTACCAAAGAAGTTTGCAAAGCATCTAACCTCCTTGTCAGTATGTTTGTGTCACAGAGGTCCTCCCCAGGAGTGTATATTCTAATGACTTCTCTGTAGAGAAGAACAGTATCCTGTTATTAGATACGTAACAATTTTTTTAGTGACTATAAAAATTTCAGTCCTAAGGCAGAAACAAGTTTCATAACAGCTGTTAGTCCTTTGTGCTTGGGAATTCAGTGAGGACGCTCTCCACACAGCACACTTACACAGTTGTTATTACTTTCAGAACATGACCAGGTAGGTTATTATGTATTTGAATAAAGCAGAGGAATTTTCGTGGATGGCTGTTTGTGTTTTCGGGGTCTGCAGGAATGAAAACAGCAAACGATTTCAACAGACATTAAAAAGATTGCAGAAGATAATAGAATGTGTGTCTTTGAAAGGACATTGGACGGGAA
Source organism: Saccopteryx bilineata (assembly GCF_036850765.1). Classification (NCBI taxonomy): domain Eukaryota; kingdom Metazoa; phylum Chordata; class Mammalia; order Chiroptera; family Emballonuridae; genus Saccopteryx; species Saccopteryx bilineata. The sequence continues at coordinate 4,341,927 of NC_089500.1, forward strand.
CTAAGAGACGCTGCATTATAATCAGACCGGCCAGCACTGAGAGTCTTTGCATCAGTCACTTAAACACACACGGTCTCCATTTTCTCACCTTAATAGTAAACATCGATGAGTGTGTGTGTGTGTTGGAGCAGCAGGTGTTGGTCAGCTCTGTCACCTCTTCCTTCTATAACCATTCATTGAGAATTTACTGTGGCTAGAACAGTGATAGGGATGTCACGGGTGTACAAAAAAATTCTTGACTTCAGAAAGTTCACCATGCAATTCATGGAAGAGATAGCCGAGAAGGAGATAATTAAAATGTCAGGAGGCTAGAACCAAGGATGGGACTGATCACAGTGTTTTTACTCCATTTATCTTGCACCAAATCCACCTTTGTATGTCCAGGGCCTCCCTCTGGACATGCGTGACACCTCATCCTGTGGTGGCCACGCTGGAATGTAGTCTCAGGGATTAACGATTGTGTCTGGGATGAAAACGTAGTGTGTGAGCCTATGGCAATGGAACTCGCACCTTTTCAATCTGGGAACAGTCCTGTATATCTGAAATTATATCAGGTGCGATTTGATTTTCCCTTTTTGGATAATAGCAACCTATCTGTGAAGTTTACAACTTCTGGTTCTATAGCTTTAGGTTGAGATGGGCAAGTTGGTTCAAATGGATTTCAAGTAGCTCCAGAACCCAATGTCAAAAATTGTGTTAGCTGAGCTTTTGGAGATTAACAATCTGGAATTGTTTATTATTAATACTAAGTGTGATGGCACGTCCTGCCAGTAACTAATTTTTTTCACATCTTCTCTCTGTTCAGTCCTTTATACACTGTATCCTAAACAGCATTTTACAGAATGCTAAAGGAGTCACATCCCTAGGGAAATATCAACAACGTCCAGGTGGTGAGAGTCTTGCCCTGAATATGCAAGCAATATGATAGTTTTGTTTCTATTTGAAATAATTGGGACCTAACCAAATTAGTAGCAATCACAGATGAACAGTTACCTCCTTCCTGCCTCACTTAGCATCTGGGATAAGTTTTTTTGCAAACAAAGTCATCAATTTTCTTTTCCCAACACCCAGTCACCACACCACCCCTGTTTATACCCTTTGCTACCTCCTCTGATTTTTTTTTTTACCCTATTTACCCCCCTTCCCTTTTTTTCCCCTAACATAGGATGTCAGTAAGATTCTAATACTGCCTAACTTTTGCTGTTTTAGTTTCTGGTCCATGCTTTTGAGATTTTGATTGTGTGTATATGTTTAACTTTGTCTCTGATTTTATAAGGCAGACCAAAGTGGAAGGATCATCCTGCACTTCAATTTGTTTGCATAGTTAAAACACTGATGTTATTAATCCATCATGAGGCATTGATTTTGTTATACTAAAACAGATAGCCAGTGGATGTCTTCAGTATGTGGGCTTTGTAAGCTGGACCTATAAAGAAATGTAGTGTATGGTGGAAGGGTCCTGCCTACTCCGCTCGCAGCCAGAGCGCCTCGTTTAGCCAGGCAAATGGGATCCTTTTCTCAGCCTGAAAGGCACATTAATGAGGTCAGGGTCACGGATTCAATTCCACTTCAATTAGCCTTGCCCCATTCCATTGCTCTGGGTGGAATTTCTAAGTGTAGATATCCAGCCGACAAACAAGTCCATGCACGGACCAAAGAGGCAATAATGGGCATGCGCGGGTGGCTCCATGACAGCGTCGCACGGGACAAACGCGATAAGGTAGTGACGAGGCGGTGGCTGAACAATGACCAGACTGGATGGTTTCTGCTTCCCAGAGGATGTCTGAGCACGCTGCCCATGTCTCTCAGGAGATCGATGGCCTGGTCACAATCATAGAAGGCCTCGGGGGACAAAGTGATGAACTCCCATGTCCCTGACAGGGAAGGGCTGTTTGTGCTCATGCTGTGGATGCTGTGGACACAGACCTGTGGCTCTCCATGACCTCTGCTGTTGTCTCAGCTGCAGAGAGCAACACCACTAAGGTTTCACCCCTGCAGGCGGCAGCTTGGGTCCCAGAACTGATTGCTGAGAGAGAAGGGTATAGAAGTGCATGGCCATTTTAGCTCAACTCTGAACCGTTCTGAAGGGCTCGTCTAGCTCCTGAGCAGCCTGTGGGTTCACTGGGGCTGTGGGTCGTCCGGAATGACTTCTCAGTTTCTTGCTCAGTTCAGTTTTGCTCTCCTCCCTCTCTCCCACAGATACAACCCCAAGGGTATTCCATAATGCACGTCCTATGTCCCAGTCCCCACGCAGGTCAGAGGCCTCCTCCTGGGAAACCCGACTGGTTCACAGGCCTCCTCGTGTTCCGTCTGATGTCGGATTGGCCCCATAACTGGCAGGTTCCAGTGTGTAATGAAAACGCATAGCCCCTCTTTGAAAAGTAGAAAGAGTTTCAAGATGCATTGTGGAGGTCTGCACCACACATATGGGGTCTCCTAAGTGATGACACAGGTTCATTCCATGCCGATGGAGTCAGCCCATATATGTTTCCTCTTCTATTTTCTGTCCCTTTTGCTCAATCCACCCACCCCCCTTGCCCAGCCCCTCTTCCTGACAGCTGTCCACCTGCTCTCTGTCTGAGTCTCTCACTATTTTGCTTGTGAACTTTTAAGCTAAATGCATCTTTTCATTTGTTGAAAGAGCTGCTGCTCCTGGAAGAAGGGAACAGGTGTCACCTTTCAGGACAGCTCAGCTAGGGTCAACTCAGGTGACTGTGTCCCAAGGGCTGTCAGTCAGCAAACTGAGCTATAACCCGGCCATGAAAGTGAACTGAGGAGAAACACACGCTCCTGCAGAGCCCACCTGGAAATCTCCGCAACAGAGAAACAGAAGCAATAGCGTCTCATAAGGAACAGCCAAGCACACAGCTGGGCCAGGGGACTACCTTGTCTCTGAGGGCATGTTGCATGGCAGACCCACACAGCACAGGACGCTGGACAGAAAGAGATGAGAAGATGAATCTGAGAGGCACCCATGTAGAAAAACAAACCTGACACTTCACTTGGTGGAGACACGCTTGGGATCTGGAAGGCTTTCAAAGAAACGGATGGGCAGCAGCTTGCGAAGAACATGCAGATAAATGTGCCCCAGGGGCCACGGCAGCGATGCTGTTCAAGTAGGTGATATTCTGCCTCCCAAACCAGTGCAGTGCCTGTTGCGGTGCGATTCCCCCCTGCTTCAGTCTGTTCCGTCCCTCTCCCTACAGCAGCCTCCCCCGTCGCTCAGGACTAGGTTATTACAAGCAGTAGCTTCACCAAAGCCACTGTCATGAGGGTGTGACACACAGAGGGGGACATGAGCTCGCAGGGCAATCTCAACTAGAACATGTGAGGACAAAGTCCTTGCAGGCAAGAACCATGTAAACTCTGGTGTGGAAGGCTAGCTGCGGCCCAGGTAACAGGAAGGGCGCCCTTCAGTCACCCCATGTCCGCGATGTTGCCGTCATGTGCGAGCCTCTGCGCGGATGTTGCGACCTCAGAGGGACGAGAAAGGGGCTTGGTGAGGGAGCTGGGACAGGCTGGTTGTCACCCCTACCCTGCCCTCTGACACACACAAGAGATATGCAGAACGCCGCATCTCCAGGACTTCAGGAGGGGACTGCGTTCTGAAATACACTCATTGCAGGTGTGACAGGTTAGCTGAGGTCATGCTGGAGTGTGGTGGGGTGCCTATCCAATAGGGTCGTCCTGGTGAAAAGGGGAGCTGTGGATACAGAGACACACACAAGAGAAGGCCGTGTGGACATGGAGGCAGACACCAGGGAGCGCCAGGGAGGGCTGGCGGACCCCCAGAGGCACGGGGATGAGGAGAGGCCCGGGGCCAATTTTCCTGCAGAAGGAACCTGCCTGGCTGACACCGTGATTTTGCACAGGAGCCCCCAGAAAATAAAGTCCCATTATGTAAGCCACCCCGCCGGGGTATGTGGTGAAGGCAGCCTCAGTCAGGTCCCACAGAACTTGACCCTTGTCCTGGGGGACACAGACATCCATGCCTGAGACACGAAACAGGGATATGGCCCACAAGGGAGAACAAGCAAACCCACGCACTGTTTTGAAGGCCTGGGTGGGGGAGGGCGGGTCACAGACCAGAAGAGTCCCCACACACGTAAAAAAAAGGTGACATTTAAACTCAACCTTGAAGCAATAGGTAGAATTATGGGCAAGAGAGTCCAGAAGGCGTGTGGTGTGGAGGGGGGTTCTTGGCTCCAGGAAGACATTAGGGACAGGGAGAGAACAAAAACGTGTCTCTCGGCTGAGGAAGGTGATCCCCAGAGGAAAATGGGGGCCGCTCTGTGAGGGCCCCAGGATGTCAGGCAACCACGTTACTCTGATGAACTCTTGAGAGACTCCATCTTCAACTAGAGGCACCTTCTGGTGTACTGGGGAGGTGGTTAGGTCTTTCACGCATGGATTGTGGGGCACAGTCCAGCCCAGCACTTGTTCTTTTTCTGAAAACACATCAGTGTTGTGATACTTAGGAAATGTCAGTCCAACCCCGTCATGGCTGTGCTTGGCCACTGGACCTTTTCTCTGTCCTTCCTGATCCTCCCGGCGGTCCCACTCCTGTGCCCTGGCATGTGAGGACAGAGCCCTGTCATAGCATCCACAGTGCACAGGGCTCCTTGGGGGACATGGACCGTGTGGACCTTCTCCTTGCATCAGGTACACAGGCTCATCTGGCTTGCTTCCAGGCTCAGTGTGTTGCTCCTTGTCATTGTGTGAGTCAGGCATCTGGAGAAACGGGGGCCCACAGACTTGGGACTTGTACGGGGGAGTCCCTGAGAGTCTCCCTGCAGCCTGGTGCCTGCAGAGCCTCAGCGCCCGGGAACAGGGGGACAGCCGGCAGGTGAGGACTTCAGAAAGAGCAGGAGTGGGGGTGTGCAGGCCCCTACGGGAGACTAGAAAGAGAGAAGGGAAAATACGAAGAGGGGTGGAGAAGGAGGGCTCTTCCATTCTCCTTGCATTCTGCTTTGGGATGGGTCAAAGCAGGGATTGATTTGGAGTTCCGAAAGCTACGGAAGAGGAGAAAGGCTTCTCCGCCAGCATTTCTCTGTCTGGGATTTGTGTGCAAAGAAACAAAGCAGCGGCCCGATGAAAAGTATTGTGCGAATGAGTATTCTATATTCGCCAAGGAGAGTTCTAAGATATTTGTACAGTCACATATGCCTCAGCGAGGAGGAAAGAACTACAGATCCAACAGTGGCTCATTTTGGCGAAAACAGCTAGTTAAGAGGCTCCAAGCCTGCCGAAGGCGTTCGTCCAGTGTGCCCCCACGTGTGCCCGTGCTCAGTGCTAGAAGAACTATTCCCCTGGGAGATCCAACAGCTGCCAAAGGTAGCCATTCCACGACTTTGCTGCATGGCTGGAATAAGAGCTAGCGATGTGTTCAGTGTTCCCGGTTAGCGTCACAGCGTGGCTAGGGTACGGGAGGCCAGGAGGGGGACAGATGACGAATAAGGCGGAATTCAAAACCTGAACGAAAGGGAAAGGAGGGACTCACCACCTGCTCAGACCTCCACATTTAGAATCAAGAAGGAAGTTCACGGGCTCCTACGCATGGGTGTGGCTAATGTTTCACGTGTTGGTGACACTCACACTGGTGTTTTGTGTCATAGGCTAAGGAGGATGGCGTGGTCCGTCCGGAGGGAAGCGGTGAACCCCGTGCTGCGGGGGCGGAAGCGGGGGGCGGGGGGTAGGGTGTGGGAGTAAAAAGGAGGAGCCTGCAGACTCCCCGGTATCCTAGTGGCTTGGAGGACAGCAGGCAGCCACTGCCACCCTCAGGAAGAGAGGGACGCCGGCTGTTCCTTCTGCCCCGCACAGACGCTCCTCACCTGCCAAATGCATGAGGAAAACTGGGCATTTCCCGGGGAGGGAGACGCGCCCCCAACCCCAGGCTGCTGAGCCGGGAAAGGCGTGCAGGGCTGGATCACGTGGCAGGGGCCGCCCTCACCGAGTCCCACGGGCAGGGCAGCATACACCCCAGAAGTGGCCTCGTGCTCTGGAGGCCAGAGGTCCGAGATGATGTTGTCGTCAGGGCTGGCTCTTGCTCAGGGCTGTGAGAGACACTGTGCTGCAGGTTCACCCCTCAGTTTATAGACGACCATCTTCACGTCCACGTGGCATCTTTCCTGTGCACCTGCCTGTGTCCAGACTTCCCTTTCTGATTAGGATACTGGTCATGTTGGACGCGGGACCCTGAACTGAATGAAAGACCTCATTTTAACATGGTTCCCTCTGTAAAGACTCTGTTTCTCAATAAGATGACACCCTGGGGGTTAGGATGTCAACATATGATTAGGGGTCAGGGAAATGATTCAATCCCTAGCAGGGGACCTAATGAGTGCGTTAAACAAAATCCATCTCCTCACCTTTGGGACCTTCCAACATTCGCCTAACCTCTGCCGACTCCCTGTGCACTGTCTGGTGCGGGACAGTCTACCAGCCAGCCCTGCCTAGTCCCCCCTTAGGCCGTGGGCAACACTCCTCACACGCCTGCCTGAGCCACGCCTCCTCGGGCCACAGGTGGTCTGTGTGGCCTCTTTCTCAAGCACCTGACCTTCTATGCCTAAATAGTAAGTCACTTGTACCCACTGTAATTGGGTGCAAAGCAGCAGAGCCCTTGGATTCCAATTTCTCTGAGAAATTGTAGATTCTAGACTCAGACACGAGTCCACAGGACCAAGGGGGGGAAGCAATTTTATTTTGTTGGGCTGCAAATGAATTGAAATTAGTTCTTTTTGAGAAAGGGGGAGAAGGACATGTTGTTAATTCACTGTGAAAGGTAGGGTCAAGTATTGAGATGTGCCAAGGACCTAATTAGGTACAAAATGGAGCGACATATCCTCCTAGAAATGTTCTCTAATCCGCCAAATTCCTTTCTTCGACAGGACCCAAGGGGATAGGATGTCTCTGCGAGCTCAGAGTCACTGCTTTCAATGTATTCCACATGTGCCCGGCCATGCCCAGCTCTGTCTGTGCCTTAGGACACCCCCAGGTGGCTTTACAGGTGACTACTCTGTCCCCCACAGAAACACAGACAGCTGGTTAACATTTAGGAAAATTATATCTTCTACAAGTTAATATTGTGGTTGTCTGTAATTAACCTGATCTGCATTGATGAATAAGAAAATCCACAGAATTGCTAAAACAGTGGCTCTTGCAGACTCTTGTGTGAAAATGGTATAATGATCACAAAAATATAAAGTGCCCAAATAAAAGTATTTTAAGATTGTACTGGCTGGGGGCTTGAAAAAAAGATTCAAGAGAAAAAGGTAGGAGAAACCATACTTTCTCTGTCTAAAGAACACATGAAGCTTTCACCTCTGAGAGACGTCTCAAGGGCACAGGGGGAAAGTGACAGGCAGCATCGTTCCTGAAGGACTGGTTGGTTAACTCCACAGACACCTGCATCCACTCTGGGAGGATTGACGGCTTTAGAACCTAATCCGAGGGGAATGAGACAGTGCTATGCTTCAAATGCGTTCACCCACATGGCTGCTGTACCATGGAAGCATTTAGTTGTGCATAAACAAGTCTGGGTATGCTGTGTGCAGACAAGGGGGTTTGAAAATTAACTCTGCAAAGCAGAGTAAGAAAGGAAACCAGATTGTGTGGCACCTCTTTTAGGGGTCCGTGCTTTATGGTTTTCTTGGCAGGGACCCTAATGAAGAGAAAACATGGTAAGTTAGAAAACTCAGCCGGTGCCTACGCATTCTTGTCCCACCCACACAGAACATAGTTGGAAGTAGCCGCAGACATGGTCATATCATCAGAGCCTTTCAAGTACCCTTGGAAGATATCCCCTAAATTCCTATTACAGTTGACATTTGTCACTGAGCAGTGACAAAACAAGATGGTCAGCATGCAATGGTATCATTTGCGTAGATTAAAAAACAACACTTTTACAAAAGTTAGAAAACTCTATTCACAAAATATATTATTTCATGTTTAAACTATGTGTGGTATTATCTCTGTGCATTTGTTATAAAATGTGAAAAACAAAATGGCAGAAACCCATTGGGTGCCGTCCTGGAAACTGCTTGGCGTTGCTCACGGGAAACAGGCAGTAAGTCACTTCTACATGGGGTTGAGCAGAAATCGTGAAGCGTCTCCGTCAAGGAGGAAGGGTAGGGTGAAAGTGAAGAGTGTAGACACATACATTACACACAAAGACGCCTACATTGTCACACCATGTTCCAATGTCACTTGACAGCACAAGGAACGTTGTGCGTGTGACCAAGGGGGGGGAAGCAAATCTACCCAACAAAGGGCTGCAAATGAATTGCAATTAGTTCTTTTTGAGAAAGGGGGAGAAGGACATGTTGTTAATTCACTGTGAAAGGTAGGGTCAAGTATTGAGATGTGGCAAGGACCTAATTAGGTACAAAATGGAGCGACATATCCTCCTAGAAACGTTCTCTAATCCGCCAAATTCCTTTCTTCAATGGCAGGCATAGGTCTAAAGAAATACTATGTTAGCCTTATATTCACTTTTCCTCCAGTGTAGCCAGACAACAAAGATCTCTAAGGACAGAATGTGACAGATTGACTCTGTGTCCCCGAAAACACACATTTCAACCTTATAACGCTGGCTATGCAGGTAGGTAGAAAAAGAAAATAGTTTGAACTATGCAAGAGAAGTATAAAAAAAAATAGTTATCTGTGAGGATATTGTTGATTGATTCACTGCTCTTCATTTTGTAGAAAGTAAGGAAGAAATTATGAAAGGCATTTTGACCAAACAAGCAGAGGAATAAAGCAATGGTTTAATGAGTGCAGGTGAATAATCTATGGTCTCATTAAAAAGCAGACTGGGGTTCAATGGGTCTGGGGTGGGCCCAGGTCTCAGCAGGTCTAACAAGAACCTGATGTGATGACGCTATGCCAGTGCTCCTTGAACCCCACTTTGAAGAGGAGTAGATCAGTGGAGGTCACTGATTCTCAAGTTGGGTTGTACATCTTCAGAAGTCATCTCTTAACCCCATCTTCGAGATGCAACTTCCACTGGTATGGGCTGCAAGCCAGGGGATCAAGGTGTTCCAACCATACCATGTGATTCTATGTGTGGCAAAGTTGGAAATCCATGGGTGTAGATAATATCATACTTTTTAGAAAATTACAAGGGTTATTTTTCATGGAAGAGAGTTCCAGAAGCTATTTTATTTTTTCTAGTGGACAACTGAACCATTATACTTTCAAATATTTATTTCACGTCTTTGCTTTCTGGTTTGAGTGTCCCCTTGAACTCTATCAGGAGTTCAAACTGTCACTGAACTCTGGTTTTGCTGATGATGTAACAGGTCATTTCAGGTTAGAAGTCACACCTCCTGAAACATGTCGCAGGAAATCCTAGCAGTAAAGTACCCAACAGTTGACTGGTAGAGAAGGTCACGGCTACACTTGAGGGAAGGGATAGGCAGTTTCTAGGGGGAAAGAATAAGCCTAATTTTTATTACCAATCGTCCATTACTCTGAACAAGGCAAGAGCAGAAAAATAATATGAATTCTTGGATTAGCATTTTATAGGACTCTGAAAGCCCTAAGGGATTCAAGACAGCACAGTAACTACTCTTCCTATCGATCTGCAGAGAACAGCCTCTTTAGTCCTTTAGATTGTGAATCTCTCGTTAAAAAAAAAAAAAAAACTCATTGCATTAAAACTTGAAAAATGCAGTGGTCTGGTAAAAAATTCTGAGGACCTTAGTTATTTCAAGTGCGAATGGCCCCATGCCAGGGCAGAGATGTTTTGTTATCTACAGAGACATTGGGGAACTAAATAATAAAGGTATTTACACTATCCAAACACAAATTGTAAAGCATGGTCCAAGGAGAGGAGGGGAAATGTAACAACGAAAAGGAGAAACAAGATAGAAGAAAGAAGCAGAAGTCAATTATTGAGATTTCTCCTTGTGGGCTGAAATATATGCCTCGTCTAACCCTCCTAGTGTGCCTTGGAGGTGGGCTTTAATTACACCGGTTTCATAGGCGATGAAACCATTATGCCACCTTGCCCACCAGTAAGTGGCTGAGCTCTGCTGGCTCACCACTCTGTGAAGGAGAACATAGGAAGGTGTGTGGTCCAGTCGGGGTTCAGCCCAAGATAGAGAACCAGTGACAGACATATATTAAGAGATCTACTGCAAGGAACTGGTTGATACGGTGAGGAAGGAAGCTTTGTCGGCATGTCTGAAATCCGGAGGGCAGGCTGCCTGGGCAGACAGGCTAGGGATACGCTGGCGGGAGGGGACACTATAGACCACAGGCAGAACTCCTTCTGGGAAGGTCAGCTCTCCCAATGATGGATGACCCTCCCCCCCAGATGCTCTAGTAGGATCACCTCTCTGACATGAAGTCGGTGGCTCATGGACTTTAAGTGGGTCTACAGAATGCCTGCATAGCAGTCCCTCGATTATGGATGGACTGACTGACCGGGGTCTGTCGCCGGGATAAGTGGAGCCATAAAATGGACCATCGTGGTGTGTTTGCATGTGGAGACAGGAGCTGGGATGGGGTAGGGGTGAAAAGAAGCCATGTTAAAAACTAGGAATAGAGAAATAGAAAGCGGTAAATGAAAGAGAAAAGAATATTGAAAAAAAAAAAAGAAACGGTTGGAAAAAAGGGAATGTGTTACTGGACCCAGATAAACAAGGCGTAGTCAAAGTAGGGGGATGCGGGGAAGAAAGAGTTCCTTCCTATCAGAGCTGGACCGAGCCTCCGGGCAGTGCCCTGAGGATATTATTCCCTCGCTGGTCAGTGGCCGGACCCTTCCCAGGATGTAGTTCAAGATGGAAGTTCTCTCAACACTGAAATGCAATATATGCATGAGATTTAAACTCAGCTCAAACAGTTGGAGAAGCTCCACTTTGGAGGGGTGTGATGGTTAATTTTATGTGTCAACTTGACTGGCCAGAGCAATGCCTGGGCAGCGGCTGCATGGCATTTCTGGGTGTGTCTGTGAGGGTGCTTCCCAACCCAGGAGGTGAGCGTTTGAGTCGGTGAAGTTGATTACACAAAGCGGTAATTATATTGATAATGGATTCTGCTGGGCGTTTTTGAATGTTTCTTTTTTATCCTTTGTCTTTTTCACCCTGTAATATTGTAACATTTTATATTAGTCAAGTTAAAGGAAGAGGTATATTAGTCCCTAGACTTAGTGTTCAAAAACTTAGGTCTAGCAGGGTGGTCAGTGTGTCAATTACAGGATAAAAATTATTCAAATCCCCCTTTTCCTAAAAGCTCGGCTGAAGATCAAAGGCCTTTCTCACTGGCTTTCAGCACATTGATGGTTAAATTCAGAAAACGCATCCTTCTAGCTAAAAACTGACCAAACCTATCGAAGAGCTCTCCCACACAGCATGGCTCTTTGTCCCTGGCATCTCTCAAAGACAGAGTAATAACAAAGTGGCATTTCATAGAGAAATAATTTGAATCACACAGAATAAATATGACAAATAGTGGTATATTGGAGCACAGGGGGTCCTCGTGTTTAGGACAGTCTTGACAGACAACATTGTGAGTTTATGACGCTCACTCCCAGAAAAACTTAAAAAAATTGAGATGTGAGTGTTTTGGCTTACACTGTTAGTGTCATACTTACAGAATAGCCTGGAACAATTCTTTAAGAAGGTAGAGAGGCTGCAGCAGATCCTATACCCTGTATATCAGCTGCTTCTCTAGATAAAACACCTGTTGTGCAAGTAGAATCATCTCCAGCGTCTCCTGCATGTTCCTTAGGCAATCCTGATTCACCTGACCCAGTTCTCTCCAGCACCTTCTGCAGGTTCTCCTGCCTCTCCAGCTCCCTCCTCCCAATGGGTCCCCCTCTCTCAACAATGCCCCCTCCAGGGTGCAAGCCAACGACAGGAATAAAGGTAAGAATTTTTTTTGTCATCTTTTTTGTTACTATAGTAGAGTGTACAGTGCAGTATATTTGTGTCCCTTTCCTTTTTCTGTGGCTTAGTTGTGTTTTTATGTTCTAGATTATGATTTCACAACTGTGTTAGAATAGGTAAGCGACTAAGGCTAGCATGTGTTTCAACCTACACCAAAATTCGGGTTACGTCACTGACATAGGAATGGAGCTGTGTCGTAGCCCAAAGGACCCCCTGTATTGTTTACATGCTTGTTTTTATATTTTATTTTATGTGATTTGGTCTTTGTGATTTAGTTCTGTGGCTGCTTAGCCAATTAGAAATGAGAAAGTTAGGACTTAAAAATTATTACTCACCTGAAGAAATCACTGACTTATTATGATACTATAGGCAACCTAACTGGTAATAAATGAGTGAAAACATTTACAGAACTTTAGTTACTCAATTATCACGGACACCCTGTACTGAATAAATATGCCATCCTCCTATAGCAAGGGGTTTTTGTGATTTTTGTCTATTCTTTGCTTTAGTTCTATGTAACTGTTTAAAAATTGAGTCAATATTACAGTCAATTCACTCAAATACAATTTCATTTATTTGTTAATGGCACATTAATTTCTTTCTTTTTTTTTTTTTTTTGGTATTTTTCTGAAGCTGGAAATGGGGAGAGACAGTCAGACAGACTCCCGTATGCACCTGAATGGGATCCACCCGGCACGCCCACCAGGGGGCGACGCTCTGCCCACCAGGGGGCTATGCTCTGCCCCTCCGGGGCATCGCTCTGTTGCGACCAGAGCCACTCTAGCGCCTGGGGCAGAGGCCAAGGAGCCATCCCCAGCGCCTGGGCCATCTTTGGGCACATTAATTTCTAATCCACTTTTTAAAATTCATTTGCCATGACCAAGACTACTGAAACTTTCAAGGAACAAGCGTCCTAACAGGTGTGGCAGTGCGTGTCTCACTGTGGCTTTTTGGATCCCATTCCTGCCTGTCCATCATGGTCTTCAGGGTTATCGGGTTCTACCTGGTCTATGTCTTCACCCAAAATTCATATCTCAACTCTTTGCCACTGAATTATTCACTTTAAAATGGTTGATTTTAAGTTGTGTAAATCTCACTCTCATTAAAAGAAAAAATGCATCTCTATTACTGCATGCAGAACATTTAGATCCAATAAGTGAATCAAACTTGAATTCCGAAAGACACTGAAGCACGTCAGAGGTCGGAATCCATGGATCCAGGGCTCGGACTGTGGGTAGAATCCACATTGCCTCCGCACCCTTGTTTGATTTTCCAAAGGTTGTGATAACAGACTCCCTTGCAAATCTTAGTTCTGTGTAATAATAGGACACCGAAATTACTGTGTGCTTTTGTTTTGGGGTGACGTAATGCAGGGGATGACTAAGCCTTTCATTTGCTTAGTCTTAAATATGCCAACTCATATAGCTATAACTTATAAACTCTAATGTCCTATTCAAATACAATGTAACCCTTATGACCATGGTGAAGAGGGTATTTGGTAAGGAAAAACACTGTCTGGGCTCATAGTCATGGATTCTGTACATTATATGAGATGACATATAGACTTACATGAAAAGCATTCATTCATTCATTTAAATGGGTTGTCAGTTGCCTTGTTATTTCAGAGACAGCGGAATATAATAGTGAGAGAGAACACGAGGTTAAAACTCAAAGACTTCGCTTTCAGTCTCAGCAATGCCTCTCACTTAACTGGAGGACTGCAACATCTGACATGGTCATTGAGCTTCAGTTTCTTCATTGAGTTACTAGGTTTCATAAAATGTGAAGCACTATTGAAAAGCATATAATCATTGCCTTTGAAGACAAAGTTATAGTTGCCTGTATTTTCAACAATTATACATAAGTCATGGGATTTGCAAATGATAGACAACAGAAATTAGAAATAAAAGAAAAAAAACTTTCTTAAATAATGTCATAATCTTTTTATAGCTTATTCAGAGTTAAATATCCTTCACATTTTTTAGCTACAGAATAAATTTATTTGTGCATCCACATAAATAGAATCCAATGTAACTGTAGTAATCATCCTCTGTCTTTTCTTTTAAATTTTATTTTATTGTGGTAAAAAAATTAATTCACTTTTTAGATGAATAAAGTGAAGATGGGATTTATCTCTCCAGTTTTAACTAAACAGCAAAGCAAATCAGTGTATGTTAACATCCATAAGGAATTACCGTTAGGTTTAGTTTTTCTTTTATATTTTCTGTTTATCTTGAAAATACTGCCACCACACATCCAACTAATTTAGGGGATGCCTCTACAAATAAAAAAAATGACATAAAAATACATTAAAGCCTTGAGGATTTTTGAATTCACACAACTTTATTCAAACTCCTTATATATGTGTGTGTGTATGTTTGAATGTTGATGGTATGCTCTCATCATTTCCATATAAAAAATGCCTAGCACTGTATTTAATTTTGGACCATTATACCCACTGTAACTGAACAGCATGTTCACATAAATATTCTGTGGCTGTCATTTAGACACATAGAAAATTTTACCCTCAGTTAGGGTTTTCTCCCCTCTGGTAATGCAGGAAAAAAAAATAGTGTTGAAATACAATTCCAACTTAAAATCTCAGAAATAACACCCCAAAGACCTGCTTCACTTACCTTACATTGGAGAAGTTTTAGATAGTTAATGTCTATTTATGTGGTAATTTCTGTTCAATATGCGTCTACTTTTTCTTTTTTCTCCTGGATTCCACTTTCACCTGATAAAACCCATCATTAAAGTCCTGAGTACAAATGATCCTCATGAATAGTGCTGGACTGATCAATAAAGTGTTCAAGTTTGTCTTAAGCGGAATGCTTAAGAGTTCATGAATTAAAATGAGATGAGAGAATATTTGTGTATACCAGGACATTTCTTTTATGTTAGTGACTTTTGGGGAGGACTGGCCTCTCTTTGGGCAAGAAGGTTCTGTCTTCTCTGCTCTCTGCTAGCGCCATCTGAGAAGTTACAGAAATAGGAAAGTTGGTAAAAAAAATAATCCATGGCAATGTGCCCACCCTAAGTCATTGAACTCAAATGTTTCAACTACACCATATATTAAATTGGGGAGGGGGGGAGAAGCCAGCCACAATTATAACATAAAGAAATAATGAGACAAAGAAAATGGAGAGCAAAAACAAGAATACTTTGAAATTTATATAGTCAGTTTTTTATTTTATTTTTTAAAAATTTTTATTTATTCATTTTAGAGAAGAGAGACAGAGAGAGAGAAAGAGAGAGAGAGAAGGGGGGAGGACCAGGAAGCATCAGCTCTCATATGTGCCTTGACCGGGCAAGCCCAGGGATTTGAATCAGCAACTTCAGCATTCCAGGTCAATGCTTGATCCACTGCACCACCACAGGTCAGGCAGTCAGTTTTTTATTTTAAAATGATTTATTGAGCACCTACTATGTCCCAAGCAACCCCCCCCCCTTTACTGGGAATATAGCAGCAATATAGTCCTCTCACTGTACAGGAATACAAAGCAGTCTACACTTATGTAAATAAATAAGATGACCTAAAAGGTGGAAATGTTGAAGAACCACAAAGCACTCTGATAGAGAGAGACTGGAGAGAGGGGATTGGTTAGGAGGTCAGCAGGCACTGTTTGGTGGAGGGAGGGGGGTAATTAAGCTGAGACCTGAATGAGTTATGGGGCAGCCACTAACTGTGTGCGTGGGCAGGACGGTTTCCTAGGCGCAGGGAACATGTGACCCAAGCTGCTCAGTCAGGAACTGGTGTTTGGATGAATGGAAGGCCTGAGTTCCTGGAGACTAGTGTGTTGGACAAATATCAGGTCCTTGAACTTGGCAGGAGCCATGAACGTTGGGGACTGCAGGTCATGCTGACATGACTAGGTGAATGAAATTGCCAGAAACTATGAAAAGGGCCTGAGTCTACCCTCAGAGGTGACAACAGACAGCTGTGAGCTGGGCTGGGACATAATTCTAATACGCAGGGTAGCGTGGGGATAAATGGTGATGAGGGGAGACTTGACTTTGGGGGGGTGCACACATAGTGCAGTGTCCAGACGCTGCATTATAGCATTGTACATCTGAAACCCGTGTGATTTTATTCACCAGTGTCACCCCAGTAAATATAGTTATTTTTTTAAAAGAAAACATGCAGCCACAGCTAAGCAGTACTCTGTTAGATTTTATTAAATTATCTCTTTGATTTTTTTTATTTTGCAAAGAATAAGGATCATGGACCTTAGGTCAACATCATGAAAGATATGTTTTCAAATTATTCACTATTTCTTTTCTTTATTTAGGACATATTTCCTATTTTTCAAAACCTTAAGACACTTTGGGGATTTTTTTTTTATCTGGTTTATTTTATTACTATTATTTTTTTTTGGAATAATTTTTTTTTATTAAATTTAATGCAGTGACATTGATAAATCAGGGTACATATGTTGAGAGAAAATATCTCTAGATTATTTTGACATTTGATTCTGCTGTATACCCCTCCAGCAAAGTTAAATTGTCTTCTGTCACCTTCTATCTGGTTTTCTTTGTGCCCCTCCCCTCCCCTAACCCCTCTCTCCTTCTTCACCCCATCTCCCCTCCCCCAACCCCCCCGCCCCTGTTGCCATCACATTCTTGTTCATGTCTCTGAGTCTCATTTTTATGTCCCTTCTATGTATGGATTCATCTCAGTTGTTTTTTTTTTTTCTGATTTACGTATTTCACTCCGTATAATGTTGTCAAGGTCCATCCATGTTATTGTAAATGATCCGATGTCATCATTTCTTATGGCTGAGTAGTATTCCATAGTATATATGTACCAAAGTTTTTTAATCCACTCGTCCTCTAACGGACACTTGGGCTGTTTCCAGATCTTCGCTATTGTGAACAATGCTGCCACAAACATGCGGGTGCATTTCTCCTTTTCGAGCCGTTCTATGGTGTCCTTGGGGTATATTCCTAAAAGTGGGATAGCTGGGTCAAAAAGCAGTTCGATTTTCAGTTTTTTGAGGAATCTCCATACTGTTTTCCACAGTGGCTGCACAAGTCTGCATTCCCACCAGCAGTGCAGGAGGGTTCTCTTTTCTCCACATCCTCGCCAGCACTTATTCTGTGTTGTTTTGTTGATAAGCGCCATTCTGACTGGTGTAAGGTGATATCTCATTGTGGTTTTAATTTGCATTTCTCTAATGATTAGTGATGTTGAGCATTTTTTCATATGCCTATTGGCCATCTGTATGTCCTCTTTGGAGAAGTGTCTATTCATCTCTTTTGCCCATTTTTGGACTGGGTTGTTTGTCTTCCTGGTGTTGAGTTTTACAAGTTCTTTATAAATTTTGGTTATTAACCCCTTATCAGACGTATTGTCAAATATGTTCTCCCATTGTGTAGTTTGTCTTTTTATTCTGTTCTTGTTGTCTTTAGCTGTGCAAAAGCTTTTTAGTTTGATATAGTCCCATTTGTTTATCCTGTCTTTTATTTCACTTCCCCGTGGAGATAAATCAGCAAATATATTGCTCCGAGAGATGTCAGAGAGCTTACTGCCTATGTTTTCTTCTAAGATGCTTATGGTTTCACGGCCTACATTCAAGTCTTTTATCCATTTTGAGTTTATTTTTGTGAGTGGTGTAAGCTGGTGATCTAGTTTCATTTTTTTGCAGGTAGCTGTCCAATTTTCCCAACACCATTTGTTAAAGAGGCTGTCTTTACTCCATTGTATTTCCTTACCTCCTTTGTCAAGTATCAGTTGTCCATAGAACTGTGGGTTTATTTCTGGGTTCTCTGTTCTGTTCCATTGATCTATATGCCTGTTCTTATGCCAGTACCAGGCTGTTTTGAGTACAATGGCCTTGTAGTATAACTTGATATCAGGAAGTGTGATACCTCCCACTTTATTCTTCTTTTTTAAGATTGCTGAGGCTATTTGTGTCCTTTTTTGGTTCCATATAAATTTTTGAAATATGTGTTCTATATCTTTGAAGTATGCCATTGGTATTTTAATTGGTATTGCATTGAATTTATAAATTGCTTTGGGTAATATAGACATTTTAATGATGTTTATTCTTCCTAACCATGAGCACGGTATATGCTTCCACTTGTTTGTATCTTCCTTGATTTCTTTTATCAATGTTTTGTAATTTTCCGAGTACAAGTCTTTAGTCTCCTTGGTTAAGTTTACTCCTAGGTACTTTATTTTTTTGGTTGTAATTGTGAAGGAAATTGTTTCCTTAATTTCTCTTTCTGACTGTTCATTGTTGGTGTATAAAAATGCTTCTGATTTCTGAGTATTGATTTTATATCCTGCCACTTTGCTGAATTTATTTATCAGGTCCAGTAGTTTTTTGACTGAGACTTTAGGGTTTTCTATATACAATATCATATCATCTGCAAATAATGATAGTTTTACTTCTTCTTTTCCAACTTGAATGCCTTTTATTTCTTCTTCTTGTCTGATTGCTGTGGCTAGGACTTCCAGGACTATGTTAAATAAGAGTGGTGAAAGGGGTCACCCCTGCCTTGTTCCTGATCTTAAGGGTATTGCTTTTAATTTTTTCCCATTGAGTATGATGTTGGCTGTGGGTTTCTCATAGATGGCTTTTATCATGTTGAGGTATGTTCCCTGAATTCCCACTTTGCTGAGAGTTTTGATCGTGAATGGGTGCTGGATTTTATCAAATGCTTTTTCTGCATCTATTGAAATTATCATATGGTTTTTCTCCTTCTTTTTGTTTATGTGATGAATCACATTGATTGATTTACGAATATTGTACCAGCCTTGCCTCCCCAGAATAAATCCCACTTGATCATGGTGTGTGATTTTTTCCATATATTGTTGGATCCGGTTTGCTAATATTTTGTTGAGGATTTTAGCATCTATATTCATCAGAGATATTGGCCTATAATTTTCTTTCTTTGTGTGGTCTTTGCCTGGTTTTGGAATCAGAATTATGCTCGCCTCATAAAAGGAGTTTGGAAGTCTTCCTTCCTCTTGAATTTTTTGAAATAGTTTGAGAAGGATAGGAGTTAGTTCTTCTTTGAATATTTGGTAGAATTCCGTTGTGAAGCCACCGGGCCCCGGACTTTTCTTTGTTGGGAGTTTTTTGATAACTGTTTCGATCTCCTTTGGTGTAATCGGTCTGTTTAAGTTTTCTGATTCTTCCAGATTGATTTTTGGAAGATTGTATGTTTCAAGGAATTTGTCCATTTCATCTAGGTTGTCTAGTTTTTTGGCATACAGTTCTTCATAGTATTTTCTTACAATATTTTGTATTTCTGTTGTGTCTGTTGTTATTTCTCCTCTCTCATTTCTAATTTTATTTATT
Organism: Saccopteryx bilineata; assembly: GCF_036850765.1. Lineage (NCBI taxonomy): Eukaryota > Metazoa > Chordata > Mammalia > Chiroptera > Emballonuridae > Saccopteryx > Saccopteryx bilineata. The sequence continues at coordinate 4,361,128 of NC_089500.1, forward strand.
TGAGTCCTCTCTCTCTTTTTCTTGGTGAGTCTACTTAAAGGTTCATCAATCTTATTTACCTTTTCAAAGAACCAGCTCCTAGTTTCATTGATCCTCTGTATTGTTTCTTTAGCCTCTATGTCATTTATTTCTGCTCTGATCTTTATTATTTCCTTCCTTCTACTACATTTGGGCTTTACTTGCTGTTCTTTTTCTAATTCTTTTAGATGCAGGGTTAAGTTGTTTATTTGAGCTTTTTCTAGCTTCTGAAAGTGTGCCTGTAGTGCTATGAACTTCCCTCTCAGCACTGCTTTCGCTGTGTCCCATAAATTTTGAGTTGTTGTATGCTCATTGTCATTCGTTTCTAGGAATTTCTTTATTTCTTCTTTGATCTCATTCTTAATCCATTCATTATTTAACACCCTGCTATTTAGTTTCCATGTGTTTGAGAATTTTTGAGCTTTTCTGCTGTGATTCATTTCTAGTTTCATGCCGTTGTGATCGGAGAAAGTGCTTGATATGATTTCAGTCTTCTTAAATTTGTTGAGAGCACTTTTGTGACCTAACATGTGGTCTATCCTAGAGAATGTACCATGAGCACTTGAAAAGAATGTATATTCTGCTGCTTTAGGGTGAAAGGTTCTGAAGATACCTATTAAATCGAGTTGATCTAGTGTTTCCAATAAGTCTGCTGTTTCTTTGTTAATTTTCTTTCTTGAGGATCTATCTAGTGATGTTAGTGGGGTATTGAAATCCCCTACTATTATAGTATTGCTGTTGATCTCGCACTTTAAATCCATCAAAGTCTGTTTTATATATTTGGGTGCTCCTATATTAGGTGCATAGATATTTATAATAGTTATATTTTCCTGTTGGATTACTCCCTTTATCATTATGTAGTGGCCTTCTTTATGTCTTACTATATCCTTTGTTTTAAAGTCCAATTTGTCGGATATAAGTATTGCTACCCCAGCTTTTTTTTCATTTCCATTTGCATGAAACGTTTTTTTCCATCCTTTTACCTTCAATCTGTGTGTGTCTTTTGTTCTAAGGTGTGTCTCTTGTAGACAACATATGTATGGGTCCTGTTTTCTTATCCACGCAGCTACCCTATGTCTTTTGATTGGATCATTTAATCCATTTACATTTAAGGTTATTATTGATATATAGTTGTTTATTGCCATTTTCTTCTTTAAAGGTGTATTCCTTTTTTTTTTTTTTTTTCTGTATTCTTTTCCCACTTTATCTGTTTACACCAGGCCCCTTAATATTTTCTGCAGCATTGGTTTGGTTGTAATGAATTCCTTGAGTTGTTTTTTGTCTGGGAAGCTTTTTATTTCTCCTTCGATTTTAAACGATAGCCTTGCTGGATAAAGTAGTCTTGGTTGTAGGTTCTTGTTCTGCATCACTTTGAATATTTCTTGCCATTCCCTTCTGGCCTCAAGTGTTTCTGTTGAGAAGTCAGATGTCATCCTTATGGGGGCTCCTTTGTAGGTGATAACTTTTTTTTCTCTTGCAGCTTTTAATATTTTCTCTTTATCGCTTAGCTTTGGTATTTTAATTATGATGTGTCTTGGTGTAGGTTTCTTTGGGTTTCTCTTTAATGGAGTCCTCTGTGCTTCTTGGATTTGTGAGAGTTTCTCTTGCATTAATTTAGGGAAGTTTTCAGCTATGATATGATTGAACAAAGTCTCTATCCCTTGTTCTTTTTCTTCTTCTTCAGGAACCCCTATGATGCGGATGTTATTTCTCTTCATGTTGTCACAGAGCTCTCTAAGAGTTTCCTCTGACTTTTTGAGTCTTTTTTCTCTTTTCTTCTCTGCTTTCATGCCTTCATTCCAGTTGTCTTCTAACTCGCTGATTCGATCCTCTGCTCTATGTATCCTGTTTTTAATTCCTTCCATTGTGGTCTTTATTTCTGATATTGTATTTGTCCTCTCCAACTGATTCTTTTTTATACTTGCTATTCCTTTATTTAGGTTTTCAAACTGCCCCTCCATTGTTGTTCTAAGATCCCTAAGCATCCTTACAATCATTATTTTGAACTCCACATCTGGAAGTTTGATTATTTCCATATCACTCAGTTCATCTCTCGAAGGTGTCTCTTGTGGTTTCATTTGGATTGCATTCCTTTGTCTTCTCATCTTCTTCTTTTTTTTTATTTGTAGAGTTGGTTGAGTCTAGGCTTGGTGTTGTCTGCCTCCAGTTTTCAGTTGTGTTATTTTTAGGTCTTCGTGGGTTGGTATCAGCTATTATTTGTAATCCACTTTCGGATTTGGGCAGCTATGAAGTCTTGTTTGTTTTCTTAACAGGTGATAGTCTTGTTAACTGATCTCAGCAGGGGGCTTCCTTGAAACTGTAACCAGGAATGCTGTGGGTGTAACCTGAGACGCTGAAGGTCTCTTCCACCAACTAATCTCACTGGGGGCAGGGTTTTTTCTCAGCTTCAGTAGGGGGAGGTGTATCTCAGATCTCCATGGAGACCTGAGTTACTGCCCCCCCTCCCCACTTCTTGTTTTCAGCTGTGTCTTGTTGTGCTGATTGGAGCTGGATAGACGTCTGGAGATCTCTGATCCGGAAGCACTTCAGCTCTGTTTTGTGAAAGGTTCAGTCCCTCCCCCAGCTATGGCCGCCTCCAGCACGAATGAGTCAGCTTTTTTATTTCGTTTCTTGCATACCTTAGCCCCTCACAGTCTGTCCCTCTCCCTGTATTTTCCACTTGGGAGATAAGCTGGTCTTTTCAACCCACCTTGCTCCCTGGTCGCCAGGTAAGTGGCTGTGAGCAGTAGTTTCTGCTCTTTTTCCTCTGTGAAATCCTCTCTGGGCTCTCAGCCTCACCCCCCTCCTTCCGTTCCTATAAGCAGAGGAGATTCAGGCACTCCTTACCAGGATTATTGTGGCTTCCTCTTTGCTCCTTGGTTTTTGAGAGCTGTTCTTGCAGTTCAGTGTTGGTTTTTCATGCTGATTTTTTCTAAATTGATTTGTATTCCAGTTTGGTGTTGAGAGCTGGGTGTCTGTGCATCCGCCTACTCCGCTGCCATCTTCTCTCTCTCCTCTTGGGGATTTTTTTTTTAAAGTCAAAATACAAATAGACACACAAAGCAAAATAGGAATCATTTAAAAGATTTCAAAACACCTGTTTACCTGCGTTGGCCAAGACATTCAGGCAAATTCTCTGCTCACAAATATGAGGGAATATTTTATAGCTTCATATTCATTTTGAAATATCTCCTAATTTTTTTGAGTGGTATTTATGAACAAAGGGTTTCCTGAAAGGTGTCGAGAAATGTGAATCTTAGTACAGATGCTTTCAGAGACAGCACAAAGACACAGCAGAGATCGAGAGAGGGGGATGGAGAGAAGGTATGGATGAAGGATTTGCAGGCAGAAGTGTGCCATTCGGCGTCCCCAAGCTGACGCTCTGAGAGGTGGCGGTCCCTGGAGGGGCAACGAAGAGTGTGAGGGGCGGACACAGTAACTGGCTCCCACCCCAGAGCCTCCCCACACGCTGAGACTCCCTCACGTGTCAGAGAAGCCATGGCCAGAGGACTTCTTTGTATTTGGAAATGTGAAGCCTTTGCCCCCCTTATGAAACAAGGTGTCTTTAAATGGACGCACTCATGAATCAAGGTGATGTATCTTCAAGCCTGTTCTGGCTGGAGGCTCCCAGGAGTCTAGGACCAGTGGTTCTGCATTTGCTCGCCCAGTCTCTGTGGTGACTCTGTAGAGCGTCCCTGCTAGGGATCATGAAAATCAAGCAACCCTACAAATGTGTCCAACCAAAGAAGCACAGGATGTCAGAAAATTTAAAAACAATGTTAAGAAATTAAAAATTGGTTTAATAATTTGAGATCTATAACACGGTCGTGTGTTGTAAGCTTCAACATGGCAAAAATGTCAAATCATCACAAATCGCCTATATGGTTTATACGCTCTCCATAAAAATAACATTTTAAATGGAGCTTGACAAGATGTTTCTAAAATTTGCACGGAAATGTAAAGATCCAAATATAGCCAAAGCACTCTTAAGGGAAAAGAATGTGGGAGGACTTGAACTGATACATTTAAAGCCAATTCCTTAAGCATATGGTTCTGATGCTAGGGTAGCCAGAGAACAGGGGAAAAAAAGGCTTCAAATAGGCCCAGGCATGGGGACACTTGTTTTATGACATAAATGCCTCATCAGAGCAGAGGAGGAGAGAGAATGGGGACAATCTCCTCAAAGGCACAGAAAAAAAATATTGTATTGAACCCTCCCACAATATCATTCACAAAAAATAATTCCACAGGGATTGTAACTATAGATGAACTCACACACACAGGCATATGAACTGACCAACTAAATAAGCAAATAAATGTAATTCAATTAATAGACTATCTTGATGATCTCATAACAGAAAAAATATATATATAAAATAAGTATTTTGTGTGATGTATTTACACAATGTAATACTTTATAACTTTGAAATAAATGACCTCTAGTTATACACACACAAACATGAATCTTCAAGGCATAGCGGTTAATGTGAGCAAATGGAGGCAGGAGAAAAGAATACATATGTATGGTTCCATCCATGTAAAATTGAAAACAACGTAAAGGGACTGTTCAAATGATGCGAATGATCAGTTTAACTTCATTAGCAATCAGGGAAATATCAATGAAACAATAGTGAAATTCACTATCCTGCCTGAAATTGAAACAACCAGGTGATGGCACAGAGGGGGACGAAAGGAACTTGTACATCGATGGTGGAAGTGTAAGTTATTATATCCATTTCAGAAAACAAGAAATATTAAGTTAGAGATGCTGATACCCTATGACGAAGCAAGTCTTTAGAGCAGGGGTCCCCAAACTACGGCCTGCGGGCCGCATGCGGCCCCCTGAGGCCATTTATCCGGCACCCGCCGCACTTCTGGAAGGGGCACCTCTTTTATTGGTGGTCAGTGAGAGGAGCATAGTTCCCATTGAAATACTGGTCAGTTTGTTGATTTAAATTTACTTGTTCTTTATTTTAAATATTGTATTTGTTCCTGTTTTTTTTTTTTTTTTTTTTTTTTTACTTTAAAATAAGATATGTGCAGTGTGCATAGGGATTTGTTCATAGTTTTTTTTATAGTCTGGCCCTCCAACGGTCTGAGGGGCAGTGAACTGGCCCCCTGTATAAAAATTTGGGGACCCCTGCTTTAGAGCGTACTAGCAAAAAACAAGTTTATTCTGACATGCACTAAGTGGTAAGAAATCTATTCACAACTATTGCTATAGGGTTAGTGCAACAGGGAAGAGAAATCAGACTCAATTGCTAATACACTAAAGAGAGCTGGAAAGTGTTAACACTCTGAGCTACCAGAGTGAGGAGACCAGTGGATGGAAAGTGGGCCAAGAGGAGACATCAAGGGGGGAGGTGGTTCTTGCTGACCTGATCTAACAGGATTCTTGCTAAAGGCAGGCCAAGGACTCGGACATCTAAGGTATGGGTTGAGGAACTTCATTATATATCAGAGGTGATCGGATCTTAAAAGGAACGGGGACTGTCGCTAAACCGATGAGCAGGATTCTTGCTAAGATGGGGTGAGGTAGACTGAGGACAGGAGGAGACCAAGGTCAAAGCCTAGTGGAGCAAAGGGCTCAGAGGAACCGGACTTCCATCAGGTAATGAGGGAGTCTTTGTCATACCCAACAAGAACCTATGCATAAGTGCACCAGGAGAGAGAGAGAGAGAGAGAGAGAGAGAGAGAGAGAGATGCACTTGAATCTTCACAGCATCATTACTCAAAATTTCCAAATTCCTGAAACAATCTAAAGGTCGATCACCAGTAACAAAATATGTAAATATGCGGTGATGTATTCACACAATATAATACTTTGTAACTTTGAAATAAATGACCTAGAGTCTAGAGTTACACACACACACACACACACACACACACACACACACAAGTGGGAATCTTAAAAGCATAGCAGTTAATGTGAGCAAATGGAAACAGAAGAAAAGGATATATATATGTATGGTTCCATTTATATAAAATGAGAAAGCAGGAGAAGCTAGAGATGTAAACTTGGGTAGTAAAAAGCAAAGCAATGAATTGATGATACACTATTCCGTTAAGGACTTGCTTTTAGGAGCTGAGAAGGAGGTGATGACTGAAACAAACCTGTGGCCGCTGCTGGTTTCCTGGCAATGTTCTGGTCTTTTCTCCGGGTGGTGGTTATGTATGAGTTTGCTGTGCAATCACTCAACAAGCTGAATATTTTCCACTTAATGCATTTCTCTGCATGAATTTATATTTCATAATTAAAACTTTAAAAAAAAATCTATCCACATGCCTTTTTCAACACTTTAAATAAATATATATTTTGAATGGAGTTTTCCGATGCCTTTTAAAAGGAACTTGACCGGTCATGTTTCATACGAATATCGGGGATACCGTTAATAATGTCTGCTTTTTGTACTTGTTTCTTGTGTTTATATTACACTGCAGTTTTTATTTTTTTTAATTGAGTTGTATTGGGGTAACATAAAGACTGCAGTTTTTCAATCATAATTTAAGGAGAGAGAATGAAAAGCTATAAATTGAGTCCTACACTACAGTATAGTAAACATCATGAATCCTAGTAACTTGATGCTAAGGCTTTTAAAAATTAAAAACCGAAGTGGTTTAAGTGGAAAGCATCAGAAAAGGAGAGTAAACGGCAAGGTTTCCCAAAAACAAACTTGATAAGCATGGTTGTCAGAAGGAGGAGAGGACAGATGTTCCCCCAGTGTCAGTGAGGATGGTCTCCCACAGCGTAGGAAGTTGTTTTCAAGCTTCTCAGTGCCTCACGAGATGACGTCAGGCCCTGCCTCTCACAGGTGTTCCCTAGTGTCCTTATGACCTCAGTGTAAACAGAGACGATTTTGTGTATATACATCATATCATCCTTGAGTAAAATGTCAATGTCTTGAAACACCTACAAGTACTTCCTTTGCAAATATCTGTGAAGAGTAAATGAATCCTAGGCTCCATGAGAATATTTTTAGCATGGTGACACACACGATAACTTTGATAATCAAATTTTAAACCCTTTAAGATGACACTGCGTGGGCTATGTCCCTGTAACACTGCAGGGATTAAAGCCTCCATTTTACAAATGAGTTAATGGGAGCTCCTAACGGTTACCCAAGTTGCTGAATCGCCCAGCATGGGAGACATGGGCAGACATGGCCACCCAGACCCATGTGATGGCAGAGGCCGCAGGCTAACTGTGGAACTGTACCCCCTGAGATTTTGAAGCATGACACACCACACAGTGTTCTTCATCAACAATCAGAACTGCATTAGAAAATGTTCTTAATGGGCTTTGTTCGCATTATTTAGCTGCCATGATGACTGCGACAGGGTTTCTCTTAGTATTTATACAAATCTGTTACAAGTATTCACTGAATGCAGAAGACAACATCTGTCTTAACCTTTTTTCAATGTGTACTAGTGAAGTGGACATGGAATTGGTTGTAACGACTCCAACTGTGTCATGAGAGCCAGGCTCCTCAGAAATAAAATAAATGTAAGGAAGCATGCCAAGGGCTACCCAGGCGATTCATACCGTGGGCTTGTTTGAGAAACCCCAAAAGGCAAATTCAAGAAAATGTAACTGAGTCATTTAAATTTTGGATAATTATGCAGTCTTTTTCCCCTGTTGTTGAAGCCCATATCCAAGTGGGAGGTTTTGTTGTGGTGAGAGTGGTCAGCAAGCACTTGCTAATGATTTTGATGATGGTTTTCCTCAGCCTTGTCTATCTTGTTAAAGTCATAGGAATGATGCCCTAAAGCAAAAAAATATACTTGAAATGAGAGGAAACTGATACACTGGTAAGGAAGTTTCTCTCCTTACCTTTACACTTTTAAAAACATAGGGATTTTATGATTATACAACTAATTTATGGCAATTGTAGCATATCTTTTTTTTAAAGGGAAAGTAAATATAAGCAAGTCAAAATGCTCTGTAAATAATTGCTAACATACGAGCACATTTGCTTTTATTCTTCCATATTTATTTCCATAAGTTTATATATTATTAAAACTACATATTTTTTCAGTTGATGTTTTATTGTGAACATTCCCATTGCCATCAATGCTTTTTAATATAATTTTTAATGACTGTTGTTTTATGGGTTGACCATAATATGGCCAAACGATTTTTCTGTTACTTCCATTTAAAAATGTTTTATCTATAATTCTGGGGTGCAAATAATTGGACACCTATGTTACACTCATTTTTGAAAATTAACACCCTCTTAGTTTTGTTTTGTTTTTTACATATAGAGTTATGGAGCTGGCAGAAATCATTATCTTTAAAACTCTTGATACATCGTGCACAGTAGTTTCCTAAAATCCTAAACGTGCCTTTGGGTGAAAAAAATCAAACCTCCAGTATTTTTCTTTCTCTCCTCCTAAGCGAGGACACTATGCACTCAGAGGTCGCTGCCTGACCGGTTCTGAGCAAAGCTCACAGGCCTAGTTGGCACCGCCTCCTCTCCGAGTTGGCCACGCCTTCTGAAAAAGGTGGGAGCCAAGTCCCCATTAAAGAGCCCCATGTATTAAGGCCACTGGAAGAAAATCAATACACAAGAAGAGTCTGTATGTGAATCCTCCGCACCGGCGCCGGGTCCTGGTTAGTGTAGGGCGGGGTTGAGTCTCAAGTTTCAGGAGAGTTTTAGTTCTGAGACTTGTATTTTTGTCTATCTTGTCCTCTAGCGGTCCCCAGGTCCTGGCTTCTCATAGATGCTCAATCAAGATTGCTGCGCCAATGACGTAACTGGCAGCCGACAATGTGGTAGGGTCCTATTCAGATTCGGGGTTCGGGCGCGAAGGGCTGGGGCGCGCTCCCTTGCAGGAGAAGACCGGGGTGTTTCCGACTCGGCTCCCTGACCCGTATTCCCAGGGCTGCTTTAGAAGTACGTGCCGGCAACATCCATGGGCAGAGAAAATGAACCTTCTAACAGGTGACTGAGGTCATCAGATCACTGCATATCTCCTGCCCTCTAGCCTTCTCTCACTCCCCCCAATCCCCAAATCCTACCCCTGAAATTCTAGTCCATCCTCAGCAAGATCACCTTGTCCTCAGCCTCCTTGCCACTGGACCCTTCTCCTCCTAGGTCCCCTGGCCTCTGCCGGCCCTCAGAGCTTCCCCTGGGGGCCTTGGGGGGCCTGAGGGCCAGAGACCCCCTTTCTCTTCTCTGCTGCTTCAGGATCCTACTTCAGCTCTGAATCACGTCTCGGAGGATGAGATGGAGCACTGCTACTCCCTGCTGTGGCCACTCCTGTGTCCTGGGAGAGTCTCCCTCATTCCTTGGCGTTTTAAACTACTGACTCATGGCCCTTCTGTCCAAAATATCTCGGACTTATATTTGTAGCAACTCAACAGCTCACGGAGATGATCTTGCCAAGCACCCTAGCCTCAAGTTATTTGAAATCCTCTCTTCTGGTTATCTGGACACGCGCCCTACCCAGGTGACTCCCTCCATAGCGTCACCACTAGCAGCCCATCTGCTGTCTCAGCCCCAGCTCACAGTCCTGACCACCAGTGCTCGGTGGTCAGCAGTGCGCTAGCAGTTGGCTCCGACCACCTTTTCACCCTACGAGGGGTGGGGGTATTCTATCAAGCCTATATCCTCCACGACCTTTCTTAAACTACATCTCTTAACTCCCATGATTGCTTACATTTAATCACTTCCATACATACACTCTCGACTCCCTCACTAGGTCTTGCTTTATTATTCACTAGAGAACACGGAGACCCGAGCTAAGCCCACCCCCTGGCTTCCACTTCCCCGGGGAACCCAGCTAAAGAAATGGGCACACCCATCGGGACTGAACGCACCCTTGACATTGCCCATGGAGAACTACAAACTGGCCCTCACAGATTGCTGGCAACCATGTCCACTTTCCTCCTGCACTGACTGACCTTGAAGTTCTCTTCCGCTCTTTCCCCAAACACCCCTTTCCCCATTTTTCCTCTTGGTTTTCTACTCAGTGAGGCATTCAAGTTTCAGAATAGAAACCGCAAACGCCCACTACCACATCCCTTCACTTGCCGAGATGGGCACCCACATGCTCTGCGTTCCTGCTGTTCCCAGAGATGAACAAACCGGGATCTCATCTCCGGCCGCCCCTTCCATCTGTGCACCGGCTTCCTTCACCTCCCACGCGCCCCCCGGGGAGGAACCTCAGCAGTCCCTGCTTTTGACTTAATCGCTTAAACGATTTTGTTCTTGGCCTCAGTCCTCACTCTCCAGCTCCCACCACATTTCTTTTCTCCCTTGGTAGCAAAACTTCTCCAAAGAAGTGTCTATAAACTACTGAAATCCTGAACAATCACATGGAAGAGAGGCTCTGATGACTTTTTAGACACCATACCGAAGGCACGATCAGTGAGGATTCATTAACATGAGACGCTTCTACTGTGAGAAAACACTAGCAAGTGATGAGAAAATAAGCCCCAGACTGGGAGGAAAATATTTGCAAAAGAAATATCTGATTAAGGACAGTTACACAAAATATACAAAGAACTCTTAAAACCGCAACCATAAGAACACAAACAGTGTGATCTAAGAACAGGCAAAAGACCCAAACAGACTCCTGGCCAAACAAGATATACAGATGGCACATAAGCATATGAATAGACGCTCCCCATGGTATGCCGGCAGGGAATTGCAGATTAAAACAAAGAGATAGCTCCAGGACACACCCATTAGGATGGCCAAAATCCACTACAGGGACTAGAGACCACATGCCAGCCAGCCAGCCAGGGTGTGGGGCAGTAGGAATTCACCATTCACCGCTGGTGGGAATGCCAAATAGTGCAGCCACTTCAGAAGACACTGTCATTCTCTTACAAAATGAGACATAACGTTACCTTACAGTCCAGCAATTAGATTCTTCGGTGTTTATCCAAAATGGCTGAAAACAGGTCCGCACAGAAGTCTGCACGGAAATGTTTATAGCCACTTTATACATCATTGCCAAAACTTGGAAGCATGTCAAATATCCCTGCGTGAGTGCACAGATAAATAGACTGTGGTCCCATCCAGACAATAAAATACACTTCTGTGTGGAAAAGAAAGCAGCTATCAAGCCGCGAAAAGAAACTTAAACGCACACTACTCAGTGAAAAAAGACAATGTGAAAAGGTTACATCCTGCATGATTCCAACTCGATGACATTCATTCTGGCAAAGGCCACACTGTAGAGACAGGACAGATCTGTAGTTGCTAAGGTATGGGGAGAGGAAGGGACGAACGTTCAGGACACAGAGAATTTCTGGGCAGCGAAAATACTGTGTATGATGCTTTTTTTTGTTTCGTTGTTCATTTTTAATGGAATATCAGTTTTAACTTTTGAAAGTTTACATTTCATTTTTGGAAAATCACTCATCTTTCATCTCCTCCCACCCCCACCCCCAAAATAGTTCTTTTCAATAATCTTTTTGTTTTGCGATATACCAGCAACCCAGCCTAGATTACAGTTCCCAACTGCTCTTGCAGCTATGTAGACACACTCGAGTGGCTTTTAACAGACGGCACCCGGGCAGTAGCAGTGTGTTCCCACGCCCTGGGTGGCCAAGACACATATGCCTCTCTGCACTGTCCTTCTCATCCCATGGTTTATTGGAGACACAAGTGACCACATTGGTGCTGATCACAAAGCCCCCAAATAGAAAGTGTCTGGGTCTTTGAATTACCTCTTGTTGGAACATTTCTTTGCTGATCAAGAACATCTGTTTTGAACTTTATAGGAAAGAAAAGTAAACTTTTTTCAGGTGGAAGCCATGAGGCATTTTGGAGTTTTCTTTATTAAAGCAACTAGTATCGCCCCAACTAAGGCATCATTCTCTAACAAGATCAAATGTCCTGTATAGAATATGGATGATAAATCTAGCATTCTGTGAATGTCCTTAAATTTTCATAGACTATTGTGAGTAGAAAAAAACTGGAACAAATGGAAAGAGATATTCATCATGCTCCATGTAAATTGTGTGATTGTCAAAGACCACTCTTTCCTATTCTTTGGCATGCCTGCATTCAGAAAATGTATTGCACTTTTGATTTTCACAGGTAATGAGAAGGTATATAATGTATGCTTGCATTTCATAAGAAGTGTGTAAAAATTGCTAAAATTTCAAAGACTATGATAATACTATTTTAATAACCAAATGCTTCTTAAAATGGGATTTATTAGACTGATTTCATTAAAAACAACAAAGCTAGTCTAATTCAAGTTATCATTAATTCATTGATTACCACCATGGGCAAATCTGGCAATCATTCAGGAAGCAGGATAGCTGCATTAACATTTAAAAACACTTCAAAATTTACACTATGGTCAGAATGACTTTGCCTAATGCAATCCCAAATTATTTTCAGTTTTGTAGTTTTCTAATTATATTGTACTTTAAAATATTCTGCTAGTCATCCCATGCTGCATCGTGACTTTGAAATGTCCTGAAAATACATTCATAGTTGTGTATAAAACTGAAATTTTTTTCCCAATGCATCTTTGGTTCTCATAAATGAGAACATCTAAATGAACACATAACACAGAATGTGGGGCAGGGGACACTGTTGATGTTTCTGTGCCTTGAGACACCACAACAGACAATTGATCGGACAATATCAGTCAGTGCAGAAGCCTCCAAGAAGAGATTTCAAGAGTAGCCTCTAGAGCTAAAATTAGCAACATGTGTTTCCCAGTGGTCGGCAAACTCATTAGTCAACAGAGTCAAATATCAACAGCACAAGGACCGAAATTTCTTTTGAGAGCCAAATTTTTTAAACTTAAACTATATAGGTAGGTACATTCCTTACTGAGGTAGCGCCCACACGTGGTATTTTGTGGAGGAGCCACACTCAAGGGGCCAAAGAGCCGCATGTGGCTCGCGAGCCGCAGTTTACTGACCAGGGCTCTAGCCAGTCAGTTCACCTGTTTGTAGGGTCAAAAATGTGAGGGATTCTCCTTCTTTGATATGGAAAGTAGTTCCTGGCGTTGATATTTTGTGGTCCTGTTACTCGTATTAAATTAATAAAAATATTTTAAAGATACTTTTCAGTGTTTTCAGTGAAGAGGTTGATTTTTCTCTCTTCTGTCAGACAGTTTTCTTGTGTTTCTTTCTCTTTGCATTTTTATGGGAAGAATCCCTCTATGGTTGAAAGAAAGTCTGCTACAATACCTGTCAGTCTGTCCTGATTCTTCTCCCTGCATAAATGACTCAGCTATTTGAGTGTGTGGTTTAATTTGCTCTTTCTTTGCAGTATCTTCACCAGAAAGTGCTTTCTCTTATAGGAATGAAACCTTATGGTAGTCTGAGAGACAGGTTCCTCGCAGCCGGCCAAGGTGTTGTTACCTCCTCCCTTTTCTTTCCTGATCATTTCTGCTACCGCATGTAAAGAGGTGCTTTTCTCTTTTAAATTTACTTCATCAGTTTCTCCATTTCTTTTCAACACTTTTGCTTCCTTCTGCTCCTACCATCTTGTAGGCTACTTTCTCCGATTTCTCTCCCTCAGTGTCTTCCCCTGGGTTCTGCCATGTCCTGGAATTTCTCCTGTCAGCCTCC